>NC_091981.1:66801547-67104047 GCF_044704955.1 Pristiophorus japonicus
GAGTATCCGTAATAAGGTGGATGAATTAACTGTGCAAATAGATGTTGACAGATATGATGTGATTGGTATTACAGAGACGTGGCTCCAGAATGATCAGGGCTGGGAACTCAACATCCAGGGGTATTCAACATTCAGGAAAGATAGAATAAAAGGAAAAGGAGGTGGGTTAGCATTGCTGGTTAAGGAGGAGATTAATGCAAAAGTTAGGAAGGACATTAGCTTGGATATGGGTAGAGCTGCAGAACACCAAAGGGCGAAAAACGTTAGTGGGAGTTGTGTACAGACCTCCAAACAGTAGTAGTGATGTTGGGGAGGGCATCAAACAGGAAATTAGGGGTGCATGCAATAAAGGTGCAGCAGTTATAATGGGTGACTTTAATATGCACATAGATTGGGCGAAACAAACTGGAAGCAATACGGTAGAGGAGGATTTCCTGGAGTGTATAAGAGATGGTTTTCTAGACCAATATGTCGAGGAAACAACTTGGGGGGAGGCCATCTTAGACTGGGTATTGTGTAATGAGAGAGGATTAATTAGCAATCTCGTTGTGCGAGGCCCCTTGGAGAAGAGTGACCATAATATGGTGGAATTCTGCATTAGGATGGAGAATGAAACAGTAAATTCAGAGACCATGGTCCAGAACTTAAAGAAGGGTAACTTTGAAGGTATGAGGCATGAATTGGCTAGGATAGATTGGCAAATTATACTTAAGGGGTTGACAGTGGATGGGCAATGGCAGACATTTAGAGACTGCATGGATGAACTACAACAATTGTACATTCCTGTCTGGCGTAAAAATAAAAAAGGGAAGGTGGCTCAACCGTGGCTATCAAGGGAAATCAGGGATAGTATTAATGCTAAGGAAGTGGCATACAAATTGGCCAGAAATAGCAGCGAACCTGGGGACTGGGAGAAATTTAGAACTCAGCAGAGGAGGACAAAGGGTTTGATTAGGGCAGGGAAAATGGAGTACGAGAAGAAGTTTGCAGGGAACATTAAGACGGATTGCAAAATTTTCGATAGATATGTAAAGAGAAAAAGGTTAGCAAAGAAAAACATAGGTCCTCTGCAGTCAGAATCAGGGGAAGTCATAATGGGGAACAAAGAAATGGCGGACCAATTGAACAAGTACTTTGGTTCGGTTTTCACTAAGGAGGACACAAACAACCTTCCGGATATAAAAGGGGCCAGAAGGTCTAGTAAGGAGGAGGAACTGAGGGAAATCCTTATTAGTCGGGAAATTGTATTGGGGAAATTGATGGGATTGAAGGCCGATAAATCCCCAGGGCCTGATGGACTGCATCCCAGAGTACTTAAGGAGGTGGCCTTGGAAATAGCGGATGCATTGACAGTCATTTTCCAACATTCCATTGACTCTGGATCAGTTCCTATCGAGTGGAAGGTAGCCAATGTAACCCCACTTTTTAAAAAAGAAGGGAGAGAGAAAATAGCGAATTATAGACCGGCCAGTCTGACATCGGTAGTGGGTAAGGTGATGGAGTCAATTATTGGGGATGTCATAGCGGCGCATTTGGAAAGAGGTGACATGATAGGTCCAAGTCAGCATGGATTTATGAAAGGGAAATCATGCTTGACAAATCTTCTGGAATTTTTTGAGGATGTTTCCAGTAGAGTGGTCAAGGGAGAACCAGTTGACGTGGTATATTTGGACTTTCAGAAGGCTTTCGACAAGGTCTCACACAAGAGATTAATGTGCAAAGTTAAAGCACATGGAATTGGGGGTAGTGTGCTGACATGGATTGAGAACTGGTTGTCAGACAGGAAGCAAAGAGTAGGAGTAAATAGGTACTTTTCAGAATGGCAGGCAGTGGGGTACTGCAAGGTTCTGTGCTGGGGCCCCAGCTGTTTACACTGTACATTAATGATTTAGACGAGGGGATTAAATGTAGTATCTCCAAATTTGCGGATGACACTAAGTTGGGTGGCAGTGTGAGCTGTAAGGAGGATGCTATGAGGCTGCAAAGCGACTTGGATAGGTTAGGTGAGTGGGCAAATGCATGGCAGATGAAGTATAATGTGGATAAATGTGAGGTTATCCACTTTGGTGGTAAAAACAGAGAGACAGACTATTATCTGAATGGTGACAGATTAGGAAAAGGGGAGGTGCAACAAGACCTGGGTGTCATGGTATATCAGTCATTGAAGGTTGGCATGCAGGTACAGCAGGCGGTTAAGAAAGCAAATGGCATGTTGGCCTTCATAGCGAGGGGATTTGAGTACAGGGACAGGGAGGTGTTGCTACATTTGTACAGGGCCTTGGTGAGGCCACACCTGGAGTATTGTGTACAGTTTTGGTCTCCTAATCTGAGGAAGGACATTCTTGCTATTGAGGGAGTGCAGCGAAGGTTCACCAGACTGATTCCCGGGATGGCGGGACTGACCTATCAAGAAAGACTGGATCAACTGGGCTTGTATTCACTGGAGTTCAGAAGAGTGAGAGGGGACCTCATAGAAACGTTTAAAATTCTGATGGGTTTAGACAGGTTAGATGCAGGAAGAATGTTCCCAATGTTAGGGAAGTCCAGAACCAGGGGTCACAGTCTAAGGATAAGGGGTAAGCCATTTAGGACCGAGATGAGGAGAAACTTCTTCACCCAGAGAGTGGTGAATCTGTGGAATTCTCTACCACAGAAAGTTGTTGAGGCCAATTCACTAAATATATTCAAAAAGGAGTTCGATGAAGTCCTTACTACTAGGGGAATCAAGGGGTATGGCGAGAAAGCAGGAATGGGGTACTGAGGTTGCATGTTCAGCCATGAACTCATTGAATGGCGGTGCAGGCTAGAAGGGCCGAATGGCCTACTCCTGCACCTATTTTTCTATGTTTCTATGTTAAAGTTGAAGTCCATCGGGTTGGAGAAGTGAGGCTTCGCTCTCGGTCCTTATCCTCGAGGAGTGTGCAAACGTACCTTCACGTAGGATGCAATCGAACGAAGATCGAGCTTCCAAAACGCTCGACAGTATACTCCTGTAATCCACAATTCTGGCTGAGTTTGGATGGTTCTGTTCCCTCCGGGGAACCTTTCTGGCTCCATCAAGTCTTATTTAACGCTATCTGAGATGTGCTGGGGTCTGAACAAATCCAGCTGATCGATGTCTGAAGGCATCCCGAGTGAGTGTTAAATGGCCCATCAGTCCTGATTGCTAGCCCGTTGTGGAGGCAATGCAAGTGTTGGTCTTGTCCTGCCACCTAGCTCTCTTCCCTAGGCAACCTGGCTCCACACACAAAAGAGTCCCTTGGCCTTCCTAAGAGCACTCAGCTCTGATGTCACTGGCTGTTGGCAGGCCAGTGTTGAAATTAACATTTGAATATATCATGTATTTGGGAACTTACATAGGCTCGCCAGGCCCCGGAGATCTGCCGTGAAGTCTGGAACGCTTTGCCCTTCTCGCCGCCGTGCGTATAAAACCGGTGTCTCGCCAAGTGTATGCTGCTCACCGGTTTAAGGTGTTCCCCAATCAACTTACTGAGCTCTTCAAACGTCTTGTCCGCCGGCTTCTCTGGCGCTAGAAAGTCCTTCATCAGGGAGTACGTCCTGGATCCACAAACCGTCAGGAGATGAGCCCTGCATTTGTCGGCCGACTCCTATCCCAACCATTCCTTCGTGATGAAACTTTGCTGTAGTCTCTCAATAAAATCGTCCCAATCATCCCCAACACAGTATCTCTCGTCTGTGCTGCTAGTGGCCATGCTCCCGTGGTTTAAATCCCAGTTTCTCATCGCCAATAATATGTCCTTACTATACAGTATAAATGCACACGAGGCCCATGCTTGAGAGAAGGCCACTCTGTGACCAGTCCTTCATTAGCTAGCACTCAAGTGATGAAGGTGGATGGAGCTTCCCTTTTTATACCTGAAAGTCCAGGATAGGAGTTTCACCCACAAGTTCACCACCTAGTGGTCATTGTTCTCACAGTGTACAATTTAGGTCAGTTTATACATGGGTTACATTGATGGTAGAACACATGACGTCACCTCCTCCCCAAAGTCTTATTGGGATCACAGGTTGAGTCTCTCTGGTGGTTTACGCTCCCTTGTAGAGCGCCTGATTTGGGGCTCCGGTTGTTGGGCGCTGGCCTGAGTGTCTGCTGTTTGCGGTGCCTCAGGCCTGTCCGGACTTCCCACAGTGACTGGGCTCTCCTCCACTCGGTTCCGGTGTTTGGTCACCTGTGGTGGAGTGAACTCTACATCGTGTTCTTCCTCTGCTTCTTCAATGGGGTTGCTGATTTAGTCAAGAAATGTGTCCTGAATGGGGACTGGGCAGCCAAGTACGGGGCATGCCCAGAGGCATTTAAACCATTTCACAGGCGCAGGGATGAACTCTCGATTCAGGCCGATTGCCTACTATGGGGAAACCGAGTAGTCATGCCCCAGATGGGCAGAAAGGTGTTCATCAGAGAACTCCACAATGAGCACCCGGGCATTGTCATGATGAAGGCAATTGCCAGGTCACACGATTGGTGGCCAGGGATAGATGCAGACCTGGAACTTTGTGTTCGCAGGTACAACACGTGTGCTCAGCTGGGCAATGCGCCCAGGGAAGCCCCCCTTAGCCCCTGGTCCTGACCTGCCAAGCCATGGTCACGCATCCATGTGGACTACGCAGGTCCTTTCATGGGAAAAATGTTTTTGGTTGTAGTGGACGCCTACTCCAAATGGATCGAGTGTGACATTTTAAATTCAAGCACATCCTCTGCCACGGTAGAAAGTCTACGGGCAATGTTCACCGTCCATGGTCTACCAGATGTCTTGGTCAGTGACAATGTGCCGTGCTTCACAAGCACTTAATTCCAGGACTTTATGGCAGGCAATGGAATCAACCATGTCAGAATGGCACCGTTCAAGCCGGCCTCAAACGGCCAGGCGGAACAAGCAGTGCAGATAATCAAACAGGGGATGCTCAGAATCCAAGGGGGGTTCCCTACAAAGCCGCTTATCATGCCTCCTTTTGGCCTACAGATCCCGACTACACTCACTCTTAGGGGTTCCACCCGCAGAGCTGCTCATGAAAAGGACGCTCAAAACCAGGTTATGCCTTATCTACCCCACCATGAAAGAAATTGTCGAGAGCAGGCGTCAGTCACAATGTGACTATCATGACAGGAATGCGAAGATGCGAGGTATCGATGTCAATGACCCTGTCTTTGTCCTCAACTACGCTGCAGGGCCCAAATGGTTCTCAGGCACCGTGATTGCTAAAGAGGGGTATAGGATTCTGGTAGTTAAACTTACCAATGGACAAATCTGCCGCAAACATGTGGATCAAACTAAAAGGAGGTTCAGCAACCCCATAGAAGAAGCAGAGAAAGAACATGATGTCGAGTTCACTCCACCACAGGTGACCGAACACTGGAACCGAGTGGGAGAGAGCCCAGTCACTGTGGGCAGTCCGGACAGGCCTGAGGCACCGCAAACAGCAGACACTCAGGTCAGCGCCCAACAACCGGAGCCCCAACTGAGGCGCTCTACGAGGGAGCGTAAACTACCAGAGAGACTCAACCTGTGTTCCCAATAAGACTTTGGGTGGGGAAGTGATGTCATGTATTCTACCATCAATGTAACCCATGTATAAACTGACCTAAGTTGTACACTGTGAGAACAATGACCACTAGGTGGTGAACTTGTGGGAGACACTCCTAACCTGGACCTTCAGGTCTAAAAGGGGAAGCTCCACCCACCTTCATCACTTGAGTGCTAGCTAATAAAGGACTGGTCACAGACTGACCTTCTCTCAAGCATGGGCCTCGTGTGCATTTATACTGTATAGTAAGGGCATATTAGAATAGACCTAGCTTCTCTCACCCAGTTTCTGTGGGAGAGATCCACCCCCACATGTTTCTCCCAGCAATATGTTGCTTCCTAATCCAGATCAGCCATCTTGAGTCACAGTCCAGAGTTGACTTTGTCGACTTACAGTGGTCCAGTGAGGCTGAGGCCTTTTGCAGCGGCCGCGCTGCTTCCCTTAAAGGGGAGGGCACGCTGCCGCTGCTGCGTGTTTTTTTTGTCGGTTGACTGCCAGGTCGGCCCGACAATTATGCCCCCAGGTCTGGCCGGGCCGCCAACAGACAGCCTGGCACCCCCTCCTGGGTGCCAGGCTGCTGGCCCAGCTAAAACCCTCCCAGGTGGCCCAGTGGCCCGAAGTTTAAAAAACTTGGAGATTCTCCCCTTTTTAAGTGAAGGGGAGTGCTGTGATGATGTCATTGTGGCAGTGAATACGCACCGCCCCCAACTTCTGCCCCTCAGTTGCTGTCACTGCCGTGTTTTTTCCCCTCAGGTGTAGTCACCACCCCCCATTATGAAAACAAAAAAATCCAAAGTGTGCAATTTCCCGAAAGAATCAACCCGAACCGCAGCCGTTGTAGTGTCGGGCAGAGTATAAATCAGGAAATTAGAGATGTATGTAACAAGGGTAATACAATTTAATTTTCCTATAGACTGGGCAAATCAAATTTACAGGAATAGTGCAGAGGACAAGTTCATGGAATGCATTCAAGATAGTTTTCTACATCAGTCTGTCGAGGAACCAACTAGAGAACAGGTTATTTTAGATCTAGTATTGTGCAATGAGACAGGGTTAATTAATAAAGCCGTAAAGAAGGGAAATATGATAGAATTTTATGGTGAGTTTGAAACTGATTTAGTTAAGTCCAAAACTATGTACTTAAATCTGAACAAAGCAAACTACGTAGTTATGAGAGGCGAGTTGGCTAAGATAGATTGGGAAATTAGATTAAATGAAATGAGAAGATAAGCAATGGCAAACATTTAAAGAAATAATTCATACTTCGCAACGAATACACATTCCTTTAAGGAATAAAAACCCCCCATAGGAAATGTGGTCCAACCGTGGCTAACAAGAGAAGTTAAAGATAGTATTAGATTAATGGAAGAGGCTTATAATGTTGCCAAAAAGAGCAGTAAACCTGAGGATTGGGAGGATTTTAGAATTCAGCAAAGGATGACCAAGAAATTGATGAAGAGAGAGAAAGTAGAATGTTTTTTTATTTGTTCATGGGATGTGGGCGTCGCTGGCAAATCCAGCAGTTATTGCCCATCCCTAAATATGAGAATAAACTAGCAAAAGACATAAAAACAGATTGTAAAAGCTTCTATACGTATGTAAAAAGGAAGAGATTCATGAAAGCAAATATGGATCCCTTACAGAAAGAGACAGGAGAAATTATAATGGGAAGTAAGGAAAGGGTAGAAACATTCAACAGATACTTTGGCAAGAAATCCGATTCCATTACACCCGTTGTTTGGGTGCTACAAGTGTTGAATTGGGACCAAGATGGCTTCCGAGCACTGCGTGCACACATCTGATGTGGGCCATGTGGACCTTGGTGAGAATGGTAGGGCGGCTGTTAGGTGCCTGCATGAGAAGTATGGTAAGTAGGCAGATTGTGACGTCAATCAGCATGCAATGCTGAGTTGATGTCAGCGCTGCCATTTACATCAGCATCGCTGGAGCTAACGTAGAGCTGAACATGCAGCAGCAGGAAGGAGCCCATTGTCAGCGATATTTAAAGGGATCATCACCAACTCGCAGGCAACTTACTTCTTGATTTCTATTAGCTCTGTGTAAATTGGTCGAACTTTCTCGAATTCTTCAAAGTTGGTGAGGTAACAGGGAGTTATGCTGCAAGTGGAGAAGGCTTTGTTTCTGACTTCAAGGGTCTAGTCAGACCACTTGCTCCGACTCATGACTGATCTAGTTGTCATCCCCCTTGGACTGCAGCATGACAGGGAGATGGAGCAGAGGCAGTGAAGAAGAGGGCAAGCTGCTTGCAGAGGGAGGAGGGGGAGAAGGGTGTTATGTATGCATGCCAATGATGTAATGATGTACTGTAACACTAGACCTGTAAATACCTTACCTGTACACCAGAGATGCTGCTGCTGGAGACCTAAGGGTCACCTGCACACCTCTTGGTGTCCTCACTCTAGGAGCTGTAATAAAGGACTACAGTCTGTACAGTTCAAGTGCCTTGTGGAGTCATTAACAGAGTGCCTACATGCACAATAACTGGGGATGAGGTCACGAATTCCATGCACAACATGGCTAATCTCAGCAACGTCCAACAATTCACTGATGGGGAAGATTGGGACGCCTTCGTGGAAAGGTTAGAACATTTCTTCATCGCCAACGACCTGGATGGGCCACACTGGCGAACAAGCGCAGGGCCATCCTGTTTAGTAGTTGTGGGCCCACTATCCATGGCCTCGTCAGGGACTTGCTAGCCCCAGCGAAGACAACAAACAAGAGCTATGGGGAGCTTGTAACCTTAATACAAGAGCAACTGAAACCCAAAGAAAGTATCCTCACAGCCCAGGCACTGGTTTTAAACTCACCGTCGCCCTGAAGGCCAAGAAATTGCTAAGTATCCTGCAGGTTGGCTGCACCGTGTGATTTTGGTGACCACCTCACAGAAGCACAAAGGGACATTTTTGTTATTGGGATCGGCCACAAGGGCCTCCTCCACAAACTGCTCTCTGCGGACATCACAGTCACCCTGCAGAAGGCAATCAAAGTGAGCCAGGCCTACATGATTTCGGTCTGCGACTCCAAACGAATGATGACCCACACCCAGGACTCTAAACCAATGAGCGCAGTGAACAGAATGGCGACTTTCAAAGGAAGAAATGCTGCCCCGAGTCCTGGAACCCTGAGTTCGCCACATGGGGCCAACTGGCTAGCTCCGTGCTGGCGCTGTGGAGGAAACCACAGGCCCACCAGTGCCACTATAAAGACTATACCTGCAAAGGCTGCATCTTCAGAGAATGTGCAGATAAAGCTTTACTCACCATGTCTCTGAAGAGTTGGCTGATCACCTGGACTCCGACACTGATGAAGACGAAGCTGCTTAACTCCTGGAAGAAGAGTACGGAATTTATACCTGCTCCACCGAGAGTTCCTTGTGGAAGATGGAAGTCGACATCAACGGAGTTCCAGTTTCGATGGAGATCGACACAGGGGCGAGCCAGTCTTTGATGAGACAGATGACCTTCAAAAAACTTTGGAACAATCCGGCCGAACGACCAAAGCTGTCTCCTATCCAGGCAAAGCTGCTCACCTACACCAAAGGCACCATCCCAGTCGTTGGCAGCGTGGACGCCCAGGTCTCCCAGGGCGGTGCGATGAACAAGCTCCCCCTGTGGATTGTTGCCGCCGATGGTCCAACACTGCTGGGAAGAAGTTGGATGAAGCAGGTCCAATTCGGTCGGAGTGATGACGGCCTCCGGGCCCCAGCGATCGATATCTCATGCAGCTCCGAACTTGGATCCATCACAGCACTAACAAATCTTACCGTCCAGCTCGACTGCGTGGCGACGACTGCACAACATGAGATTATTCGACCTGAACGTCCAACCCTCACCTTCCAGGCCATGACAGGACACCGAGGGAAGAAGATTGGTGGAAAAGGTGGATTCCCGATGTCTGTGGCCGAACCTGAGAAAAAAAAGATCACCACAGCCTACCTGGAGGAGAGCGAGAAGATAGCAGCCGCACCACGAGGCGAAGAACCGAAAATCAAAATGGCCGCGATCAGACCACGAGGGTCAGCGTTGGAGGAGCGACATGTGGCACCGAGCAGCGAACCGGGTTGGAAGGCCCCCTTTAAGGAGACCGGTAACCCAAAGAAATTAAAGGGACAGTTTCACTCGAGGCACAGTGATGCCCAGGACTTTAAAGTAAAAGTGCAGTAAGTGAATGCAGGTATGCAAATGTAACGTTGAATTGTGATGCCGGATTAACTAATGAGAAAAATGTAATGAATGCTTGTGAAAGTGATGTTAGCAACAAGTTTGTACTGTTAAATGATGATGCTAGAAATTTTAATATGACAAATGTAACCCTGCATAGAGACACCGAAACACAAGAAAATGTTGAAAGCGCTAAAAGTGATAATGTAATGAGAGATAACGGTGTAGAGTCGACTATTTGTGATAGGAGCCAATGTGTCATGTATGCAGAAAGTAGACTGTTAAAGGACACCGGGTTCTACCGGTACAATGTAAATGCCAGAGGTACCCCCGGCCCGCCCCCCACCGTGGGAGACCCCCAGGTCCAGCAGGCTACCTGACCATGTAGCCTGGGCTTTTGGGACAAATGTGATGCCCCAGGAAGGGCTCACAAACACCCAGTGGGAGCAGACCCTCTGCAGGGACAGCGGTCAATGGGCAGCACAGCCACTACCACTGGCAACCTGCCCCAGATTGGTCCTACATCCCCTGGCCACCAGGGCCAGCACTGGGAGCGAGAGACCAGTACCCTCCAGCTTTCCTGGTGGAACCTGGGATGACCAGACTTCCACCACCAATAGAGGACAAGGAGCCCACACAGCCCTGTGGCTCTGCCCACCACCAAACACTACCACTTACCCACTCTACAGTGTATGTACCTTACCCATTTCACTGGCTCCACCACTGAGGAATCCTCCAACAGTGTCATGCACATGATCTGTGTGTGTCGGGGGGGGGGAGGGAGATGAATGAGAGCAGCCTCAAGCACAGGGATCACACCTGGCACCCACACAGCCCTCACCACAACCTCCTACAGCCCACTACTGATCACCTCCCCAGGTCATGGCAATAAGGACTTGGGAAAGGCTTGTGGGGAGTGTTGTTATGTATGCATGCCAATGATGTAATGATGTACTGTAACATTAGACCTGTAAATACCTTACCTGTACACCAGAGGGTGCTGCTGCTAGAGACCTAAGGGTCACCCAGTATAAAAGGGAGCTCGCCTCTTGGTGTCCTCACTCTAGGAGCTGCAATAAAGGACTACAGTCTGTACAGTTCAAGTGCCATACCCCTGTCTTGTGGAGTCATTAACAGAGTGCCGACATACACAATAAAGGGCTCTTAGCAAGAGGCTTTACCGACCTAGGATCTTCCGAGAGCAATTCCTTTATCACAACCTGAGCCAGGAGCAGTGTCTGAGATGTCTGTGCTTTACGAAGGAACTGCTCACAGAACTCTGCCACCTCTTGCAACCAGACCTGTAGCCTCTCTTCAGGGCAAGGACAGCGCAGCCAGTGGCTGTGAAGGTGACCGTGGCCCTTGATCCTTCCAGGTTGCAGCAGATGGCATCTGTAATATCTCCCAGTTCTCTGTCCAGCTGAGCAGTTTGTCTCAAGCCTGTTCTGCTACCTGGTGGGATCAGGAAGCTCCTCCTCCTGCCTACCTCCTCTACCACCTCCAATGCAGCTTCTGAATACTGGTGGGCCCTTCCACTTCTGCTCTGCCTGCCATTTCTGCAAGTTGAACTGAATGCATGTTGCCTGCAACCACTGTGCACCTCCACGTTAAGAGATGCAGGCTACCTTTAAATGGCATCAGGCAGGTCACATTTTACTACCCCAAACCCCACTACCCCTCCGCCAATTAAGTAAGATGCCAATTAATAGTGCTAGTAACGCTGGAAGCCTGCCTATTTTATGACAATGAAGGCCTCTCACCAAATTTGCTTTCTAGTTGCACCCATGTGACTGGACATCATTCTTCAAAAAAAGAACCCTTGAATGTGTATTGGATTATGGACCATAGATATTTGGAAGTATGCAATACGCATACACTCATTTGCATTCTCTCAATTGTTAAATAAGGATGGGCTCCAATGGAGGTATTAATTGAATTATTTCGCCAGTTTCTCTCCGATCTCCCCTCATGTCCTCTCCGAGGTCATCTTGTCCATGAGACCCACTTTCTGCTCCCTTGACCATATTCCCACCAAACTGCTGACCACCCAACTTCCTTTTCTGGCTCCCCTGTTAGCTGACATCGTTCACGGTTCCTTCTCCTCAGGTATTGTCCCCCTCTCCCTTAAATCTGCCATCATCACACCTCTCCTCAAAAACCAACCTGTGACCCCTCCAGCCTTGCAAACAGATCCTTGGGGGACACCAGAGGTAACGATGCGGGAGTGGGAAGAGAAGCCATTGCAGGAGATTTTCTAGTTACAATTAGATAGATAAGAATGGAACCAGGCAAGTGCAGTCCCACCCAGCTGGACAACGGTGAAGAGGTGTTGAAGAAGGATAGAGTGGTCAACCGTGTCAAAGGCTGCAGACAAGTCAAGAAGGACATCTGCAACGTCTCCTTGGCCCCCTCCTATATCTCATCTGTATGTTGCCCCTTGGCGAGATCATTCGAAAACACAGTGTCAGTTTCCACATATACGCTGATGGCACCCAGCACTACGTCACCACCAATTCTCTCGACCCCTCCACAGTCTCTAAATTTTCAGTCCAACATCCACTTCTGGATGAGCAGAAATTTTCTCCAATTAAATATTGGGAATGCCATTGTTTTCGGTCCCTGCTACAAACTCCGTTCCCTAGCCACTGACTCCATCTCTGTCCCCATGTTCTGTCTGAGGCTGAACCACACTTTTTGCAACCTTGGTATCATATTTGACGCTGAAATTAGCTTAGTTATGCAGCATAACTAAGACCGCCTATTTCTACCTACGTAACATCATCCGTCTCCGCCCTTGCCTCAGCTCAACCACTGCTGAAATCTTCATACATGCCTTTGTTACCGCTAGACTTGACTATTCCAATGCATTCCTAGCTGGCCTCCCACATTCTACCTTACGTAAACTTGAAGTGATCCAAAACTCGGCAACCCGTGTCCTAATTCGCACTAAGTCCTGCTCGCCCATCACCCCTGTGCTCGCTGACCTACATTGGCCTCTGGTTAAGCAACACCTCGATTTCGAAATTCTCATCCTTGTTTTCAAATCCCTCGCTACCTCTGTAATCTCCTTCAGCCCCATAACCCCCAGAGTTATCTGTGCTCCTCTAATTCTGCCCTCTTGAGCATCCCCAATTATATTCGCACAACCATTGGTCGCGTGCCTTCTGTTGCCTGGCCTTAAGCTCTGGAATTCCCTGCTGAAACCTTTCTGCCTCTCTACCTCTCTTTCCTCCTTTAAGACTTAAAAGCTACCTCTTTGACCCAGCTTTTGGTCGGTCACCTGCCGTAATTTCTCCTTATGTGGCTCGGTATCAAATGTTTTGTCTCCTAATCCTCCTGTGAAGCTACTTGGGACTTGTTTCACTATGTTAAAGGTGCTATATAAATCCAAGTTGTTGTTGCTGTTGTAGAGCCACTGACTGACAGTGAATGAGTAGTTCAAATTCAATTTTTTGCATTGCATTGTGAGATTTTGAGCAGAGTTTTGGGGATCACATTCCACAATTCCGAAACTTGCTCTTTGGGATCATTGGTTTATAAAGATAGAATGGGGGAGAAATTGAACATTATTGCACCCGTCTCACAGGCAGAAAATGTAGGCAAAGTGGGCAAACTTTGGACCGCAACATCCTGTACCCAATCTACGTCTGCATTACGGGCATCATCATATTGCTAATAGGTGTTAGGTCCCTCATTAACATATGTAAGTTGCCTAATGGCTGCAAAAGGACCCCTCCGCAAAATTAGTTAATGCTGAGCGGACCAGGTGCCGGGTTTGGTTCGATTAGTTTTCAAGTGCTTGATACGACATAACCAGTGGCTGCCAACACGAAGGTAAGTTTTTAAAAATTAACTTGCCTTGATGTGGAGCTGGGAAAAGTAAGAGTGGTTCTTCCAGATCCAAAACACCCCTGAGGGCCGCTGCTGGCCCACAGTCGGCATCCTTTCCAGTCTCATCTGCCCCACCCAGGGCATACCTGAGGGCCACTGTTAGTGAGGCATTTGGCCCAAATTGGAGGTCAGTACACCAGCAAGCAGCACCTGGAGGCAGGACAAATATCTGCAGCTTCCTGGAAATATGCTGGAGGCTCAGGCTTTTAGCTTCCACCTATTTTGGACCCAAAAACTGACACAAACCAATTTCCCAGTCAATGAGTCAACTCTATTTAAGAACATAAGAACATAAGAAATAGGAGCAGGAGTAGGCCACCTGGCCCCTCGAGCCTGCTCCGCCATTTTATAAGATCACAGCTGATCTGATTATGGACTCAGCTCCACTTCCCTGCCTGCTCCCCTTAACTCCTTATCCCCTTATCACTCAAAAATCTGTCTATCTCCACTTTAAATACATTCAATGGCCCAGCCTCCACAGCTCTCTGGGGCAGAGAATTCCATAGATTTACAATCCTCTGAAAGAAGAAATTCTTCCTCATCTCAGTTTTAAATAGGCGGCCCCTTATTCTGAGACTATATCCCCTAGTTTTAATTTCCCCTATCAGTGGAAATATCTTCTCTGCATCCACCTTGTCGAGTCCCCTCATTATCTTATATGTTTCGATAAGATCATCCATCAATCTTCTGAACTCCAATGTGTATAGGCCCAACCTATTCAACCTATAAGTCAACCTCTCATATCCGGAATCAACCTAGTGAACCTTCTATGAACAGCCTCCAATGCAAGTATATCCTTCCTTAAATATGGAGACCAAAACTGTACGCAGTACTCTAGAAACATAGAAACATAGAAAATAGGTGCAGGAGTAGGCCATTCGGCCCTTCAAGCACCACCATTCAATATGATCATGGCTGATTATGCAAATTCAGTACCCCATTCCTGCTTTCTCTCCATACCCCTTGATCCCTTTAGCCGTAAGGGCAATATCTAACTCCCTTTTGAATATATCTAACGAACTGGCCTCAACAACTTTCTGTGGTAGAGAATTCCACAGGTTCACAATTCTCTGGGTGAAGAAGTGTCTCCTCATCTCGGTCCTAAATGGCTTATCCTCAGACTGTGACCCCTGGTTCTGGACTTCCCCAACATCGGAAACATTCTTCCTGCATCTAACCTGTCCAATGCCGTCAGAATTTAATATGTTTCTATGAGTTCTCTATTTTTAGATTCTGTAATTTTTACTGAAGGGTTAGGGATTGAGTTTCAGAATTCTATCCATTTTTCCGCAAAACTCTTCAGGAATTGCATGGCTATAGCATTTTACTAATCTGTCACCATTCAGATAATAATCTGCCTTCCTGTTTTTGCAACCAAAGTGGATAACCTCACACTTATACACATTATACTGCATCTGCCATGCATTTGCCCACTCACCTAACCTGTCCAAGTCACCCTGCAGCCTCTTAGCATCCTCTTCACAGCTCACACTGCCACCCAGCTTAGTGTCATCTGCAAACTTGGAGATATTACATTCTATTCATTCGTCTAAATCATTAATATATATTGTAAATAGCTGGGGTCCCAGCACTGAACCTTGCGGTACCCCACTAGTCACTGCCTGCCATTCTGAAAAGGACACGTTTATTCCCACTCTTTGCTTCGTATCTGCCAACCAGTTCTCTATCCACACTAATCTCTTGTGTGGGACCTTGTCAAAGGCCTTTTGAAAGTCCAAATACACCACATCCACTGGTTCTCCCTTATCCACTCTACTAGTTACATCCTCAAAAAATGCTAGAAGATTTGTACAATTATATCTCACCTGGAATATTGTGTTCAGTTTTGGTCTCCTAATCTGAGGAAGGACGTTCTTGCTATTGAGGGAGTGCAGCGGAGGTTCACTAGACTGATTCCCGGGATAGCAGGACTGACATATGGGGAGAGACTGGATGGATTTGGCCTGTATTCACCGGAGTTTAGAAAAATGAGAGGGGGTCTCATAGAAACATATAAAATTCTGACAGGACTTGACAGGTTAGATGCAGGAAGAATGTTCCCGATGTTGGGGAAGTCCAGAACCAGGGGTCACCGTCTAAGGATAAGGGGTAAGCCATTTAGGACCGAGATGAGGAGAAACTTCTTCACTCAGAGAGTTGTTAACCTGTGTTGAATTCTCTACCGCAGAGAGTTGTTGATGCCAGTTCATTAGACTTATTCAAGAGAGAGTTAGATATGGCCCTTACGGCTAAAGGGATCAAGGGATATGGAGAGAAAGCAGGAAAGGGGTACTGAGGTGAATGATCAGCCATGATCATATTGAATGGTGGTGCAGGCTCAAAGGGTTGAATGGCATACTCCAGCACCTATTTTCTATGTTTCTATGTTTCAATGTCAAGCATGATTTTCTTTTCATAAATCCATGCTGACTTGCACCGATCCTGCAACTGCTTTCCAAATGCGCTGCTATTACATCTTTAATAATTGATTCCAGCATTTTCCCCACTACCGATGTCAGGCTTAATGGTCTATATTTCTCTGTTTTCTCTCTCCCTCCTTTTTTTAAAAAGTTGGGTTGCATTAGCTACCCTCCAATCCATAGGAACTGATCCAGAATCCATGGAATGTTGGAAAATGACCACCAATGCATCTACTATTTCTCGGGCCACTTCCTTAAGTACTCTGGGATGCAGCCTATCAGGCCCTGGGGATTTATCGGCCTTCAATCCCATCAATTTACCTAACACTATTTCCTGACTAATAAGAATTTCCCTCCGTTCCCTCAGTTCCTCCTTCTCGCTAGACCCTCGGTCCCCTAGTATTTTCGGGAGGTTATTTGTGAAGACAGAACCAAAGTATTTGTTCAATTAGTCTTCCATTTCCTTGTTCCCCATTATGAATTCACCTGATTCTGACTGCAAGGGACCTACATTACTCTTCACTAATCTTTTTCTCTTCACTTATCTATAGAAGCTTTTGCCATCAGTTTTTATGTTCCCTGCAAGCTTACTCTAATATTCTATGTCTCCACTCCTAATTAAATCCTTAGTCCTCCTCTGCTGAATTCTAAATTTCTCCCAGTCCTCAGGTTTGCTGCTTTTACTGGCCAATTTATATGCCTCTTCCTTGGATTTAACACTATCCCTAATTTCCCTTTTTTAGCCATGGTTGAGCCACCTTCCCCATTTTATTATTACGCCAGACAGGGATGTACAATTGTTGTAATTCATCCATGTGATCTTTAAATGTCTGCCATTGCCTATCTACCGTCAACCCTTCTTTAAGTATCATTCGCCAGTCTATTCTAGCCACTTCACGTCTCATACCATCAAAGTTGCCTTTCTTTAAGTTCAGGACCCTAGTCTCTGTATTAACTGTGTCACTCTCCAGCTTAATGAAGAATTCTACCATATTATGGTCACTCTTCCCCAAGAGGCCTCGCACGACAAGATTGCTAATTAATCCTCTCTCATTATACAACACCCAGTCTAGGATGGCCAGCTCTCTGGTTGGTTCCTCGACAGATTGGTCGAGAAAACCATCCCTTATACACTCCAGGAAATTCTCCTCCACAGTATTGCTAGCAGTTTGGTTAGCCCAATCTATATGTAGATTAAAGTCACCCATGATAACTGCTGTACCTTTTATTGCATGCATCCTTAATTTCCTGTTCAATGCCATCCTCAACCTCACTACTACTGTTTGGTGGTGTTAATGAAAATAAATTCACATCGACTCTAGTAAAGTAAGAGAGACAACTTTATTGCTAACAGAGCTCTGGGAGAAGAGTTGAGATCCTGCGATCTGCGAACACCTTCTCCCCGAGTGCCTTGTTATAAGCAGTTTACAGGGGGCGGTATACAATCATTTAAATTCATCTACATACAACCAATCAATCCATATGGCAACGCAATTCATTTACATACAACTTTTAGTCCTAGTGAAACCTGATAGCATGGCGCGAGTTTGGGGGCCCTTCCTCTGTATCTTCTTTTGTGGTTAGTTATTCTGTTGCAAAGCTTTCTATGAAACAGTGGCCTGCACCTGGCCAGGAGTCACTTGTTGCTGCAGAATTCATATCAGGGACAACAGATAGGCTTCTTGGTACAAAGTTCATTTAGTGGAAAGGCAGATAGTTGGCTTACCCCATCATGCTTTGCTATGTCCAAAAATCCACTCCAACAGTTCCCCCTGTTGGTCCTGGAGGATGTTCACGAAATCCAGATGACCACAATGAAGGTGGTTCAGTGCCTACCTTCGAGGAAAGTTACTTCTCTGCCTTGCCTGTAGCTCTAGCCTACCCTTCATAGGTAGTGGTCTGTGCCTGCGTCGTCCACTCCGTCTTCCTCGATGTCTCCGGGTGTTCCCATCAGATGTTCTTTTCCGGTGATCACGCTGGCAACCGGCACTATTCGGGCCATCATGACTTTACAGCAGATATTAAAACATCCGATAATCAAGCAACAAGTAATTATTATGACAACAAAAATAACTACTCCATGCGTTAAATAGGACCCCCAGGATCCCCCTAATAGCCAGTCAAGCCAGTTATTCCCCCTTTTTGGGCCTTGTCTGAACTCGTCAAGCTGCTTTCTTATGGCATCAATGGCTTGGGTGATATTGTATGATTCATCCGTAACATGCGTTATACATTTGTCTCCTATTATTGTGCATACTTCCCCTGTTGGGCTAACTAATAATCTACGGCACAATGGGTGTGCTGCGTATACAATATTAATTCAGACAGCTCCCGGTTGATGGCATCCAATTCCTTAGATGTGCTGTTTCCCAGAATGGTTAATCCACAAATAAGATAGTTCCTATTTTTGGCACTAATTACCCCCGCTGATCCCCCCACAGACAGGGCCCCGAGGAACCCGTAGCCGAGTGATGATCCCAGCGTGATAGGATCCTCCCAATCGGCACAGAACTCCTTGCTGATGGCCCATGTTACTATCCTTCTCCAGGTATGCCCCCTTTGGGGGCATGGAACAGTGAGTGGTCCTATAGTTCCTACTGCAAAGAGGACCGGGAGGGTCGGTGTTGCGGTCTTGAAGGTGCCGTTGAGGAGGAACACGAATCCCTCCTTAGCTCTATAACACTTTACGTCGGTGTTGCTAACACTCGTGATCTACTTATACCACCAATTGCTCGGTTCCCTTGAATTTGAGCCCGATCCTACCAATCAAACGGGTATGCCCATGTTTCTGAGCTGACATGAGTTCCGTTGCACTGACCGCTGATAACTTGCCTCCCTGCAGTCACGTTCAGGCATCTTTGCTCGTTACAGGTGCAAGTAAACTGGCCTCTATGCACTTGACAGTGCTGACGGGCACACTGCGTCTGCACACAGGTGTGTTCTCGGGTACCAGGACATATGCACACCCCCATCCTTGCCCCGAGAAGCAAAGCGGGTAGCTTGCATTGTCTGAGCGTATCGTTTCGTCCTTTCCCCGGGACCCCCTGCACAAAGGATCTGTGGGATTTATTAATTCCATGCATCTTCCCTGTATACCCCTTCTATATTCGCCCATTTGTCCCTCACAGGGTGTGTCCGAGGTATCCACCGTATATAAGTCACGGGGGGTCCACCCAGGGGTGGCCACGAACAGGGCCTCTACTGATTGGGCTAGTGGGTAACACACGGTTCGATTGCAGTGTAAACGTATATGGGTCTTGAAAAACAAGTTATATTCTAATCCTATTAGCTTTACAACCATGACAACATAGAGTAACGCGATTATATACGCTATCTTAGATATGTTTGTTACGCTCAAACAATACAATATTTACACATTAGCAGTAGCCGTAATTTGGACTTGCTTGCAGTCGTCACCTGTTCGGGGTGCATAAACAAGTATCCTGGTTACATTATCGTGAATCACATGTCTTATGTTTACTCGTTAGTTTCTTTGTACAATTTCAACTGGGTCCAATGTTTCCATACACTCTTCCCTCTTATGTCCAGACAGGCACAGGTGTCTCCACTGATTATGACCTCATAGGGGCCATTCCATTTTGGTGCAAACCCTGGTTTTTCAGGTAATGTTTTAACCATGATGCGACGTCCCGCCATCAGGACGTCAGGGAGCCTTTCAAGCTCTTTCTGAGCGTCTCTCTCTTCCTGATTGTCTCTTACTAATTTACGCATCCCTTTGAGTTGAGTGCTTAGTTCCAAAACATACCGTTTAATTTTGTCTTTTAATGGGCCGACGTCGGCCCCACCTGTTATGATGCTTTCTGGTAATTGCATCGCCCTTCCTGTCATTAGTTTATAAGGGGTTAATCCGGTTGTCCGGTTTACCGTGGCTCTTAACTTCATTAATATAATAGGTAATACTTCTGTCCACGTTCTTCCTGACGTTTGCATGGCCTTGGCCAGGGCGTTCTTAAGGGTATGGTTCATGCGTTCTACCATTCCAGAACTCTGCGGGTGGTAGGGGATGTGGAATTTTTGTTTTATGCCCATTAGCTGGCATACTGTTTTTACAATCTTACCGGTGAAGTGGGTGCCTTGGTCGGAATCTATCTGAAGAGGCACTCCCCATTGGGGAATCACCTGCTCGGTCAATATCCTTGCCACTGTTGAGGCAGTGCAATTACGTGTGGGAATAGCTTCCACCCACCGGGTAAATTGATCTATAATCACGAGGCAATATCTTTTTCCATGGGATGGGGGCAAAGGACCTGTGAAATCAATTTGTAAATGTTCCCATGGCCCCCGTGGACAGGGCTGGTGTCCCATTTTAATTTTAATGGGCCTGCCTGGATTATATTGTGCGTACGTAACGCATCGATGGCAATGTTTGGCAATATCTCTCCCCATCCCCTTCCACCACCAATCTCTTCCAAGACTCCCGGTCATGGCCTCTCGTCCTGAATGGGACAGGCCATGGTGCAACTCCAATAAGCTATTCTGTATGCATTCAGGCGCCATTACCTTGTCGTTTCGTCTCCAAACATTATCCTTTCCTTGCGTTGCGCCCTGCTTTGTCCACATACTCCTTTCTTCCTCAGAAGTGTCCTGGTGTAGTTTCTCGATACTTATCTGTTTCTCTCGGACCCCAGCGGCGCTGACTGAGGCTTCCTCACACTCCTCTTGTTCTAATGCCTCTTGTGCAGCTAAGTCCACAGCTTGATTTCCCTGGTGACTCAGCCAATCTGGACTGGTTCGGTCCGGTTCCCTTTGGTGGGCTTTAATTTTAATGACGGCTACCTGTTTTGGTTTATTACTGGCTGCTAAGAGAGCTTCTATTCTCAGCTGGTGTTTTATGGGATGTCCGCTGGTTGTGATAAAACCCCTCCTCCCCCATGCTATCATATAATCGTGTACTACCCCAAATGCATATCTCCTATCCATATAGATATTAACGATCTTACCCTCTGATAGTTCCAGTGCCCGGGTGAGGGCTACCAATTCTGCCACCTCAGCTGACGACCCCCCATTAATTCGCCCTGATTCGACTGTCTCTAGATCCTGGTTAACTACAGCCTATCCGGTATGAGGTAGTCCCTCTACGTATTTTCGCGAGCCGTCTACAAACAAGGTTTGTTCTGCGGTTTGAAGGGGCGTGTTTTTTATTCTATCCTCTTCCATGTCCATATCCACGTCCCCGCAATCGTGGGGCTCTCCCTCTTGCACTATGCCCTCCGCGGGGTTTTCCCCTACATCTCTAATTATAGTTACTGCTTTGTTGGGTGGCAAGAGGACTGCTTCCCACTTTGCCCATCTCATATTAGAAACGGTTCTCAGTTTTCCTGTGTTTAACATTGCTACCAACGTGTGTTTGGTGTGGAGAATGATGTTTCCGGTCATTACCACGGGCTCGCTTATTTTTACTGCCCGAGCTGCGCAGTCTAATGCAGCTATACATCTGGATAATCCGGTCACCACGGACCTTCGGCAGTGGAGTAATAGGCTATAGGTCTCCTTTTATCCCCGTGATCTTGGGTGACCACAGCCGTATAGAACCCATCTTCATTGGTACAGTGGATGTGGAAATCTTTACCCATGTCAGGCAGTCCCAATCCAGGTGCGGAGACTAGTTCTGACTTGAGTTTACTATACGCCTGTTCTTGTTCAGGGCCCCACCCTATAAGGTCTAGGGCCGGTTTTCCTCCCTTTATAGTCTTTGTACAGGCTCGGCAATCTTTGCAAACTCAGGGATAAAGTTCCGGCTATAATTAAAGAGACCCAGTACCTTCCTCACCCTCCTTACCGTTACTGGTCGAGGCATGTCCCTGACAGCCTTTTTCCTATCCAAGGGCATTTCTTTCAACCCCTTTGAAAGGCAGTACCCTAAGTACAGGACTTGGGTTTTCCCGACCTGGGCTTTCTTGGGGTTGACCTTAAGGCCTGCCATCTCCAAAGCTCGTAACACCAGGTATAGGATTGCCTGATGTCCCTCCTTGGTTTCTGAAGCTATTAATATGTCGTCGACATATTGTAAAATACTATTTCCTGCCGGTACTTCTATTTGTTTTAGTTCATCGCTCATGACTCGGTGGAATATGGCAGGACTATTATGGAACCCTTGTGGTAATCGGGTCCAAGTATATTGTTTATCCTCCACCGTGAAGGCGAATTTCTCTTGTGATTCTGGGTCGAGGTGAAGTGCCCAGAAGCCATTGGCTATGTCCAGGACTGTAAAGATTTTATGTTCAGGGGATAATCCATTGAGGATTGTGGAGGGACTGGCCACTATCGGGTATAGTTTGGGGGTGACCTTATTAAGGGCGGTGTAGTCAATGGTTAGTCTATAACTCCCATCTGGCTTCCCTACTGGCCATGTTGGGGAGTTAGTGGTGCGAACAGTTTCTCTTAAGATACCTTTTTCCTCTAGACCCTTTACTATTTCTACAACTGCTGTTCTGGCTTCGGGTCTTATAGGGTATTGCCGGTGTGGTTTATGAGATGGTCCAGGGACCTTAATAGCATCCATTTCCGCCTTTCCGGTATCCAACTTTGTCTGTGCCCAAACCCCAGGCACAGAGGCACAAATGCCGCCATATCCTCCAGTCTCGGTATGCCAGTTGGTTTTTGTGGCTGTTGCTACACCTAAACTTTCCATATGGTGAGCTATCTGTCCCAAATCTCCCTTACTGCCATCTGCCTTTGGCCATGTTAATTTCCCCTCGCCACAATCAATCAGGGCCTGGAATTCCTTCATTACGACATTCCCCAATATTGTTCCCTCACGATTCTTGCATACGTAAAATCTCATGGGTATACATAAATTATCAATTTCCACCACTTGGGTGTTGCTCAGGTAGGCCAGTGTTGGCCGTCCATCTATTCCGTTTATTAATGCCTTTTTGTCGGTTATGGGGAGGGATAGATTGGTAATGGATATTGAGGCTCCAGTGTCCACTAGCATCTCACACTGTCGGCCCCCTACTAGTGCAGACACATATATCCTTCCCTCCTTTTTACTTTGTACAGGGGCCGCCGGGCATCACAGGGTGGCTTTGTACTCCTGCCACTGCTGGTATTCCTGTTCTGACAGGGCCTTTGCCTTATTAGGATAGCCATTTTTACTATAGCAGGTCGTGTCTAAATGTCCCTTTTTGCCGCAATATGTGCATTGTTTTCCATGCGTTTCCCCTTACATTCTTTGTTAAAGTGACCCACCTTCCCGCAGTTATGGTATGTCCCCTTTTCTGTCCTCCCCCCGTCCCTGCTGCAAAAACCCTTTCTTGTTTTATCTTTGTTTGGGATTTTGCATCGCCCCCTCCCTAGACGCCACTAGCCCACTCGACCAGTTCATCATAATCCTAGGTTACAATTATTCCCATTTTTATAATGGTCTGGTGTGCAGCGGATAGTCCGTCCTTAAATGCCTGGATAAATGCTCGGTCGCCGCGGCCCGGGTTTCCCTGTCCAGAGCATTCTTGATATATCTGGAATAATCGTTCCCCATACTCTGAGGCTCCTTCCCCCTTTTGTTGTTTGGTTGTAGTAATTTTACTCCAATTGGTAGGGGCATTACCTAAAACCCGTTGGATCTCGGTTTTAAAATGGCCAAAGGCCGCCTGTTGACCATCTACTTCAATGGTTAAAG
Source organism: Pristiophorus japonicus (assembly GCF_044704955.1). Taxonomy (NCBI): domain Eukaryota; kingdom Metazoa; phylum Chordata; class Chondrichthyes; family Pristiophoridae; genus Pristiophorus; species Pristiophorus japonicus. The sequence goes on from NC_091981.1 coordinate 66,825,226, forward strand.
GTACCGCGTGTGTCCAACATCCCCCTGAAAAGTCGGCATTGGCTGCTACCGCGGCTCCTCCGGCCACTGCTCTCCACCGATCTGCCGGGCAAGCCGCTCGGACTAGTTGGTGGATATCTCTGAGGTGTAGTTGGTGGCCCACCCAAACTGTATCCAGCTCTGCCCAAAATTTGGTATTCGCACACCGGGGTTGTAGTTTACCCCGGGATGCCATTATCTGCTGTCTCTCGCCGGGGGTAAATGGTTTATAGGTTGCAGTGGGATTCGCTGCAATTCCTCCCCTGGTGACTGGCGCCGCCGGGAAGGTTTCTAGATCTTCCTGACCCGGGGCTGTTGCCTCACCTTGGTAATCTTCGTAAGGGGGCAGTGAGGCTGTTTCTCCCCCCCCCCATTGGGAACGGTTCTGAATCTGTTGTTCTAACGCCAGGCATTTCTTTTCCCATTTCCTACATTTTCCTTGTTCCTGACTTAATTGTTTACTTTTCTCCTCCCTTTTCTCTCTAACGTCCTTTACTTGCTCAATTAGTCCTGCTAACTGATGTACTAGTAATACGCCAGCCTTTTTGGTTTTATCTTTATTTTGTTTTGCCATCCAATTTCATTGTTGTTCTAATGTCTGGGATACATCCCAGCCGTCTTTCTGCATTTTTTTAATTAAGACTTGTCGATCGGTCATGTAAGAGTTAATTAGGGACCCAGGCGGTCCACATTTTACGTCCGTTTCCTTACCTGCCATTGAAGATGTTTATTCTATGTTCCTGTATTCCCCTTTAGTTTATGGAATTTCCGAACTTAAATACTCACGGCCACGATTCACCTCGCAGAGACCTCTTGAATTGCTCACGAAGATTAGCGTGTTTCCTTACCACCAGAGTCCGGCTCTTGGTTGCAGTGATCAGCTCCCTTCCGCACCGATTTCTATATCACCTTCTATGAACATTGGACTAAAATAATCAACCCCCGCATCAATAATTACTTTACTTTCAGTCTGCGTTGTACGCCACTACAGTCTGAATTTCTTAACTCTTATCACATACTATCACATACTATCAAGTTATGTCTCTTTACTTACTTAATCTATTTTATTCATTAGATACCACTTCGCCGGCCAGCCGCTTCCCCCAGTATAATTTCTGGGTGGTCAGAAATTGACTACTGTCCCGTTCTACTGGGTCATACGACTATCCAGCTCCGCGGTATCCTGCCGACTACGCCAATTTGTTAATGAAAATAAATTCACATAGACTCTAGTAAAGTAAGAGAGACAACTTTATTGCTAACAGAGCTCTGGGAGAAGAGTTGAGATCCCGTGATCTGCGAATCACCTTCTCCCCGAGTGCCTTGTGCCGCGGGGTTATAAGCAGTTTACAGGGGGTGGAATATAATCATTTAAATTCATTTACCTACAACCAATCAATCCATATGGCAACGCAATTCATTTACATGCAACCAATCAATCCATATGGCAATGCAATTCATTTACATACAACTTTTAGTCCTAGTGAAACCTGATAGCGTGGCGCGAGTTTGGGGGCCCTTCCTCTGTATCTTCTTTTGTGGTTAGTTATTCTGTTGCAAAGCTTTCTATGAAACAGTGGCCTGCACCTGGCCAGGAGTCACTTGTTGCTGCAGAGTTCATATCAGGGACAGCAAATAGGCTTCTTGGTACAAAGTTCATTTAGTGGAAAGGCAGATAGTTGGCTTACCCCATCATGCTTTGCTATGTCCAAAAATCCACTCCAACAATGGTCTGTACACAATTCCCACAAACGTTTTCTGCCCTTTGGTGTTTCGCAGCTCTACCCATATAAATTCCACATCATCCAAGCTCATGTCCCTCCTTACTATTGCGTTAATCTCCTCTTTAACCAGTAACGCTACCCCACCTCCTTTTCCTTTCTGTCTATCCTTCCTGAATGTTGAATACCCCTGGATGTTGAGTTCCCAGCCTTGGTCACCCTGGAGCCATGACTCCGTAATCCCAATTACATCAAATCCGTTAACAGCTATCTGCATAATTAATTCATCCACCTTATTACGAATGCTCCTCGCATTGAGACTCAGAGCCTTCAGGCTTGTTTTTTTAGCACTCTTTGTCCTCTTAGAATTATGTTGTAATGTGGCCTTTTTTGATTTTTGCTCTTGATTTCTCTGCCCTCCACTCTTACTTTTCTCCTTCCTACCTTTTGCTTCTGCCCCCTTTTTACTTCCCTCTACTACCCTGCATAGATTCCCCTCCCCCTGCCATATTAGTTTAAACCCTCCCCAACAGCACTAGCAAACACTCTGCCTAGGACATTGGTTCCGGTCTTGCCTAGGTGCAGACCGTCCGGTTTGTACTGGTCCCCCAGAACCGGTTCCAATGTCCTCGGAATTTGAATCCCTCCCCCTTGTGCATTCCTCAAGCCACATCTTCATCTGAACTCTCCTGCTATTCCTACTCTGACTAACAATTAGCATTGGTAGCAATCCTGAGATTGCTACTTTGAGGTTCTACTTTTTAATTTAACTCCTAGCTCCCTAAATTCAACTTGTAAAATCTCATCCCACTTTTTATCTATATACACCATGATAGCTGGCTGTTCATCCTCCCCCTCCAGAATGCCCTGCAGCCACTCCGAGACATCCTTGACCCTTGCACCAGGGAGGCAACATACCATCCTGGAGTCTCGTTTGAGGCCGCATAGATGCCCATCTATTCCCCTTACAATAGAATCCCCTTTCACTATAGTTCTCACACTCTTTTTCCTGCCCTTCTATGCAGCAGAGTCACCCTTGCTGCCATGAACTTGGCTGCTGCTGCCTTCCCCTGATGAGCCACCTCCCTCAACAGTATCCAAAACGGTGTATCTGTTTTGGAGGGAGTTGACTACAGGGGATCCCTGCACTACCTTCCTTCCCTTGTTCTTCCTGATGGTCACCCATTCCCTATCTGCCTGTGTAACCTTTACCTGCGGTGTGACCAGCTCACTAAATGTGCTATCCACGACGTCCTCAGTATTGCGGATGCTCCAGAGTGAATCCATGCGTAGCTCCGGTGTCATAATGCAGTCTGACAGGAGCTACAGCTAGACACACTTCCCGCACACATAGTAGCCAGGGACACTGTCCCTGACTTCCCACATAGCACAGGAGGAGCATGACATGGCCAAAGGTTTCCTGCTGATAAGAAAAGAAAAAGAAAAAGAATCAACCAGCCAATCACTTACCCGCTTGGCTGTGACGTCACACTTCGATTGCTTTTTACTTCTATTTTGCCTTTTGTCCCTGCACCAGCTAGCTGCTCCTGACTGCTGCTCTTCCGTCTGCCGCTCCTCCGATTGCCACTGGCCTTTTATAGGCCTCGAGCCTCCCACTCCCGCTGGCTGCTCTCAACTGCTGCTCCGCTGACTGCCGCTGGCCTTTTATAGGCCTCGACCTCCCGCTCCTGCTGGCTACTCCCGACTGCTGCTCCTCTGACTGCCACTGGCCTTTTATAGGCCTCGAGCCTCCCGCTCCTGCTGGCTGCTCCCGACTGCTCCGTATATGGGTGGGGTGGGGGTGGGCATTCGGGCAATGTGAGATGATGTGAGGATGAGGAGAGCAAGGGACTATAATTATAATGTTGTACTGTTTAATCATTACTTAGGATGGAATTGTTGACATTATATGCATTAGTATTCCTTCCAATATGCCATGAATGATTTTTCTAAACGTAATAGATACCTAAAAGATAACAATCTTTGATTCAGCCATTTGATATAACTTTCGGTAAGAGAAAGTGATAGTGTTTAAGAACTGTGTGGTCCTGCAAGCTGCACTTGAGGGGAGCGGTGAGTGACTCTTGTGAAAAATGAAACTGGGCACAGTATTACAGATACTTTTGTCCCAAGGTGATCTATTACTGTGCAATGCAAGGGTTGAAAGAAGTGTTGTGTAGAGGAGAGAAAGACCTGTTAATATTAAAGGTAAGAAACGATTCATAGAGCTGTCAATTCCTGGTTGTCCGTTGAGAACTATATTTAAAAATAATAGATAGGAACATAGAAATTTACAGTGCAGAAGGAGGCCATTTCGGCCCATCGTGTCCGCGCCGGCTGACAAAGAGCCGCACGGCCCTCGGTCAGCAACCCTGAAGGTTACATATAAATCTATGAACAATAAACAATGGCAAAAAGGCAAAGAGCACCCAACCCAACCAGTCCGCCCCACACAACTGCGACACCCCTTATACTGAAACATTCTACACTCCACCCCAACCGGAGCCATGCGAAGTGTGATGTTCTATTCCTTGGCTTTGGGGGCTGAGGGCTAGATTTTCTTCTTTGTTTGATAAAAGGGTGAATAACTGCTATAGGTTGTGCTGATATATTTTTTTAAATCTCTCTATTCATTAAGTTGACTGACACCAAGTTTGACTTGGAATTCAATACTCACTTTCTAATTATCTTCCCTGCTGCGTAATCCAGGATTGAACTTGCAAGGCGATAAGAAACAAAAACTGCCTTTTCTGCTAATTTCCCTGACCACATTTTTTGGATTGTACAATCCCCAGAGCAGTGCTAGGCATGGACCAATAGCCCGTTAGCACATTCAACCCATATTGCAGCAGCGTTTACGCATGTGGACCTTTTCACATAAAGCACTGACCAGAAGAAACTATGAGGCTGATTGTGCGATCTAGCGCATGTAATTTCCTGACCTGCATCCCTTGCAATCACTGATCGCCACTCAGAGTGCCTGATCTTTTGTTGATCTTGCAATGGTTGTGGTTTCAGATAAAATTTCACCCAGTGAAAGCGATGATCGAATGAAGGAGTCTATAATTGCTAAACGCCAATGAACAGTGTTACAAACCTGTCATCTGTTCAACTGTTTTTGATGAGGTACTTATTTTAGTCCTTTCTTTGGCCTACCTTGGAGGGTAAGGCTCCTGCTATCCAGCAGACACCCAATCCCAGCGCAACATCGAACTGCCAGATCCAAGTTACACCACTGGCTCCACCTTGTTGAGAGTTACATTGAGCTCAGCCACAAAGGAGTGCTGTGTATGTGTGCCTAGCCCCTGGGATACTAACTTTTAATGTTGTGAAAGAACATGAAGGAATTTTACTTCTCCAATAAGAATAAAAATAGTCACAAGTAAGTTTACAAATTTGCCAGAGGCCCTTCCAGTACAAAGCTAAAGTGGTACAGGATTAATTACCTATCAGACAGGTCACAATGTTCTCACTGTAGTGTGGTCAGGAGTCAGATCACTCTGCAGTTATATTGTCACTTTTGTGTAAATGTACACCCATAACAATTTTTCATTAAAGCAAAATTGCTGATCTAACAGCAGTCTAACGGACAATTCTTTAACGTATTAATATACGGTTCTGTCAGTTCACAGGCATGCTGCTTATGTGGAAACAATTTCATAGCAGCCACTGCTTCCTGTAGTTGCCTAATAACCAGTTAATTTACAGCTATCCAGTTATTCCCCTGGATAGCACATGAACAGCAAGAAATAGTTTCCATATAAGTGAGTGTTATGCCAGATATTTGTAATTTGATACAGATAAAACACATCAACATGGGAATCAATTCAGGAGGTCTTTCCATCAGTGACCAAACTTCTTGTGGGTTTAAAACCGAAAGATTAATCCCATCAGAGACCAATTTTCAAATCTCCAGTCCTGTTAAGGAGGGGGAAAGGGAGGTATAGATGGTATTTGAAGAATTGAGCATGGAAGTATAGAATAAGTGAGTCTGGACATGGTTACATAGCGGATGTGGTTTGAGCCTTTCAGAAATGGCACTCCTTGGAAGATATTTGGAATTGGTGCCTAGTGCATAGATTTCCGGAGACTCCTGAGAGAGCTGCCTGCCATGTTAGGAGCTGTGTGTGCTTGTGCTCTGTGAATATATCACATTTGGCGATGAGGATGGGATTTTTCGGATGATTTCAAGCTTAAATTTTGTTGGTGAAGGATTCAGCCAGCCGACAGAGAGACTTTGGAAGTTTCTGTCTTTGGAAAAAGCTACAAAATCCAAGGTAAAATACAGCACATGGTGTGAACAGCTAGAGATTAAAAATGGCAGGTGTAATCGGCTATTTGGGGGAATATAGACACGACCGGGAACGTTTTAAAGCGTATGTGGATCGGCTAGAAATGTATTTCATTGCAAATAACATAATCAAAGTTCCAGACAATGCAGTCCAGAACCAGGCTGTGTTGGAACATAAGAAAGCGATCTTCTTATCGGTGGCAGGTCCGACATTATACGAAACCCTTGTAAATCTGCTTGTGCCTGACGAGCCAAAGGACACAATCCCTAAAGAGATTTTAACGAAGCTGGAGCAGTACAATAACCCCAAAACATTAGAAATTGCTGAAAGTTATCATTTCGGGATACGGAATCAAAAGTCTGATGAAAGTATCAGTGATTACATCATAGCATTAAAAAAGCTATCGATGCACTGTAATTTTGGAAACTTTCAAAACCGAGCATTACGGGATCGTTTTGTTTGTGGGGTGAAAAATGATGCGATCAGAAGGAAGTTATTGACGACGGATGACTTGACTTTTGAGTTCGCTTGTCAGACAGTGAGGTCGATGGGCATGGCCAAACAATATTCCCGAGAATTAAATAATAATTACGGTCGTCAGTCAACCGAGGTAAATTACCTGCAGGTTCAAAGTAAAAGATGGGCATGGCCGAAAGTCTCAGAAACTGGAAATTCTAACAGAGTGTCGAAGTCATGCTATAGGTGCCTGGGACAACACATTGCTCAAAGTTGTCCATACGTGAAGGCAGAGTGTTTCTTCTGCAGGAAGACTGGGCATCTTGCGAAGGCATGCCGACTGAAGGGTAAACCAGCTTTTAAAGCTATGAGTCCAGTGTTCAAATCTGAGTAGAAATCCCAAGAGACTACAGAGGATGGAAGAACAACAACAAGACGAGGAGATGTTAGAGTTATACATCATCAGGAGCATGAGGTTAACGGACAGCGATTCGGAAAGCGTCAAAATCCACATAGATGTTGCGGGAGTCAAGATACGAATGGAAATTGACACGGGTGCATCTGTGAGTGTAGTACCGGGGTCACTGTGCCCCGACAAATTGCGTGATTTCCAATTGGAGAAATCCAAGATAGAGCTGCGAGGCTACTCGGGAGAGAAAATTCCTGTGGTAGGTCGTATCACCGTACCAGTGAAATATTAAGATCAATTTCAGAACTTGCCTCTAATAGTAGTGAAAGGAAACAAGTCTGCCTTACTAGGAAGAAATTGGTTGAGCTCAATGAAGCTGGATTGGAGTAAGATTTTCTGTGTGGAAGCGAGATTTTCATCAACGGATGAGGTTATCAAGAAGTATCCGAAGGTGTTCTGCGAAACGGGCAGTCCGATCCAAGGCTTCAAGGCGAGTATCAGGGTACAGAAGGACGCTAGATCGGTTTACTACAAGCCACGTTCCGTACCATATGCACTCAAGGAGAAAGTTGAGCAAGAACTCAAAAGACTAGAGACTGAGAACATTATATATAAGATAGATCGATGTAATTGGGCTACACCCATTGTTGTTGCACCCAAGTCCGATGGTAAGGTAAGATTGTGTGGTGATTATAAAGTAACCGTAAACCAGGTTCTAGAGGGTAATGCCCCCAATACATTGCCAAATATAGAAGATTTGTTCACAACACTAACAGGTGGTCAGATCTTCTCAAAACTGGATCTTATGAATGCCTACTCACAGCTTGAACTAGATGAGGAGTCCAAGTCATGTTTGACTATAAATACTCATCTAGGCCTATATCAATTTAATAGGCTACCGTTTGGAATGTCTTCTGCCCCTGCCATATTCCAAGGGGTGATGAACCAGATTTTGCAAGGTAGTATGTTATTTGGATGCCATACTAATTTCAGCACCAAATAGGCAAATTCACAATAACATATTGAATGAAGTCCTCAAACGGCTAGAGAAGCATAGAGTACGAGTGTCTGCTCATAAGTGTGAGTTATTTAAAAACTCAATCGAGTACTTAGGGTACAGAGTAGACAAAGATGGTTTACATCCAACCATGGAAAAATTGGATGCAATTAGAAATGCACCCACAGCCAGGAATGTCACTGAACTTCATTCATTCTTGGTTCTTTTGAACTATTATGGGAAGTTCCTACCAAATTTGGCTACAGTATTACATCCACTGAATGAACTTTTGAAAAAACAGGTCCATTGGAAGCGGTCAAAAGAATGCGATACAGCATTCAAGGAGCGTAAAAGAAAATTGGTAGAGAGCACCATGTTAGTTCACTATGACATAGCTAAGGAGATTAAGCTAGCATGTGATGCCTCTCCATATGGAGTTGGGGCAGTAATCTCTCATGTATCACGTAGTGGGGAGGAGAGACCAATTGCTTTTGCTTCACGCACTCTCAGTGCCAGTGAGAGTAATTACGCGCAAATTGAAAGGGAAGCTTTGGCATTAATTTTTGGGGGTCAAGAAGTTTCACAAATACTTGTATGGTCATAAGTTTACCATCGTTATGGACCATAAGCCCCTAACAGCAATCCTCCATCCAAAGTTCCCAGTTCCAACATTAGCTGCAGCCCGAATGCAGAGATGGGCTTTGATTTTGTCAGCATATACATATGATATTGAATACAGACGATCAGCTGATCACAGTAATGCTGATGCAATGTCTAGATTGTCTTCCCCATCACAAGTTACACCCGATAGGGAAGAAGTGTTTTATTTTTCATACATTGATGAACTGCCAGTCACAGCTGAAGAAATTGTTAGAGCAACTAAATGTGACCCAGTGATGTCAAAGGTGTATGAGTATATTGCAAATGGATGGCCAAACCAGGTAACAGACAAAGATACACATCCATTCTTCATTCGTAGGAATGAATTATCAGTTGATAAAGATTTTATCATGTGGGATGCAAGAGTGGTTATACCAAATAAATTCAGGTCCAAATTATTAGGAGACCTCCATGACCAGCACCTGGGAATGTGCTTGACCAAGAGTTTTGCATGCAGTTATTTATGGTGGCCAGGTCTTGATAAAGATATAGAGTACATTGTGAATCAGTATACGACATGTCAATCGGTAAGCAAGCAACCACCACCAGTACCATTACAGCCATGGAAATGATCTTCCAGGGTTTGGAAAGAACAACAATTGTTCATTGTGATTGATAGCCATTCGAATTGGGTTGAGGTGTTTCTAATGTGGAAAATAACAACAATTAAAACATTGGACATTTTACGAAAATTATTTTCTTCATTTGGCCTCCCTGAAGAAATTGTTTTGAATAATGGACCACAATTTCGTTCAGAAGAATTTGCACAATTCACGAGCAAAAATGGTGTGAAACATACCAAGGTTCCACCATACCATTCTGCTTCGAATGGTGCAGCAGAGCGCACTGTACAAATTGTAAAACGTACCCTCATAAAACAAATGTTAGATCCAAATCCAAGGAAATAACAGTTTCATTGGATCACAAATTGGCTAATTTTTTGATTACATATCGAAATACTCCTCATACAACTACAGTAGAACATCAGCAGAGTTGTTTCTCAAATGACAGCCACAAACCAGATTCTCGTTGTTAAAGCCAAATTTGGCACAGTCAGTAGAAGAGACACAATTAAGACAGAAAGACAATCATGATAAAGGTAGAGTAAAAGAGAGAAGTGTGAAATTAAATCAGAAGGTGAGAGTGAAGAACCATCACCATAAATGATTAAAGTGGTTACCAGTAAGAGTGGTGAAGATATGTGGTCCTCGCACACATTTGGTAAAGATGTTTGATAATGACCTGCAGACATGGAAGGAGTTGAAGGTGGGAATGATTCAATCATTTCTGACTCATCAGATAGTTTTGATATACCAGTAGCAAATCCTAAATCCAATGTACTGGAAACAAATCCAGGAGAGAATCAGAATGAAAGTCTGAGTCCGAGTCAGGAAAATGAAGAGCCTGAAGTTAGAGTGAGTTCAAATGAAAATCAAGAAAATTCCGTGGAGGAAAACATTCCTCAGGATGAACCTCGAATGAGTGTGAAATCGACACCATGTTTGGAAAATTCTGTTCGAGAGCGAAGGTATCCTCTTCGAAACAGAAAACAAGTGGTAAGGTTAAATTTGTAAATATGGAAACAAAAAATAAGTTTATATCCTGTGTTATGTATAAACATGAAATTTATGTATGATGTTTGTTATGATGGCTTCTTCATTAAGGAGGGAGAAGTGTAAAGTCTGTAAACTTGTAATGTTTGTAGCTCCACACTGTGGATGTGGACGTATTGTGTACTGCAAGTGCAGGGTTAATAATAAACAGCCCAGGCAGATTTCCGGAGACTTCCGAGAGAGTTGCCTGCCATGTGCTTGTGCTCTGTGAATATATCACACCTTCACTCTGCACATGCCTTTGAAGAAGGGTGGCCCAGCTAATTGCTTTAAAATGAGGGCATCATGAAAACATCCAAGGAAGCAGACATTGTCCTACATGATTCTGTGCTGGTGGTCGTGCACCATGGCCACACTGAGATAATCAATATTTAAACGTTTTTTCTTTCCTGCTTACCTTATTTTTGAGTTTAAGGTTTGCACATTGCTTTGCAAGATTTGTTGCCAGCTGTAACTTGAGCTGGACTGACAATGGTCAACTGCTTCACTTCCAGTTGCTAAAGGATATATCTGTATGATTTTATCCAATGTACCCCATACTGCCTATGACGAATTGTGAGATGGGAATATAATTCTAGCTCAGTGATAAATGTGCATTGTTCGTGCACATATAAGGCATTTGCCTTACAGCCCCAGAGAGGATAATTCCTCTTCCCTCCCCCCCATTCTTATATGAGTAGGAAATATTTTGGCCGTTTAAGAAAACACAACCAGTTGAATGACAAAGCCTGGCTGCCAGCAAAGCACATTGGAAGTCAGGCGGCAACTACAATCGAACAAAAAATCAAGGTCAAGTAATGGATTTAACTCATAGATATTAAAGGGTTACTTTCCATATTTCACTCTCCTGGAAAGAACCTCACCTACCAAGAAAGCCTAATCGAAAGTCGTGCATGCACTACCCAATGTCCGTCCATTGGCGGAAAATCGTGGGCAGTGGTGCCCTAATGTCTGATATGTGCTCTCTGTGGCCGAGGCTCCCTGCTGGGGTGTGAAGTGGAATAATTACCCCTTATAAGTAGAATTTCTGGTTAATGTCCTGTTTATTCTTCTACTAATACAGGTAGACGTGGAACAGTTGCAGATTTGTCCCAAGACAAGGAAGAGCCAAGATCTGTTGTGTACAAGGAACTGTGACCTGTGTTGCATAGCTCCCGAAATGTTTATCATCATCATAGGCAGTCTCTTGGAATCGAGGAAGACTTGCTTCCAGTCTAAAAATGAGTCCTTAGGTGGCTGAACAGTCCAATACGAGAACCAGAGTCCCTGTCACAGGTGGGACAGATAGTCGTTGAGGGAAAGAGTGGGTGGGACTGGTTTGCCGCACGCTCCTTCCGCTGCCTGCGCTTGATTTCTGCATGCTCTCGGCGATGAGACTCGAGGTGCTCAGCGCCCACCCGGATTCACTTTCTTCACTTAGGGCGGTCTTTGGCCAGGGACTCCCAGATGTCGGTGGGGATGTTGCACTTTATCAGGGAGGCTTTGAGGGTATCCTTGTAACGTTTCCTCTGCCCACTTTTGGCTCGCTTGCTGTGAAAGAGTTCCGAGTAGAGCGCTTGCTTTGGGAGCCTTGTGTCTGGCATGCGAATTATGTGGCCTGCCCAGCAGAGCTGATCAAGTGTGGTCAATGCTTCAAGGCTGGGGATGTTAGCCTGGTCAAGGACGCTAATGTTGGTGCGTCTGTCCTCCCAGGGGATTTGTAGGATCTTGCAGAGACATCGTTGGCGGAATTTCTCCAGCGACTTGAGGTGTCAGTGAACAACTGACTGTTGCGTTAACTCATCACTGATGTTAAAACTTCAATGGTCATCCAGCAGACGACTCGGGAACTTTCTGAACTTGAATTTTGAAATGTAAAGTAGATACCTTGAAATGAGACTCTTCCTATATTAGTGAATGAACACTTATGCTGGAATTTTCCCATTAAAACCGGGTGGGTTTGGATAGTGGGGACAGTTAAATTGTAAAAAATGGGATTCCTGACCTGATCCTGCTTCCAACCCACACACTTCTGGGTTTGCCGGAGGCGGGACGGGAGGAAGGCCAGGGGAGGGGCAGGGGGTGGGGGGGCAGCGGTGGGCAAGTAACCCGCTCCCAGGGGGTGTTACCTCAATTTAAATATTGTAATGAGTCTAGAAGCCTCTATTTTCCACTCCATTTTGAATTTAACTGCCTGGGGATGGGTTTCACACAATTTGTGAAACCAAGCAGTTAAACCAAGGTGGGGACTGTTGTATCCAGGAGGTAAGTAGCTTTATGCCTACCTCCTGAATCCAGGGTACTACCTAACACACCCTCGTGATAGAAGACCCCACCACGAGGCCTCCGATCGCATTCCCAGGCCTCCCCCTCCCCCACCCCAATGATGAAGATGAGGCGGGCCACGATCCTCCGGTGGCCAACCCCAGTCCTCCCACCCCCCCACCACACCCACCCCACCCTCCGCGATCTCCGACCACCCCCCCATCGCCTGCCAATCCCCGACCTCCCCGATTCCTGACCACCCCGCATTGCTTGTTGAATCCCTCCCGATTCCCAACCCCCTCAGTTATTTGAGAGGTACAATGAGAATGTGAGCTTTCTACTCGGTTCCCATGATCAAATCTAACTCAGTGGTATTTGTATTGTTTGATGTGGTTGCTAACCAGCACATTACACAGAAGTTGTTACACCTACTTTTGTATCTAAACAGAGTTCAATTGATGCGGAGCTTCAACAATATAGTATTATATTCAAGATTTGTACTACTGCAGGTTTACTGGGAAGAAAGGAAATTTATATTCCTTATTCATGGACTCTGACAGGTCTGCATCAAAGGGGCTTTATGTGACTGATGTGAGTTATATACAGCAGGTGTGTTCACTGCCACTACTGCAGGGCTTATTCACTGCTTGATGCCAGAGGTCAGCGATCTCGAGAGTAAGAGTTTCAAGTTCTCAGTGAGGCTTAGGCGTGATTTTCAGATACACAGAAGATCTAAGGGGCATTGCTTTTCAGTGTACACACACCTGTTCTAGCACAATTGTTTTGTGAGAGTTCTTTTAAATGATCAGATTTACATTTTATTGCTCATTATTAAAGGTAAAGTACCACAATGTGGAAGAATGAACAATTTGAATCCATCAGCGGTGTCCAGCCCTTTTCTTGTACATCGAAATACTTCACAGCAGCAATCCCAAAACCTCACTCCACCTTTTTTTCTATCAACCCCACTACATTGAAGGTGTCAGCCTTGGCTCAGAGCTAGCTTGCTCACCTCTGAATCAGAAGGTTATGGGTTCAAATCCCACTCCAGGGATATGTGTGTATAATCTAGGCTGACATTTCAGTGCAGGATTGATGGAACGCTGCACTGTCAAGAAGTACCTTCTTTTGGATGAGACATTAAACCGAGGCCCATCTGCCACAATTTGGGCAAAAATTTGGCAGATGGACTATAACGTGGGAAAATGTGAGGTTCTCCACTTGGGAGGAAAAATAAAAAAGCAAATTATTATTTAAATGGGCAGCAATTACAAAATGCTGTAGTACAGAGGGATCTGGGAGTTCTTGAGCATTGAAATGCAAAAAGTTAGTATGCAGGTACAGCAAGTAATCAGGAAGGCAAATGGAATGTTGACCGTTGTTGCAAAGGGGATGGAGTTTAAAGTGGAACACACCTGGAGTACTGCGTACAGTTTTGGTCTCCTTATTTAAGGAAGGATATACTTGCATGAGAGGCAGTTCAAAGAAGGTTCACGAGGTTGATGCCTGAGATGAAGAGGTTGTCATATGAAGAAAAGTTGAGCAGATTGGGCCTATACTCCTTGGAGTTTAGAAGAATGAGACGTGATCTTATTGAAACATATAAGATTCTGAGGGGGCTTGACAGGATAGATGCAGAGAGGATGTTTCTCCTCATGGGGAATCTAGAACTAGGGGGCATAGTTTCAAAATAAGAGGTCGCCCATTTTGAACAGAAATGAGGAGGAATTTCTTCTCTCAGAGGGTCGCGAATCTTTGGAATTCTCTGTGGAGGCTGGGTCTTTGAATATATTTAAGATGGAGATCGACAGATTTTTGAATGATAAGGGAGTCAATGGTTATGGGGAGCGGGCGGGGAAGTGGAGTTGAGGCTAGGATCAGATCAGCCATGATCTTATTGAATGGCGAAGCAGGCTCGAGGGGCCAAATGGCCTTCTCCTGCTCCTATTTCTTATGTTCGTATGTTCTTCTCAGGTAAAATATCCCATGGAACTGTTTCAGAAAAGAACAGGGGAGTTCAGATAATACAGAGGTGGAAGTAGGCAGTCTCAGTGATGGAGATGATATGGGGTGATCTGCTTGTCGACCTCCCATCCTCCAAACTGCATAAGCTCCAACTTGTCAAAAATGCAGCAGTCCATATTGTATCTTGCACTTTCCTTCTCGCTCCAGTGAGAGGGAAAGACTTTAAGAGAAAGGAGAACCATCCATGGCTAACTAAGGAAGTAAAGGATGGTACCAAATTGAAACCAATGGTATACAATGTTGCCAAGATTAATGGGAGGCCAGAGGATTGGGATTTTTTTTAAACCAGCAAAAACAATTAAAAAAATAATAAAGAGAGAGAAGATGGATTATGAGAGTAAACTAGCAAGAAATATAAAAACAAATAGTAAGAGCTTCTATCCATGGTGCGGCCCTGGACAACGTAGACCACTTCCCTTATCTCGGGAGCCTCCGATCAACAAGAGCATAAGAACATAAGAACCTAAGAGTTAGGAACAGGAGTAGGCCATCTAGCCCCTCGAGCCTGCTCCGCCATTCAACAAGATCATGGCTGATCTGGCCGTGGACTCAGCTCCACTTACCCGCCCGCTCCCCGTAACCCTTAATTCCCTTATTGGTTAAAAATCTATCTATCTGTGACTTGAATACATTCAATGAGCTAGCCTCAACTGCTTCCTTGGGCAGAGAATTCCACAGATTCACAACCCTCTGGGAGAAGAAATTCCTTCTCAACTCGGTTTTAAATTGGCTCCCCCGTATTTTGAGGCTGTGCCCCCTAGTTCTAGTCTCCCCGACCAGTGGAAACAACCTCTCTGCCTCTATCTTGTCTATCCCTTTCATTATTTTAAATGTTTCTATGAGATCACCCCTCATCCTTCTGAACTCCAACGAGTAAAGACCCAATCTACTCAATCTATCATCATAAGGTAACCCCCTCATCTCCGGAATCAGCCTAGTGAATCGTCTCTCTACCCCCTCCAAAGCTAGTATATCCTTCCTTAAGTAAGGTGACCAAAACTGCATGCAGCACTCCAGGTGCGGCCTCATCAATACCCTGTACAATTGCAGCAGGACCTCCCTGCTTTTGTACTCCATCCCTCTCGCAATGAAGGCCAACATTCCATTTGCCTTCCTGATTACCTGCTGCATCTGCAAACTAACTTTTTGGGATTTATGCACCAGGACCCCCAGGTCCCTTTGCACCGCAGCATGTTGTAATTTCTCTCCATTCAAATAATATTCCTTTTTACTGTTTTTTTTTCCCAAGGTGGATGACCTCACATTTTATGACATTGTATTCCATCTGCCAAACCTTAGCCCATTCACTTAACCTATCTAAATCTCTTTGCAGCCTCTGTGTCCTCTACACAACCCGCTTTCCCATTAATCTTTGTGTCATCTGCAAATTTTGTTGCACTACACTCTGTCCCCTCATCCAGGTCATCTATGTATATTGTAAACAGTTGTGGTCCCAGCACCGATCCCAATGGCACCCCACTAGCTACCGATCTCCAACCCGAAAAGGACCCATTTATCCCGACTCTCTGCTTTCTGTTAGCCAGCCAATTCTCGATCCATGCTAATACATTTCCTCTGACTCTGCGTACCTTTATCTTCTGCAGTAACCTTTTGTGTGGCAACTTATCGAATGCCTTTTGGAAATCTAAATACACCACATCCATCGGCACACCTCTATCCACCATGCTCGTTATATCCTCAAAGAATTCCAGTAAATTAGTTAAACATGATTTCCCCTTCATGAATCCATGTTGCGTCTGCTTGATTGCACTATTCCTATCTAGATGTCCCGCTATTTCTTCCTTAATGATAGCTTCAAGCATTTTCCCCACGACAGATGTTAAACTAACCGGCCTATAGTTACCTGCCTTTTGTCTGCCCCCTTTCTTTTAAACAGAGGCGTTACATTAGCTGCTTTCCAATCCGCTGGTACCTCCCCAGAGTCCAGAGAATTTTGGTAGATTATAACGAATGCATCTGCTGTAACTTCCGCCATCTCTTTTAATACCCTGGGATGCATTTCATCAGGACCAGGGGACTTGTCTACCTTGAGTCCCATTAGCCTGTCCAGCACTACACCCCTAGTGATAGTGATTATCTCAAGGTCCTCCCTTCCCACATTCCCATGACCAGCAATTTTTGGCATGGTTTTTGTGTCTTCCACTGTGAAGACTGAAGCAAAATAATTGTTTAAGGTCTCAGCCATTTCCACATTTCCCATTATTAAATCCCCCTTCTCATCTTCTAAGGGACCAACATTTACTTTAGTCACTCTTTTCCGTTTTATATATCGGTAAAAGCTTTTACTATCTGTTTTTATGTTTTGCGCAAGTTTACTTTCGTAATCTATCTTTCCTTTCTTTATTGCTTTCTTAGTCATTCTTTACTATCGTTTAAAACTTTCACAATCTTCTAGTTTCCCACTAACCTTGGCCACCTTATACGCATTGGTTTTTAATTTGATACTCTCCTTTATTTCCTTGGTTATCCACGGCTGGTTATCCCTTCTCTTACCGCCTTCTTTTTCACTGGAATATATTTTTGTTGAGCACTATGAAAGAGCTCCGTAAAAGTCCTCCACTGTTCCTCAATTGTACCACCGTTTAGTCTGTGTTCCCAGTCTATTTTAGCCAACTCTGCCCTCATCCCACTCTAGTCCCCTTTGTTTAAGCATAGTACGCTCGTTTGAGACACTACTTCCTCACCCTCAATCTGTATTACAAATTCAACCATACTGTGATCACTCATTCCGAGAGGATCTTTTACTAGGAGATCGTTTATTATTCCTGTCTCATTACACAGGACCAGATCTAAGATAGCTTGCTCCCTTGTAGGTTCTGTAACATACCGTTCTAAGAAACAACCCTGTTTGCATTCTATGAATTCCTCCTCCAGGCTACCCCGTGCGATTTGATTTGACCAATCGATATGTAGGTTAAAATCCCCCATGATTACTGCCGTTCCTTTTTCACATGCCTCAATTATTCCCTTGATTATTGTCTGCCCCACCCTGAAGTTATTATTTGGGGGCCTATAAACTACGCCCACCAGTGACTTTTTCCCCTTACTCTCTAATCTCCACCCACAATGATTCAACACTTTGTTCATTAGAGCCAATATCGTCTCTCACAACTGCCCTGATATCATCCTTTATTAACAGAGCTACCTCACCTCCTTTCCCTTCTTGTCTATCCTTCCGAATTGTCAGATACCCCTGTATATTTAATTCCCAGTCTTGGCCACTCTGCAACCACGTTTCTGTAATGGCCACCAAATCATACCCATTTGTAATGATTTGTGCCATCAACTCATTTACTTTATTTCGAATGCTGCGTGCGTTTAGGTAGAGTGTTTTAATACTAGTTTTTAAACCATGGTTTTTAGTTTTGACCCCTCCTGCAGCCCCTTTATATTCATACATATTGTCCCTTCCTATCACCTTGTGGTTTACACTTACCCCAGTGCTACTCTGCTCTGTTGCCTCCTGCCTTTTGTATTCTTTCTTGGGGTCCTGTTCATCTGAGCTCTCACCCACTCTAACTAGCTCAGAGCCCTCTCCTGGGTTCCGAATACTCCTCGCATTGAGGCACAGAGCTTTCAGGCTTGCCTTTTTATTACACTTTGACCCTTTAGAATTTTGCTGTACAGTGGCCCTTTTTGTTTTTTGCCTTGGGTTTCTCTGCCCTCCACTTTTCCTCAACTCCTTTCTGTCTTTTGCTTCTGCCTCCATTTTGTTTCCCTCTGTCTCCCTGCATTGGTTCCCATCCCCCTGCCATATTAGTTTAACTCCTCCCCAACAGCACTAGCAAACACTCCCCCTAGGACATTGGTTCCGGTCCTGCCTAGGTGCAGACTGTCCGGTTTGTACTGGTCCCACCTCCCCCAGAACCGGTTCCAATGCCCCAGGAATTTGAATCTCTCCCTGCTGCACCACTGCTCAAGCCATGTATTCATCTGAGCTATCCTGCGATTCCTACTTTGACTAGCACGTGGCACTGGTAGCAATCCCGAGATTACTACTTTTGAGGTCCTACTTTTTAATTTAGCTCCTAGCTCCTTAAATTCGTCTCGTAAGACCTCATCCTATTTTTTTACCTATATCGTTGGTACCTTTATGCACCATGAGAACTGGTTGTTCACCCTCCCTTTTCAGAATGTCCTGCACCCGCTCCGAGACATCCTTGACAACGAGATCCAACACCGCCTCCAGTGCACCAGTGCAGCCTTCAGCAACCAGAGGAAAAGAGTGTTTGAATTCAGGCTCTAAAAACTGTCACCAAGCTCAGGATCTACAGGGCCATAGAAAAAGCGGCCCTCCTGTATGGCTCAGGGATGTGGACCATGTACAGTAGACACCTCAAGTCACAGGAGAAATACCACCAACGAGGTCTCCGCAAGATCCTACAAATCCCCTGGGAGGACAGACGCACCAAGCGTCCTCGACCAGGCCAACATCCCCAGCATTGAAACACTGACCATACTTGATCAGCTCCGCTGGGCAGGCCACATCGTTCACATGCCAGACACAAGGCTCCCAAAGCAAGCGCTCTACTTGGAACTCGTCCACAGCAAACGAGCCAAAGGTGGGCAGCGGAAACGTTACAAGGACACCCTCATAGCCTCCCTGATAAAGTGCAACATCCCCACTGACACCTGGGAGTCCCTGGCCAAAGACTGTCCTAAGTGGAGGAAGTGCAACCGGGAGGGCGCTGAGCTCCTCGAGTCTCGTCGCTGAGAACATGCAGATATCAAGCGCAGACAGCAGAAGGAGCGAGCGGCAAACCAGACTCCCCGCCCACCCTTTCCCTCAACGACTATCTGTTCCACCTGTGACAGAGACTGTGGTTCTCATATTGGACTGTACAGCCACCTAAGAACTCATGCTAAGAGTGGAAGCAAGTCTTCCTCGATTTCGAGGGACTGTCTATGATGATGATGATGAGGAGGTATATGAAAAGGAAGAGAGCAGATAAAGTAAATGTTGGTTCCTTCGAGGATGAGACTGGGAAATTAATAATGGGGAACAGGGAAATGGCAGAAATTTTAAACAACTATTTTGTATTGGTCTTCACGGTCGAAGATACTAAAAACATTCCACTAATATATAATCAAGGGGCTATAGGGAGGGGGAACTTAAAACAATCACTATCACTAATGAAAAAGTACTCGGTAAAGTAATAGGACTAAAGGTGAACAATCCCCTGGACCTGATGGTCTTAAAAGAAGTGGCTGCAGAGATAGTGGATGCATTGGTTGCAATCTACCAAAAATGCCCTGGATTCTGGAGAAGTCACAATGGATTGAAAAACCGCAAATGTAACACCCCTTTTTTTAAAAGGAGGGATACAGAAAGCAGAAAAATATTGACCAGTTAGCCTAACATCTGTCATTGAGAAAATGCTGGAGTCCATTATTAAGGAAGCAGTAGCAGGACTTTTGCAAAAGCATAATACAATCAAGCAAAGTCAGCATAGCTTTATGAAAAGGAAGTCATGTTTGACAAATTTGATGGAGTTCTTTGAGGATGTAACGAGTAGGGTGGATAAGGGGGAACCAGTGGATGTGATGTATTTGTATTTCCAAAAGGCATTCGATAAGGTGCCACATAAAAGGTTGCTGCATAAGATAAGAGATCATGGGGTTGGGGTTGATATATTAGCATGGATAGAGGATTGGCTAACTAACAGAAAACAGAGAGTTGGGATAAATGGGTCATTTTCCGGTTGGCAAACGGTAACTAGTGGGGTGTCACAGGGATCGGTACTGGAGCCTCAACTATTTACAATCTATATTAATGACTTGGATGAAGGGACCGAGTATAATGTGGCCAAGTTTGCTACAAAGATGGGTGGGAAAGCAAATTGTGAAGAGGACACAAAGAATCTGCAAAGGGATATAGACAGGCTAAGTGAGTGGGCAAACATTTGGCAGATGGAGTAAAATATGGGAAAGTGTGAGGTTATCCACTTTAGCAGGAAAAATAAAAAAGCAAATTATTATATAAATGGAGAGAAATTACAAAATGCTACAGCACAGAGGAACCTGGGGGTCCTTGTGCATGAAACATAACAAGTTAGTATGCAGGTACAGCAAATAATCAGGAAGGCAAATGGAATGTTGGCCTTTATTGTAATGGGGATGGAGTATAAATGCAGGGAAGTCCTGTTAAAACTGCACAGGGGATTGGTGAGATCACACTTAGAGGGGAAGAGTGACCATAATATGGTGGAATTCTGCATTAGGATGGAGAATGAAACAGTTAATTCAGAGACCATGGTCCAGAACTTAAAGAAGGCTAACTTTGAAGGTATGAGGCGTGAATTGGCTAGGATAGATTGGCGAATGATACTTAAGGAGTTGACTGTGGATGGGCAATGGCAGACATTTAGAGACCGCATGGATGAACTACAACAATTGTATATTCCTGTCTGGCGTAAAAATAAAAAAGGGAAGGTGGGTCAACCGTGGCTATCAAGGGAAATCAGGGATAGTATTAAAGCCAAGGAAGTGGCATACAAATTGGCCAGAAATAGCAGCGAACCCGGGGACTGGGAGAAATTTAGAACTCAGCAGAGGAGGACAAAGGGTTTGATTAGGGCAGGGAAAATGGAGTACGAGAAGAAGCTTGCAGGGAACATTAAGACGGATTGCAAAAGTTTCTATAGATATGTAAAGAGAAAAAGGTTAGTAAAGACAAACGTAGGTCCCCTGCAGTCAGAATCAGGGGAAGTCATAACGGGGAACAAAGAAATAGCGGACCAATTGAACAAGTACTTTGGTTCGGTATTCACTAAGGAGGACACAAACAACCTTCCGGATATAAAAGGGGTCAGAGGGTTTAGTAAGGAGGAGGAACTGAGGGAAATCCTTATTAGTCGGGAAATTGTGTTGGGGAAATTGATGGGATTGAAGGCCGATAAATCCCCAGGGCCTGATGGACTGCATCCCAGAGTACTTAAGGAGCTGGCCTTGGAAATAGCGGATGCATTGACAGTCATTTTCCAACATTCGATTGACTCTGGATCAGTTCCTATGGAGTGGAGGGTAGCCAATGTAACCTCACTTTTGAAAAAAGGAGGGAGAGAGAAAACAGGGAATTATAGACCGGTCAGCCTGACATCGGTAGTGGGTAAAATGATGGAATCAATTATTAAGGATGTCATAGCAGTGCATTTGGAAAGAGGTGACATGATAGGTCCAAGTTAGCATGGATTTGTGAAAGGGAAATCATGCTTGACAAATCTTCTGGAATTTTTTGAGGATGTTTCCAGTAAAGTGGACAAGTGAGAACCAGTTGATGTGGTATATTTGGACTTTCAGAAGGCTTTCGACAAGGTCCCACACAAGAGATTAATGTGCAAAGTTAAAGCACATGGGATTGGGGGTAGTGTGCTGACGTGGATTGAGAACTGGTTGGCAGACAGGAAGCAAAGAGTAGGAGTAAATGGGTACTTTTCAGAATGGCAGGCAGTGACGAGTGGGGTACCGCAAGGTTCTGTGCTGGGGCCCCAGCTGTTTACATTGTACATTAATGATTTAGATGAGGGGATTAAATGTAGTATCTCCAAATTTGCGGATGACACTAAGTTGGGTGGCAGTGTGAGCTGCGAGCAGGATGCTATGAGGCTGCAAAGCGACTTGGATAGGTTAGGTGAGTGGGCAAATGCATGGCAGATGAAGTATAATGTGGATAAATGTGAGGTTCTCCACTTTGGTGGTAAAAGCAGAGAGACAGACTATTATCTGAATGGTGACAGATTAGGAAAAGGGAAGGTGCAACGAGACCTGGGTGTCATGGTACATCAGTTATTGAAGGTTGGCATGCAGGTACAGCAGGCGGTTAAGAAAGCAAATGGCATGTTGGCCTTCATAGCGAGGGGATTTGAGTACAGGGGCAGGGAGGTGTTGCTACAGTTGTACAGGGCCTTGGTGAGGCCACACCTGGAGTATTGTGTACAGTTTTGGTCTCCTAACCTGAGGAAGGACATTCTTGCTATTGAGGGAGTGCAGCGAAGGTTCACCAGACTGATTCCCGGGATGGCAGGACTGACCTATCAACTGGGCTTGTATTCACTGGAGTTCAGAAGAATGAGAGGGGACCTCATAGAAGCGTTTAAAATTCTGATGGGTTTAGACAGGTTAGATGCAGGAAGAATGTTCCCAATGTTGGGGAAGTCCAGAACCAGGGGACACAGTCTAAGGATAAGGAGTAAGCCATTTAGGACCGAGATGAGGAGAAACTTCTTCACCCAGAGAGTGGTGAACCCTGTGGAATTCTCTATCACAGAAAGTTGTTGAGGCCAATTCACTAAATATATTCAAACAGGAGTTAGATGAAGTCCTTACTACTAGGGGGATCAAGGGGTATGGCGAGAAAGCAGGAATGGGGTACTGAAGTTGCATGTTCAGCCATGAACTCATTGAATGGCAGTGCAGGCTAGAAGGGCCAAATGGCCTACTCCTGCACCTATTTTCTATGTTTCTATGTACTGCGAACAGTTTTGGTCCCCATATTTAAGGATGAATATACTTGCATTGAAGGCAATTCGGAGAAGGTTCACTAGGTTGATTCCTGAGATGAAGGAGTTGACTGATGAAAAAAGGTTGAGCAGGTTGGGTCTATACTGATTGGAGTTTAGAAGAGTGAGAGGTGATCTTATTGAAACATATAAGATACTGAGGGGGCTTGACAAGGTAGATGCAGAGAGAATGTTTCCACTCGTCGGAGAATCTAGCACTTGGAGGCATAGTTTAAGAATAAGGGGTCACCCATTTAGAGCTGAGGAGGAATTTCTTCTCTCAGAGAGTCATAAATCTGTGGCAGTCTCTGCCCCAGAGAGCTATTGAGGCTGGGTCATTGAATATATTTAAGGTAGAGATAGAAATATTTTTCAACGATAAGGAAGTGAAGGGTTATGGGGAGAGGGCAGGGAAGTGGAGCTGAGCCCAAGATCAGATCAGCCATGATCTTATTAAATGGCCTACTTGTGCTCCTATTTCTTATGTTCTTATGTTTTCCAACTTGTCACATCCATTAAATTTATGCATTAAATATAAATTTCTCAGCCTCGTCTTCAAATCCTTCCAAAGCCTCGAGTTAACCTATTTTTTCAATATCCTCCAACCTTATATCCTCTGGCCTACTGTCCATCTCTGCCCTGCCTTTGCCCCACCATTGGTGGAAGAGCCTTCAGACACATTAGCACCAATATCTGGATCTTCCATCCTAAACCTGTGGGATAGGCTGGATGGACCAAACGGTATTTTCCTGTCTGTCATTGTATGTTCCTATGTTCATAACCCTTTGCCTTTTTACTTCTCTCACCACCTTTAAAAACCTGCTCCAAACCCATCTTTTCAACCAAGTTTCAACTACCATTCCAAATCTCTCCATGGCTCAATGTTCATTCCCCTATCTATCTATTTGCAGTGGAATTTCTATTACATTAAAATCACTCTATAATGGCAATTTGTTGTTGTATGTAATGAGACTCGAGATACTACTCTACATATACAATGTAGGTATACTTTCGAGAAGATTGAGGAGTGATCTGATCGAAGTTTTAAAATGTTAAAAGGATTCAATAGGGTAGATACAGCAAAACTATTTCCTCTGATGAAGGGAATCAAAATGTTTTGACATAATCTTAAAATTAGAGCTAGGCCATTTAGGCAGGAAATCAAGAAGCACATTTTTGTTTTATTCATTCCTGGGATGTGGTCATCACTGGCAAGGCCAGCATTTATTGCTCATCACTAATTGCTCTTGAGAAGATGGTGGTGAGCAGCCTTCTTGAACCGCTGCAGTCCGTGTGGTGAAGTACTCCCATAGTGCTGTTAGGGAGGGTGTTCAAGGATTTTGAGCCAGCAACAATGAAGGAACAATGATATATTTCTAAGTCAGGATGGTGTGTGACTTGGAGGGGAACTTGGAGATAATGTTGTTCCCATGTGCTTGCTGCCCTTGTACTTCTAGACGGTAGAGGTCGCAGGTTTGGGAGGTGCTGCCGAAGAAGCCTTGGTGAATTGCTGCAGTGCATCTTGTAGATGGTACACACTGTAGCCACTGTGCGCCGGTGGTGGAGGGAGTGAATGTTTAAGGTGATGAATGGGGCGGGATATCAAGCGGGCAGCATTTTCCTGAATGGGTATCGAGCTTCTTGAGTGTTGTTGGAGCTGTACTCATCCAGGCAAGTGAAGAGTATTCCATCACACTCTTGACTTGTGTCTTGTAGATGGTGGAAAGGTTTTGGGAAGACAGGAGGTGAGTCACTCGCTGCAAAACACCCAGCCTCTGACCTGCTCTTTTAGCCACAGTATTTATGTGGCTAGTCCAGTTAAGTTTCTGGTCAATGGTGACCCCCAGGATGCTGATGGTGGGAGATTCAGAGATGGCAATGCTGTTGAATGTCAGGGGTGATGGTTAGACTCTCTCTTATTGGAGATGGTCATTGCCTGACATTTGAATAATGTGATTGTTACTTGCCACTTATCAGCCTGTTGTAGGGCACTTTCAAAGGCAAAGGCACCTGCTGAATATATGTATGCATGTATGTATGTGTAAAATGGTAGCCAGATATAAAATGGCTGCCAGAGATTCCGCAAAGCACTACGGGAATTCAGCTAACAGTTAGCTTGACTACATTTTTGGGTAGCTGATGACACTGCAGTTCCATGTACAGGAACACTGGAAAGGGCGAGCTCAGCAGAACGTCCTTAATCAACAAACCACAAACAAGATGTCCTAGCAGAATTCTGAACAAAGAAATTCCTGTGACTGTGTAAGGATAAGGAGGTTAGGCGCAAGCAGAGCCCAAGGACAGTAGAGATAAGGGGGTCTGGAGAATATCACGAGGCCATGAATAAGCCCCAGCTAAAACATGAGATGATCACGCAGTCCCCTGGTGCCTGGGGGCCAATTCCATTGGCCCAGTGGAATCGATTTGTAATTTATAGTCGTTATGATTGGATTTTGTCCAGCCGACATGGGTTGAGTAATTGTAATGAACTATTGTAAAACATATAAATATCGATGAATTTCTTTATTCGGTGGAGTGGAGTGCCTGGAGTTGAACCAGAGGCTCTCTCCCCGCCGGCGTAATAAAGGCCATTTGATGTTGGAACCGACCCCGAGTGTCGAGTGATTCTTCCAGGCAAACATTCGCGCTAACAAGCCCAAGCCTTAATGTTGTCCAGGTCTTGCTGCATGTGGACACAGACTGTTCCATTATCTGAGGAGTTGCGAATGGCACTGAACATTGTTCAGTCGTCAGTGAACAACCCACTTCCGACCTTATGATGGAGGGAAGATCATTGATGAAGCAGCTGAAGATGGTTGGGTCTAGGACACTGCCCTGAGAAACTCATACAGTGATGTCCTGGGGCTGAGATGATTGGCCTCCAACAACCACACCATCTTCCTTTGTGCTAGGTATGACTCCAGCCAGTGGAGAGTTTTCCCCTAATTCCCATTGACTTCAAATTCATTAGGGATCCTTGATGCCACACTTGGTCAAATGCTGCCTCAAATGCTGCATTAACACTCACCTCATCTCTGAAATTCAGCTCTTTTGTCCATGTTTGCACCAAGGCTGTAATGAGGTCTGGAGCTGAGTGATCCTGGCAGAACCCAAACTGAGCATCGGTGAGCAGGTTATTTGTGAGTAAGTGTCACTTCATAACACTGTCGACGACAACTTCCATCACATTGCTGATGATTGAGAGCAGATTGATGGAGCGGTAATTGGCTGGATTGGATTTGTCATGTATCCTACATGGTCACTGCTTGTATTATTACAAGGTGTGCCACCAGATGGCACCGCAGTGGGAGACTTGCAAGTTACCTGTACAGGTGTGCCTGGCCTAGAATAAAAGGCAGGTCACCAGGTGTGATCCTCACTCTGGAGTCATCAATAAACGACTAAGGTCACTACAGTTCAAGTACAACACAATGCCTCGTGGAGTCATTATCAGAGCATCTAAAGACATAACAATTGGCGACGAGATTATGGACCTTCACACGAAAATGGCTACCCTTGGTATGTTGCAGCAATTCGCCGATGGTGATGATTGGGACACCTTTGTGGAGAGGCTCGACCATTTCTTCACAGCAAACGATCTGGCGACAATCCAGCCACACTGGCTGATAAGTGCAGAGCTATCCTGCTAACCAGTTGTGCGCCCACTGTCTATGGCCTCATCAGGGACTTGCTGGCACCAGCAAAGACAATGGCCAAGATGTACAAGGAGCTTGTGACGTTGATCCAAGAACAACTCAAGCCCAAAGAGAGCATCCTCACAGCCAGACACCGATTTTAGACCCACCGTTGGCCCGAAGGCCAGGAAATCGCAAAATATGCTGCAGACCTCAGGAGGCTAGCGACACCGTGTGATTTCAGCGAACACCTCACCAAAGCGCTGCAGGATATCTTTATCATTGGAATCGGCCATGAGGGCCTTCTTCATAAGCTACTGTTTGTGGATACCACAGTCACACTGCAGAAGGTCATCTCCGTGAGCCAAGCATTCATGACCTCGACCTGCGGCTCTAGGCAGATGATTCATCCTCAGGACTCAAACTCGGCAGGTACTGTGCACAAAGTGGCGCCTTTTAGAGGCTGGACTGTAGAACGCAAACCTTCTCAGGGAAGAGAGAACAGGCCCCCGTGGCCCTTAATCAGAGACCACTGAGGGGGGCTAACCAAGTAGCTCCATGCTGGCGTTGTGGAGGGAATCACAGGGCTCACCAGTGCCGTTTTAAAGACTATGTATGTAAAGGCTGCAGCACAAAGGGCCACTTCCAGTGAATGTGTAAAAGAAATATGACTCACTGTGTTGACGAAGAGTCTGCAGATGGACATGAATCCAGTGTGGTTTAAGAAGCGATAATCAGAGAGAGGCAGCTCAGCCTCACGATGAGGTATATGGCATGTTTAGCTGTACCACCGAGTGTTCCCCGTTGAGGATGGAAGTCGCGATAAATGGCATTCCAGTCTTCATGGAAGTGGACACAGGGGTGAGCCAGTCAGTAATGAATCAAGAAGCCTTTGACAGGCTATAGGACAATCAGGCTGAACAACCCAAGTTGGTCCCAGTTCAGGCAAAGCTGCGCACCTACACCAATGAACTTATCCCAGTCGTTGGTAGTGTGGATGTAAAAGTACTCCATGATGGCGCGGTGCACAAGTTATTGTGGATTGTTGCAGGTGATGGACCACTACTTGGAACAAGGTGGATGGAGAAGATCCATTGGAGTTGGGAAGACTTCGCCCCTCCAGCGATCGACGTCCCCCGCGCTAAGAGGCAAAGCAAGCCCTCACCTGAGGGTGGACCCAGCACCAGAGAGCAGCCCAGCACAGCACCCGAGGCACAGACCGCCCAGCATGGCTGCATGGAGATGATCCAGCTGAGACGACCTGAACGCACCTTCCAGGCTCCAGTGGCAGGACTCCGAAGGAAGCAAATCGGATTCAAAGGCGACTTCCCAGCTTCGGTGGCAGAACCCGGGGAGAAGAGGATCACCGCAGTCGACATCGTGGATGGAGGAAAGATGGCGCCCAAACCATGAGGTGATGCGCTGAAGGAAAAGATGGCGGTGGCCAGACCACGAGGTGCAGCGCTGATGGAGCAACACGTGGCACCAAATGGAGAAGAGGATTAGGGCAAAGATAGCAAGGCTCTTTTAAAGGAGGCCTGCAACCCATCACACTTAAAGGGACAGTTGCACATTTTCAAACAATGTAAGAGCAACTGTGAGTTAGATGTAAAATGTGTAATTGATGATCAGAATTGTGTACATACAATAAGCAAAGAAAAGTCGCGCGATCGAGATCGGAGCTACAATGTATTTACAATGAGTAATGAAACGTTGTGCAATGTAGGATTTCAACTGCATGCTGTCAATGCAGTGGTCAGACACCCAGCGGGAGCACACAGATCCAGCGAGCTACCCAATGTAGTAGCCTACGTCCGTGGGACCATGGAGTGTGGCCACAAGCAGCCAATACATATAAGCTGCAGAGCAAGCAATCTCAGGAGGGCAACGGCACCGGTATCGATACCCTGACCTTGACCGGCTCCATCTCTCAGGCACCCGATGGCATCACCCGCCACGAGCCTAAAAGAGCAAACTATGCTAAGGCGCAGCCCCTAGACCCTATCGCCACCAAGGCCATACCCGGGAACAAAGGTCACCCGCAACAGTTCTCACAAATGGGACCGGGACCAGCCAGGATCCCAAACCAAATAACGCCCAGGCAAGCGAGTCAGCAGTTCCCTGTGCACTGCTAGACGACAGCTCCTCATGGAGCAGCAGTGACCCGTGGTGCAAGGAAAGGACAGGGAGGTCACAGGCTTCTGTGAGCCTGCCCAACGCTATGAGCAATGGCAAAAGCCCCGGGAGCAGACAACTTGAGCCAACCAGGTTTCCACTGCCAGCACTCGGCACCACACTGCCACCAGACTACTTGGACACCAGCCAGCAGTTCTGGAACTAGCTTGTCCTTATGCACCGGTGCTGACACCTGTACTGATTCCTAGTACGAATCAAGAATGTATCTCACCAGTCGAATGGACTTGCCTCGTAACTGTACCACAAATGTAATGATGTAAATGCAAATTTTTTTTTCTGGACTTGAATGTATATGAATGTATATACATTCGGCATAATCTATATGTGGGGAGAGGGGGGAGAGAATGGAGTGGTCATGGACTCACAAACAGAAACCACAAACACTCTGCTGCTAACGAACCACTAACCACTCACCCAAGATAGAAACGACCCGCCAAGGGTCAACCAGATAGAGCTAAGCCCAGAGCACTTTGCACTAAAGGCTTGGGGGAGAGTGTTGTCATGTATCCTACATGGTTACTTCTTGCACTATTACAAGGTGTGCCATCAGAGGGCACCACAGTGGGAGACTTGCAGGTTACCTGTATAGGTGTGCCTGGCCTAGTATAAAAGGCAGGCCACCAGGTGTGATCCTCACTCTGGAGTTATCAGTAAAGGAATAAGGTGACTACAGTTCAAGTACAACACATTGCCTCGTGGAGTCATTATCAGAGCCATAACAGGATTTGTCCTGCTTTTTGTGGACAGGACATACTTGGGCAATTTTCCACATTGTTGAGTAGATGCCAGTGTTGTAGCTGTCCTGGAAAAGCTTGTCTAGAGACACGGCTAGTTCTGGAGCACAGGTCTTCAGCATGACTGCAAGGATGTTGTCCAGTATGCTCAGACATTTCTTTATATCACATGGAGTGAATCGAATTAGCTGAAGACTGGATTCTGTGATGAGTAGGAGGCCCAGATGGATCATCCACTCGGCACTTCTTGCTGAACAAAAAGGGTAGTAGAAATTTAGCATTCTGTCCCCCAAAAGGCTGTTGATGCTGGGCCAATTGGAGCTTTAATGACTGACAGCGATACATTTTTATTAGCTAAGGGTATCAAGGAATATGGAGCTAAGGCAGGTAAATGTAGTTGAGTACAGATCAGCCATAATCTCATTTAATGGTGAAGCAAGCTTGAGGGGCTGATTGGCCTACTCCTGTTCATATGTAGTTGGGGGGAAGTGTACTGCTCAAAGTACTTTTATTTGTCACAATAAACAATGTTGTCTTTGGAGGAGCAGTGAAAAGCCAACCTCTCGAGTCATTCTTTCCAGCTCTGGGGGGCACACAGTTTTGCCCCTTTACAGTCATTGGCGGCTGTGCTATAATGTGAAGTCGATATTAATTCCTGCAGTTTCAAAATGCAGCAGTAGGATCTTATTAGTCCCAGCTGTACTGGTAAATCCCAAGTCACTCGTCTTAGGCCATCATATAATCATCACTAAAAGTTAGGCTGAGACAGCCAGAACTCTGCTGATGTGGAAGTGCTAAATGCAGGATCAGCTGCTGTTGGAATTCTACCTCTGTCCCCATTCCTAAAATAGGCATTGAGAAATTTTACTGTGTTAAGAGTGGATAGATTGAAACTGGGCCAGGTTGTCACACTGCTCTGTTCGATTATGCATCCCAAAGATAAAGGCTGACTATTCTATGTGTAAAGTGCAAAAATATTTAAGTTGTGTAGATATAAACAGGCTTTTGAGCACAATCTGTGATCACAGAACTGGATCAGAATGAGGAGCAAATACACAATCCTCAAACCAGATGAAAGACATTTTTTTCCACAATGACAGATATATGGAACAGACTTCCACCAACAGCTGTGTCATACAGTGCCCATACGTTATTTTAAAAAGGAGCTGGATGAATATCCTTGACAAAGAAAGGGATTGAAGGATTTAAGAATATACACAGCCATAGGTAATTGGCTTCCTCTGATGGTAAGAATATTACCCATTGTAGATTTGAGTCATACGGATCAGGATTAATCTCTGGTCTGTGCTGAGTTACCTGATCTCAGCTGGAGCATCAATTTGGGCTCATTTTACCTCGGTCTTTAGCTGTAGGGCAAATAAAATCAATGTCAAGCTAGTGATCAAGAGTGAGGATATATTGACATTGAAGGGAGTACAGTGCAGATTCACCAGAATGATACCGTGGCTTAAAAGGTTAAATTATGAGGGCAGGTTGCATAAACTTGGGTTGTATTCCTTTCAGTTTAGAAGGCTATGAGGCAATCTAATTGAGGTGTTTAAAATGATTTGATAGTGTAGATACGGAGAAAGTAATTCCTATGATGGGGGAATCCAGAACAAGGGGGAAAATCTTAAATTAAAGCTGGGCCATTCAGCTCTTGAAATCAGGAAGCAAATTTTTTACACAACAGGTAGAACGGTAAATTGGCTCAAAAGGCTGTCGATGCTGGGTCACTGAAATCATCAAGACAGAAATTGATAGATTTTTATTACGTAAGGTCATCAAAAGATATGGATCAATGGAGGGTAAATGGAGTTGAGGTAAAGATCAACAAGGATCTTTTTTTTTCTTTATTCGTTCCTGGGATGTGGGCGTCACTGGCAAGGCTAGCTTTTCTTGTCCATCCCTAATTGCCTTGAGTCATCTTCTTGAACTGCTGCAGTCCATGTGGTGAAGGTACTCCCACAGTGCTGTTAGGGAGGGAGTGCCAGGATTTTGACCCAGCGACGATGAAAAGGAACGGCGATATATTTCCAAGTCAGGATGGTGTGTGACTTGGAGGGAAAGTTGCAGGTGATGGTGTACCCATGCGCCTGCTGCCCTTGTCCTTCTAGGTGGTAGAGTTAGCTTGTTTGGGAGATTCTGCCAAAGAAGCCTTGGCGAGTTGTTGCAGTATATCTTGTAGATGGTATACACTGCAGCCATGGTGTGCCAGTGGTGGAGAGAGCGAATGTTTAAAGGGGTGGAAGGGGTGCCAATCAAGCGGGAGGATACGTGGATGAGCCGACTCCTGCACAGCATCCGGCGCAGAATCAATCCACCCTTGTTCCACCACCGGCACTCAGCTCCTCTGAGGACGACGTGACGTTCTTGGCATTCGAGGAATCCAAGGCTCCTGGAATCAGTGGTGTGCAGCAACGCAGTGCTGGGGTTCAATCCCATAACCCATCTCTCTGGAGGGTGAGTCGGCAAAGTCGGTCTGCTGACAGACAGGTAGACCTGGAATTGGACATGGTGGGAATTTTCAGCGAGAGCATCCAGGTCAGCCGTCAGCTCCTTGATGTCTTGGGTAGGATCCCAGTTAGTATTGACAGTGAAAGTGATCGTTACAGAGGCAGGGTCACAGATTGTCAGTGCGAGCCGTGATACCTGCGTGGCCATCAATACCCACACAAGACCGGTGGCCTCCAGCAGTGGCATCCCAGAGAGTGTGGCGCAAACACTTGAAGAATATGGTGCATCACAGACACAAGCTCCGCTTGAGCTTGGACAGCTGATGCAGTCCATGCCTGCCACCATACTCTCTGCATTCCCCACTGTCACACCCAAATCACCTGTGACTGGTGACACCGATGAAGAGGCTAGCCAGTCAGAACCCGTGCCTTCCACGGCATGAGCTCTTCCAGTGCGTCCCCAGACAGCGTCTCCATGACCTCTCCCCATAACACAGCAGGGCTCTGGCAGCCTTGCTGCACGCCATCGGTGCCATTTTGGCTAGGAGCAGCAGGTAAGGAAGGGTGGCAAGGGGAAGGGGTCAAAAGACGATGGGAAAAAAATAGTGGGGAAGGATTGCTGCATTATGTTGTTGATGCTGAATGTATCGTATGTTTTTTGTATGTTAAAGTTTCACGTTAAAGTTTCACACTGGATTATGTTGTTAATGTTGTTGAATGATCACACTGCTGTATGCAGCTTATTTTATTAAATTCTCACAATAAAGCTTAAAGTTTACAATGTTACAATGTTTAAAAAAATTTTTTGTTTACCTTAACCATTCCTGTGTAGTGTCTTATTTGCAGAATAAGAGGGGGAATAATCAACATGGTGGGATAGAGTAGCTAGGCAACGCTCAAACATGCTGTTTACTCTTTAAGCAAAGCGTTCAATCATGAGCTGCCGACGTAAGGCTTTTGCAGCAGCGAAATCTCCACGAGGCCTCCACTGTGGTTGTGGTTGTGGTGGTGGCAAGGGTTCGTCACCAGGCTCCTCTTCCTCATCTTCCTCCTCCCGCGCCCCCCCCCCCCTTTCTCCCGAGGTGGTTCTGCAATCGTCATTGGCAATTCCTGTCTCCTCATGATGGCTAAGTTGTGTACCATGCAGCACACCACAATGAACTGTTGAGGGGAGTATTGTAAGCAGCCTCCAGAGCGGTCCAGGCATCGGAAGGACTGCTTGAGCACTCCAATTGTCTGTTCAATGATGTTGCATGTGGCTGCATGGCGCTTATTATAGCAATGCTCGGCCTCTGTCTGAGGGTTTTGGAGCGGCGTCATGAGCCAGGTGACGAGGCCGTAACCTTTGTCCCCGAGCATCCAGCTCTGGCTTTGTGGTTGATGCTGGAACATGCACGAGACACTGCTCTCACGCAAGATAAAACATCACGGATGCTCCCTGGATATTGGGCATTAACTGCCATGATGCATTGAGTATGGTCGCAGACGATCTGTACGTTCATGGAATGGAATCTCTTTCGGTTTTGGAAAACCTCTGGATTCTGTAAAGGTGCTTGCAGGGCGATGTGCGTACAATCAAGGGCACCCTGAACCTTAGGGAAGCCAAAACCTACAGCCCTCTCATTGGAAAGTTTATGAAGTCCATTGTGCGTGCATACAGTGCATTAGTCACCTGCTGAATGCAGCAATGTGTAGTGTGCTGCGAGATGGAGCATATGTCCCCCGCTGATGCCTGAAAGGAGCCGGAGGCATAGAAGGAAAGTGCCACAGTCACCTTCGCCTTGACGGGCAGTGCAGTCCCGTTGCCACTGGTAGGCTGTAGGTCTGCCTGTCGGAGCTGGCATATCTCTGTGACAACCTCTTTTCAGAAGTGTAGACTTCTACTGCACCGCCTCAGAGAGCTGGAGGTATGAGCGCTGTTCCCTGTAAACTCGTGGGAGGTAAGGCCTCCTCCCCATACGTCTGTGAACTCTTTGATTACGTTGCAAATGATCAACAATACGCCTTCTTCCAGCTCGAAGCCATATGAATATAGCAACCAGGATTACTGGCTCCCGACCTAACATGGCCCCCATATCTTTGAAAATATCCTTAAATGTCCTTTATAAAACAAACTCGAAACTCACATAAACTTCACAATCAAAAGTATGCAGTAACGCAGCCTTCTTCTCCCAATCCTTTTAATCACTCACAACTACTACTTTTTCCTCCATTTTCAACATGACGCCGTTAGTGCCTGGTGTGCCGTGGGTCCAGCGGCTTTTTCTTGGCGGGTTCTCGGGCGGATGCTAAATTGGACAAAATGCTCGAAAGTTCCGCCTGGGGCAATAGCACAGCGATTTACGTCATCAAAACGGTCAAAACATCAGTGGGACGGTAAGTTTTAGCACCGCTGCAAAACCATTGGTGAAAGTTCCGCCCAGGCGCAAAATGTTGTGCGTCACGTTTGTCGCCCAAAAAATAATTTTTGTGCCCCACCGAAGTGCTAAATGGGGTGCAAATCAGCCGAAAATCCAGCCATTTTTAGAAAATGTTCATTCATAAATTTTTTATCCAATAGTTAGTCTACCACGCACAATTGGGATTTCCACTTTCAATGTGCTACTTGCTAACTTAATATAATTCATCATAGACAGTCCCTCGAAATGAGGATGACTTGCTTCCACGCCAAAAAGGGGATGAGTTCACAGTGTTTCGATGAAGGTCCTAATATTCCAGATTCCGAACGACATCTTGAAGGGTGGAAGATGCCTGTGTGTGGATTTTTTTGACGTGTGGTGGCCGTTGCACACCAGCCACCACACAGGCTTGACAGAGCTAGGTCTTGATCCAGTGGCAAAGATTACCCAAGATGACTGGAGACCAGCTCTGTTGCACAGACCTAGTGCGCACACATATCGCAGTGCGGGCTGACCCGTGCTGCCCCTGGGCCCTCGCCTCTTCTGGCCCCGAACTCACGTCTCCCCCGGGCCCCAAGCATATCCCTCTACATTCTCTCATCGCTCCTTCGCCCCGACCTCGCCGCTCCTGCTGTACCTGCCCATGCTCCAATCACTGACCTGGACCTTGATGACGTCCCTCTTCACTGCCGTTGCCCTCCTGCACCATCTCACGCTGTACCTTGCAGTGGTATGCTGCCACACTGTCCATGGCCACCGCTCACCGATCCTTTTATGGCCTGACCTGCCGCTGATGGTCTCCCACAGGTCGGGGCCAGAAATGCACCCATTCCCAAGAATGTCACTGAACTTTGATCATTTTTGGGTGTTTTTAACTATTATGATAAGTTCCTACCAAATTTGGTTACAGTATTACATCCACTGAATGAGCTGTTGAAAAAAAAAGGTCCATTGGAAGTGGTCAGAAGTATGCGGTGTAGCATTCAAGAAATGTATCAGCCAGTTGGTAGAGAGTACCATGTTAATTCACTATGACTTATCTAAGGAGATCAAGCTAGCATGTGACGCCTCTCCTTATGGAGTTGGGGCAGTGATCTATCATGTACTACACAGTGGGGAGGAGAGACAAATTGCTTTTGCCCAAGCACTCTCAGTGCCAGTGAGTGTAATTATGCGCAAATCTTTGGCATTAATTTTTGGGGTCAAGAAGTTCCACAAATACATGTATGGTCGTAAGTTTATCACTGTTACGGACCATAAGCCCCTAACAGCAATCCTCTATCCAAAGTCCCGAGTTCCAACCTTAGCTGCATCCCGAATGCAGAGTTTGGCTTTGCTTTTGTCAGCGTATACATTTAACATTGAGTATGATGATTACGATAAGTAATTAGAAAATTTGCCAATTTGTAGTCCAACGACATCTGTCATTTCTTTTAGGATTTGGACCCAACATTTGCTTGATGAGAGCACATTTCACAATTTGTACTGTGCGTTCTGCTGCACCATTTGAAGCAGGGTGGTACGGTGGAACCTTGATATGTTTCACACCATTTCTGCTCATGAACTGCAAATTCTTCTGAACAAATTTCTGGTCCATTATCAGACACACTCTCTTCTGGGAGGTTATATGAAGAAAATAATCTTTGCAAATTGTCGAGTGTTTTACTCGTTATTTTCCGCATCTACACACTTCAAATGGCTATCAATCACAATTAACAATTGCTGTCCTTCTAGCTCAGCAAAATTAACATGCAATCTTTGCCACACCCTGGTACTGATGGTGGTTTCTTGTTTCTTGTTTACTGATTGTCATTTTGTACACTGTGAGGAGGTGTGTGAAATATTAGATGAGATAAACATAGTAAGAGAGAAAGTATTAAGGAGCTTAGCAGCTTTGAAAGTGGATAAATCCCCAGGCCCGGATGAAATGTATCCCAGGCTGTTAAGAAAAGCAAAAGAAGAAACAGCAGAAGCTCTGACCATCATTTTCCAGTTCTCTCTGGCTACAGGTGTGGTGCCAGAGGACTGGAGGACTGCTAATGTTGTACCTTTGTTTAAAAAGGGAGGAATTACAGGCCAGTCACCTCAGTAGTGAAAAAATTGTTAGAAAAAATCCTGAGGGACAGGATAAATTTTCATTTGGAAAGACATGGATTAATTAAGGACAGTCAACATGGATTTGTTAAGGGAAGGTCATGTCTGACTAACTTGATTGAATTTTTCGAGGAGGTAACCAGGAGGGTCGATGAGGGCAGTGCATATGATGTAGTGTATATTGATTTTAACAAAGATTTTGATAAGGTTCCAGATGGCAGACTGGTCAAGAAAGTAAAAGCCCATGGGATCCATGGCAAAGTGGCAAGTTGAATCCAAAATTGGCTCGGAGGCAGGAAGCAAAGGGTAATAGTTGATGGGTGTTTTTGTGACTGGAAGGCTGTATCCAGTGGAGTTCTGCAGTGCTCAGTGCTAGGCCCCTTGCTTTTTGTGGTATATATCAAAGACTTGGACTTGAATGTTGGGGGTATGATTAAGAATTTTCAGATGACACTAAAATAGGCTGTGTGGTTGATAATGAAGAAGAAAGCTGCGGACTGCAGGAAGATATCAATGTACTGGTCAGGTGGGCAGAACAGTGGCAAATGGAATTCAATCCAGATAAGTATGAGGTAATGCATTTGGGGAGATCTAACAAGGCAAGGGAATACATATTAAATGGTATGACACTGAAAAGTGTAGAGGAATAAAGGGACCTTGGAGTGCAGGTCCACAGATCCCTGAAGGTAGCAGGCCAGGTAGATAAGGTGGTTAAGAAGGCATATGGAATACTTGCCTTTATTAGTCGAGGCATGGAGTACAAGAGTAAGGACGTTATGCTTCAACTGTATAAAACATTGGTTAGGCCGCAGCTGGAGTACTGTGTGCAGTTCTGGTCACCACATTACAGAAAATACAGAAAAGATTAACAAGAATTTTGGCTATGCGGAAAGATTGGAGATGCTGGATCTGTTTTCTTTGGAACAGAGGAGAGTGAGGGAAGACCTGATTGAGGTGTATAAAATTATGAGGGGCCTGGATAGAGTGGATAGGGAGGACCTGTTTCCCTTGGCAGAGGGGTCAACAACCAGGGGGAATAGATTTAAAGTTATTGGGGGGAGGTTTATAGGAGAGATGAGGGGAAATTTCTTCACCCAGAGGGTGGTAGAGGCAGAAAGTCTCACCACATTTAAAAATACTTGCACTTGATGTACCATAACCTACAGAGCTATGGACCAAGAGCTTGAAGGTGGGATTAGGCTGGTTAGATCTTGCTCGGCCAGCATGTACACGATGGTCCGAAATGGCCTCCTTCTGTGCTGTAAATTTCCATGATTCTACGAAGCACATTCCCAGGTGCCGGTCATGAAGACCTCCTAATAGTTTGGACCTAAACTAATTTGGAATAACTACTCTTGCACCCCACGTGATACAATGTTTATCCACTGATAATTCATTCCTACGAATGAAGTATGGATAAATATCTTTCTCTGATACCTGGTTTGACCAGCCATTTGCTATGTAATCATACACCTTTGACATAACTGGGTCACGTTTAGTTACTCTACTAATCTCTTCAGCTGTGAATGGCAGTTCATCAATAAATGAAAAATAGAACACTTCTTCCCTATTGGGTAAAACTTGCGGTGGGGATGACAACCTGAATATATATATGTTATGTGTGTCAGCTGTGCCTCAGTGGGTAGCACTCTCACCTCCGAGTCAAAAGGTTGTGGGTTCATGTCTCACTCCAGGGACTTGAGCACAAAAATAAATTGAGGCAGACACTCCAGTGCAGTACTAAGGGAGCGCTGCACTGTCAGAGGTGCCGTCTTTCAGATGAGACGTTAAACCGAGGCCCTGCCTGCCCTCTCAAGTGGACGTAAAAGATCCCATGGCACTATTTCGAAGAAGAGCAGGGGAGTTATCCCCGGTGTCCTAACCAATATTTATTTATCTCTCACTCAACATAACAAAAACAGATTGTCTGGTCATTTTCACATTACTGTTTGTGAGAGTTTGCTGTGCGCAAATTGGCTGCCATATTTCCTACATTACAACGGTGACTACTCTCCAGAAGCACTTCATTGGCTGTAAAGAGCTTTGAGACGATTGGTGGTTGTGAAAGGCGCTATATAAATCCAAGTCTTTCTTAAATTCTTTGTAAAGTTCTTAACATACAAGATATTTGTTATAAAGGATGAATAGAATGATATGCATGTGTAAATATTATGATTGTAACTCAATATCCATGATGTTCAGAATCATTTTCCACTCCAACACATTCTAAGTCCAAGTGAACTACAAAATCTGCAGTGTTACCAGAGTGGATCAGTAATGTTAATGAGACTTCCTTCTGTATCAATTACATCCTTACTCTGTATCCTTAATAAAACAATGTATCAGTTATCCATGTCTTGTGCTACACTGCTTATTATCCTAATCAAAACAATCCTTAGTGGTGGACATGGCTCTGTGACTGGATCATATTGCAGAATGGTACTTGCATGGAAACATTAAGCCAATAAAAAAAGGTTTTAATGAAGGAAAGGAGGCACGAGATGTATTGTACATTAATGCCCTTCAAAAAGTTGGTTCAAAAACATATGCTGTGATTTGTAATCAGTCCCAAGTTTCCAATTGCAAGTTTTTCATTGCTTTTTCTTAACAATTTTTTCTTTTGTCCTCTTCAGCTCCAGAGATATTGCCTCCTTTCCTTCATTAAAAGACTTCAAGCGGACAGACTGGTTAGTGGAATGGGTAGTCAGGCGGCAGATGCAATTTAATTTGGAAGGCAAAACAAGACTCCTCCAAACTCTCTTCCTCTGTTGCAACTTATTTTTTATGTCTCTTGATTTTATCAATAGCACTAAAGTTGCAACAGAGAAAAAGAAGTTGCAGATGAGAAGTGCGTGCTCCTCTGAACATTCCACTCTCTGCTCGTCAGCTGAAAATATGCCACTCTATTGACCTTTCCTCCCCCCCCCCGCCCTGTGCCACCACTGTGTTAAATTCAAGACTCCGCTCACTGTATCCTCCTCTAACTCATTCTCTCCCTGGACCTCAAAACTATTGAATTTCTTACCTTCCTTCTACAATCTTCATATTTTCAAAACTCAAGCTTTTCATCGCTTAAACATTACTTTCTGATTTAGGTTGTCTTTCTTTTTTCAAACCGGGTGGTGTCCTTGACCATGGGCCTTGACCCTTCAATTGAGTTTCTCAATACAAAGAACACGTGTACTTAATCTACAGAAAATTTCACCCTTCATTTCCTTGACTATGTTTGGATGAATTCCATCTGGTTCTGTTCCTTCGAAATAATCCCCTCAATAGCAGTTTTTTGCTTTGATATAGATTATCTTTTCAGTAGTAATTATTTTCTTTCATATACTTTTCAAACTATGTCCTTCAGTGTTCCATCAAATCCTTTAAACAGTTTGTTTATACTATTTTTACTTCCCTATTTAGACTGAGCCTGTAAAAAGTCAACCCAGAAAAATGACCATAAAAGTTGCCAGATTGTCATAAAAACCCAACTAGTTTATAAATATCCTTCAGGGGAAGGAGTCTTCCACCCCTAACCGGCCTGGCCTACATGTTACTCCAGTCCCACACTGTGTGGTTGATTCTTAATTCCCTCATTTAAAATACAACCCTCTGTGTATTACCCTAGACATAATTTGGTTTAGCAATGCTGATGCACGGATTTGCACAATATCATTATCAGTATATCTGTGCATCCACAATTAAGGACAGGGAGGTCCTTGAATGTTTCCACTCCCACTGACTTGAAATACTTGCATGGAGGTCACATTGAGTGCAAGGTTTCAACAGAGTAGCGTGCGTGAATATCTGACTTTGGAGCAGCAGATTTATCTGACATTACAGGGTCATTTCAACTTGAGTTTAACAATTTAATTGGTGGGTTACTAACTTGCCAGCATCACCTTCTACATACTCTTGTTAGGCGGCATCAAGGTAGAAGGGCTGTTGGCCATGTCGGGCCATGAATGAGGAAAACCCATAAATGTAGGGGCAGGAGGCCTTACCCCGCATGGGTTTACCGGCAGCAAAGCTCATACCTCAACCTCTCCGAGGACCAGTGTGTCAGAAGGCTGCGCTTCCGAAAGGAGGTGCTGACAGAGACATGCCATCTCTTACAGGCAGACCTGCAACCTCACAATGGCACCAGGACAGCATTGCCCGTCGCACTGAAGATCAGTGTGGTGATGGCCATATATGCCTCCGGCTCCTTCCAGCATGCATCGGGGAACATATGCAGTGTCTCACAATCCACTGCACATCGCTGCATCTGCGACGTCACACAGGCTCTATACACACGCAGAATGGATTTCATAATGTTCCCAATGAGCAGGGAGAAACAGAATGAGCTGGCATGTGGATTTGCCAGGATTGCGGGCTGCCCAAGTGTTCAAGGAGCCATCGACTGCACACACGTGGCTTGGCAAGCACTATTCGAGAACGCAGAGGTATTCAGAAATCGAAAGAGGTACCACTCCCGGAACATGCAGTTGTTGTGTGAGCACTCGCAGTGAATGTCCGCTATCCTGGGAGTGCACACAATGCGTCCATCCTGCGTGAGAGCACTGTGCCACGAATGTTTAAGACATCACAGGAAGGGTGCGGCTGACTGCTCGGGGACAAAGGATATGGCCGAGCCACCTGGTTACCGACCCTCCTCCACAACCCAATCACACAAGCGGAGCATTGCTACACTGACAGCCATGTGGCCATCTGCAACATCATCAACCAGACAATAGGGGTGTTGAAGCAACGTTTCCGATGTCTGGACTGCTCTGGAGGCAGCCTTCAATACTCCCCTCAACAGGTGTCGCTATTCATTGTGGTATGCTGAATGCTGCACAACTTGGCCATAATGAAGGGATTGCAGCCCCACCTCAGGAGGAGGAGGAAAAGGATCAAGAGCCTGCTGAAACCAAAAATAGCCAGCCACATTTGGAGGAGGAGCAGCAGCCACAGTGGAGGCAGCGTGGCAATACTGCCGGGGCAAGAGCCACACGTCCGCAACTCATAATGCATGGGTTCTCTTGAATGGAGGAAGCTGAGGTATGTAGCTAATAATGACCATGCTATATGCTATGAGAATGGCACATCGCCGTGAAATGACACATTAATACACAAGACGGGAATGCAACTCGTCAAATGAACATTGTATTAATGGCATCAAAAGTCTCGCATCAAACACCACGTCAACAACCCCTCACCAGCAACGAATATAACATTTAATAAATGCCCCTTGAAACAGCATAACACACAATCAACTTCAGCAATATGTGTACAAAAGCCTCTGCCATTTGTAATTCCATGTGCCATATTAGGCCCAGACCCATACACCAATAGTTGGCATCAAACTGTCCCTGTAGTGGGTCTGCTCCCACTGGGTGTGTGTGGGCCCTTCCATGGGCATCAATCTTTCTACAAAAGTGCCCCAATCTTCCCCATTGGTAAATTGCTGAAAGTTCTTGAGATTCAACATGCTGAGCGTGGCGTCCTCGTCGCCAATTGTTGTGTATGTAGGCACCTTTGGTAATGACTCTATGAGGCAGGGTATGGTACTTAAACTGTGTAGACTGTAGTCCTTTATTTGCAGCTCCTCCAGTCCAGACACCAAGCTGTGAGCTTCCTTTTATACTGGGTTACCTGCATTGTGCAGGTAACCCTTAGGTCTCCAGCAGCAGCATCCTCTGGTGTACAGGCAAGGTGTGTACAGTGTAAAGGTACATTCAGCGTTACAGACATCATATAACAATACAAGCATGCATATATAACAATGACAGCATGACATCACGAAGGCCTTGTGTGGCTTAGGCCTGTGCTGTGATAGCTGCTGCCACGACAACCATGGCACGCGCCATCACCTCTGGCATTCCACCGTCGCTGGTTGGGTCCATTTTCCTCTGTAGGCGGGCAAGGATGGGCTCGTTGGACTGCTGGGAGGCACTGGCAATGCTTGAGACAGACTCCCC
Source organism: Pristiophorus japonicus (assembly GCF_044704955.1). Classification (NCBI taxonomy): domain Eukaryota; kingdom Metazoa; phylum Chordata; class Chondrichthyes; family Pristiophoridae; genus Pristiophorus; species Pristiophorus japonicus. The sequence goes on from NC_091981.1 coordinate 66,867,645, forward strand.
CAACCTCAGAGCAATGGCATCCATGCTCTGCGGGACCTTCTCCAATGCAGCCATACGCTCGCGGTGAATTTGCATGGATTCGCTCGACATAGCCTCCAAGTCCAGGTCCACATCTGAGTGTCTCTGAGCAGGACTCCTGGGCCGACTCATCCTCTGGGAGATGGCCCCCGAGCTTCCTCTCGTGCTGGGCGTTGCTGCAGGCCACTGGTGCCAGGAGCCTCAGCCTCTTCAAAACTCAGAAATGTTGGCTCTTCCACCAAGGTGGTGTCCCCACTCGGTGCGACTGATGGAGGGTCCCACTCTGTCACCACACTTTCATCATCTTCCTCATCATCTTGCCCGTCGGTTGAAGTTGGTGGTGCACGGGCAGGCTGCCACACTTCTGGCTCCTCATCTGTAAGCACAAAGCAACAGAACTGTGGTAAGCAGCAGGGGAGTGGGCAGGAGGAAAGAAGAAGGTGGCATTGGACATTTATATGTAAAAGGGGTACAGCATTGGCTAGCAAGGGTCAAGGATATCACAGATATCCCAAAGGGCATTCACATACCATCACTGTCCATAGCGAGCTCTGCCTCACCGGCTGTTATGGCACCAAATGGTGTGCCCATGAGGGCGTACACTCACTCCTCCACCTAGTGAGGTCCTGTATGTTAGACTCCCCTGCTCCAGTGTGCTGCTGCTCTCTTCTGTTGTGAGCCAGTTTTGCCTGCAATAAGAAACACAGAATGCTGCGAGTGAGTGTGCAGCACATTGTGTGCCACATGCGCCTTCCATAGTTGAATAGCTGCTAGTGCCGGCAGCTGTGCAGATGTCCTTTTTAATCAGCATGGCTGTGCAGAGGGGATGTGTGAATGGTGAGATTAGGTGAGAACCACCTAAGACTAGCTCATTCTCGGGTTGGCAATCAGTAACCAGTGGGGTGCTGCAGGGATCAGTGTTGGGACCCCAACTATTTACAATCTATATTAACGACTTGGAGGAAGGGACCGATTGTAACGTAGCCGATGATACAAAGATGGGAGGAAAAGCAATGTGTGAGGAGGACACAAAAAAATCTGCAAAAGGACATAGACAGGCTAAGTGAGTGGGCAAAAATTTGGCAGATGGAGTATAATGTTGGAAAGTGTGAAGTTGTGCACTTTGGCAGAAAAAAATCAAAGAGCAAGTTATTATTTAAATGGAGAAAGATTGCAAAGTGCTGCAGTACAGTGGGACCTGGGGGTACTTGTACATGAAACACTAAAGGTTAGTATGCAGGTACAGTAAGTGATCAGGAAGCCAATGGAATCTTGCTACAGTTATACAGGGTACTGGTGAGGTCACACCTGGAATACTGCGTGTAATTTTGGTTTCCATATTTACGAAAGGATATACTTGCTTTGGAGTCAGTTCAGAGAAGATTCACAAGGTTGATTCCAGAGATGAGGGGGTTGACTTATGAGGAAAGGTTGAATAGGTTGGGCCCCTACTCATTGGAATTCAAACTGATTGACAGACAGGAAGCAGAGAGTCGGGATTAACGGGTCCTTTTCAGAATGGCAGGCAGTGACTAGTGGAATGCCGCAGGGCTCAGTGCTGGGACCCCAGCTCTTTACAATATATATTAATGATTTAGATGAAGGAATTGAGTGTAATATCTCCAAGTTTGCAGATGACACTAAACTTGGTGGCGGTGTAAGCTGTGAGGAGGACACTAAGAGGCTGCAGGGTGACTTGGACAAGTTAGGCGAGTGGGCAAATACATGGCAGATGCAGTATAATGTGGATAAATGTGAGGTTATCCACTTTGGGGGCAAAAACACGAAGGCAGAATATTATCTGAATGGCGGCAGATTAGGAAAAAGGGAGGTGCAGCGAGACCTGGGTGTCTTGGTTCATCAGTCATTGAAAGTTGGCATGCAGGTACAGCAGATGGTGAAGAAGGCAAATGGGGATTTGAGTATAGGAGCAGGGAAGTCTTGCTGCAGTTGTACAGGGCCTTGGTGAGGCCACACCTGGAATATTGTGTTCAGTTTTGGTCTCCTAATCTGAGGAAGGACGTTCTTGCTATTGAGGGAGTGCAGCGGAGGTTCACTAGACTGATTCCAGGGATGGCTGGACTGACATATGAGGAGAGACTGGATGAACTGGGCCTTTATACACTGGAGTTTAGAAGGATGTGAGGGGATCTCATAGAAACATATAAGATTCTGACTGGACTGGACAGGCTAGATGCGGGAAGAATGTTCCCGATGTTGGGGAAGTCCAGAACCAGGGGACACAGTCTTAGGATAAGGGGTAGGCCATTTAGGACTGAGATGAGGAGAAACTTCTTCACTCAGAGAGTTGTTAACCTGTGGAAGTCCCTGCCGCAGAGAGTTGTTGATGCCAGTTCATTAGATATATTCAAGAGGGAGTTAGACATGGTCCTTACGGCTAAAGGGATCAAGGGGTATGGAGAGAAAGCAGGAAAGGGGTATTGAAGGAATGATCAGCCATGATCTTATTGAATGGTGGTGCAGGCTCGAAGGGCCGAATGGCCTACTCCTGCACCTATTTTCTATGTTTCTATGTTTCTAAATGAGAGGTGGTCTTACCGAAACGTATAAGATTATGAGGGGGCTTGACAAGGTGGATGCAGAGAGGATGCTTCCCCTGATAGGGGAGACTAGAACTAGAGGGCATAATCTTAGTATAAGGGGCCATTTAAAACTGAGATGAGGAGAAATTTCTTCTCTCAGAGGGTTGTGGACGTGTGGAATTCGTTGCCTCAGAGAGCTGTGGAAGCTTGGGCATTGAATAAATTTAAGACAGAAATAGACAGTTTCTTAAACAATAAGAGAATAAGGGGTTATGAAGAGCGGGCAGGGAAGTGGACCTGAGGCCATGATCGGATCAGCCGTGATCGTATTAAGTAGCGGAGCAGGCTCGAGGGGCCGTATGGCCTACTCCTGCTCCTATTTCTTATGTTCTTATGTTCTTATGAGGCTGAAGTATTATGAATGCATATCGGCAGTGAAATGGTAGTGCTAGGAGGGGTAAGGCTGAGTAGGGAACAAGACAGTGAGCGATGCTTGGATTTGCAGGGCATGGCTGGTGAACTGAGCCTGAGCTTTTATGGTAGCTTCACCAACGAAGACCATGGCCTGGTACACATAGAGAAGGAACAGGTACTGGAAAGATTTTACATTGTGTGAGACAGTGAGGTTCACATTATGGCATTGCAACATTGGGAGAAAGATTACTCACCCTGACGACCCAAGTGAGGTCATTGAACTTCTCGCGACATTGTGTCGTGGTTCTGGCCACCATGTTCCTCGCAGAAACGTGCTGGGCCAGCTCCCTCCAAAGCCTTCGAAACACTCGTAGAACGGGCCTCCTTCCAGCTGGAGGCTGCAGCACACTCCACCTCCTCTCAATAGCCTCTATTAAGGCGTCAACAGCCATAGCTGTGAAGCGGTGTGCACGCTGGCAATCTTCATGCTCTTCCGTTTTCCTGCTCAGCTAAGAGTAAATAGTTGAAACAGCGCATACGCATACTTATCTGCTCACCCCTTTAAGAATCGGCTTTCCCCGGGATGTATAGCGGACTTCGAAGCATGCACAACTCCTCTTCAAATTTAGCGCTCTGATGTTCGGTTCCACCAACAAAGGAGAAGTGTGGAACACCTGAATTAGCGCTCCCGTTCCCTCTTGCTGTGTTTCAACCTAATTTCCCGGTAGGCGGCGCAAACTTTTCACGGGCACGATACATACTGCCCTGACAGAATTAACGTCTCAAAATTGTTGGAACCGAATTTCCAGCCCCTTGACTTTATATTTACCTTCCTTGTAATTTGGTACATTTACTTTGTTAACTATTGTGCTTCGTCATGTCCATTCTAATATTGTATGGTGCTCAGTGCTGCCCTGTATTTTCCATCATCTCAAGCTCAGTAATAAATATTAGATCAAGCATACCCTATTCCTACTGCCTAATAGAATCAATCCTGTATTAGCTCCTTGAACTCATCCTTTGGGAAAGTTCCTTCCTCCATCCCACTTTAATTTAAAATGCTCACAGCTGTACATGTTAATACCTTGAATTCAAAGACATTGGTATAGACATAGGCTTCAGTGGTCAGTAAAAGAAAGGGGATAACTTAAAGCTTGGTTACTGCTGCAGAGGGCTGGCTATATGAGATGGAGACCTATCTCATAATTTAATTCGCAGCTAAATCAATAGAAAACATGGACTAAATCATTACTTTTCATACAAAAAGACTGGATACACTGAGTTGCGCTAGTAGTGCTTCAATATCATTTACCAGCCGAATATTATTTGTGAATCTGTTATTTTTAACAGCTTTGTTCTTGCAGGTGTCACTTGGGGCACTTCTTTGGCTTTCACTTCCTGCCCATGTGCCAGGCAACCTACCTGTGGGAGAGAGCTGTGCCCTTGTAGAGGCCAGTACACCTGTACCAGCCACCACTAATACACCTTGTTCCTATCCAGGGCTAGGAGGGTATCTCCCAGCTTAGGAAGTCCCAGCCTCTGGCACCACCTTACAATGTAATTTGCCTTTTAAGGGGCAGACAGAATTTTTCCCCTTACAAGACAAGCAGAAACTGGCAGAAGCAGCAGAAAGCCAACATAACTGGGTCTCACCTCAATCCAGTCTGTGGGAGAGTGGTTCCTCCAAGCCACCCTGACCACGCCACGATAATTTATTATTTATTCATAAATAAATATTTATTCTAAATTATTTATATTTAGTATATTAATATAATAAATGAATATTATTTATTTACCTGGTACATGATACAGAAGCACTTTGAAAATAAAATTAATGAAGATGAGATTAATTTTTCTGTAATCTAATGGCCATTTCAGGAAGATGCTGATGCTCACAAAGGTAGTACTTTTCTTGTGCTGATTCAGGAATAGAGTAATTAGTTACAGACTACTGAAATAAATGTAAGATTCTATTTCATTGATCAATTTTTAATTTTCCTTTCATGAGAGGTTATTTGTGGGAATGTTTCTTCCCCTTTTCTGTCCTTTTATCCCCTTCTTCACCATCTATCTAACTGGCCACCTCTTCAGCCGAGACCACAGACATGAGGGTGGGGTTTTGGGGGGAGGGTAATTTTTACCACAAAAAATGGTTTGTTGGGGTTTGGTGAAATGTTAAGAATTTTTAAATCTCAAACCCAACCCCCATCTTCCCACTTACAGATTTAACGGAGACGGGACGAGCGGGGAAGGGGAGGGAGGGCAACAAATCTGCTCCCAGGAGGCTGTGTGCCTCATATTTAACCTGTGTTCCGGGTTTAACCCTGGCCGGCTGGGTTTCCCAGACATCGGGGAACCCGGCAGCTAAAGAGAGGTTAGGACTGCTTTGTGGAAAAGGTAAATGCCTTCACAGCACAGCTTGTGGGCCAAGTAGAGCAGGAATATTTCCTCCCAGCCCACCAAACTTACCTGCTTCCCTGAACTCCATCAGAGCCCCCCTCGATCCATAGACCCTCCCCCCATGATCTGACCTCCTGGGTTTGGAGATCAGAACCCGCACAGGGATCGGAGATTGGGCGCCCACCCAGATCAGCCAACATCCCTCAGAGATCAGACCCCAGCTCCCAGAAATCAGCGACCACCACTGCCCCAAGATCCGGACCCCCCAACCAAGGCTACCACTATTCCAGCTGAAGGCTCCCTACCTGCTCCTGGCCTGCGGTCTCTCTGGACCGTTCCCCGCCCAACAGGGAGTCAAATCTGTCAATCAGGCTGTCTTCCAGACGAGGAACCTGCTTGAAAATAAGAAGCACGTCGTGGAGTCAAATATCCACAGCGTGTGGGTGAATAAAACTCCTCCACCCAACCCCCATCCCCCCCACCACCCCTCCCCCACTCACAAAACCACCCACAGTTAAGATCTTCTCCCAGATGCCAATTATGCCTCTGCAGCCATCCACTGTGAGGCAGCAGTTGTTGCCAAGGTACGGCTCTCCACCAATTTTACCTACTGCCTCTGCTTCTACTTATTTATTACTTGGTTGGCATGGCTCAGATCAGGATCTAAGTAGAGTGGGACTTACATAGGAACATAGGAGTAGGAGTAGGCCATTCAGCCCTCGAGCTTGTTCCTCTATACAATTAGATTATTGCTGACCTGTATCTTAATTCTACCCAACCTGGCTCTGTAACCCTTAATACTTGTGCTTAACAAAAATCAATCAATCTCAGTTTTGAAATTTTCAATTGACCCAGCTTCAACAGCATTTTGGAGGAGAGAGTTCACGATTTCAACTACCCTTTGTGTGAAGAAGTGCTTCCTGACATCACCCTGAATGGCCTACCTCTAATTTTAAAACTTAAGCCTTCCTCCATCCAAACTCTATGGTGCAAACTATCTCATTCACTGCACTGCCTATGAGATGTCATATTTTAATATAGTTCTACAAAGCTCCATGAATGAGAATGTTGTATCAAGTATCTAGTGACACAGTATAGAATAAAGGTGCCAGATTTGTGCACGTTATTTCATTAAAAATCTTACACTATTACCATCAAAAATCCCAGGACTACTGAACAACTCCTAGCCAGAGCTTAGCTTCTTCACCGGGACATGATTAGATATCAGCCATACTCAATAATAAATTTTAAATTATACCAAATCTCCATAGGTTAGTTTATACCTGTCCCCATTTTCACTATACATTCTGTGCTATTGACAATAAGCTCTTGCTTTGCACAGCTTACATACGGCTGCAGCTAGCTGAGTTCAGTCTAAAATCTCTCCCAATAGTTCTTCAATTACAGAGACAGAAGCCAAGGCACAAGGCTGTCCCTGATGGCAAGAGACCAAAAACTACAGCCAGGCCTCACCGGCTGCTTTCATCCTTGAATGAGCTGTGAATGCTCAGTTTGCTTCAGGCTTATTCAGCGGCTTCAGAGAATACTGATGACAGATGTCAAACATGATGAAGATCACAGATGTAAGACACAGTTTTACAGCACGACTCCTCCACTTGAAACAAGGGCTAAAAAGAACATGTGACGTGGTGAAGCACAGCCCAACCCTTTCTAATATCACATAATTTAGCACAATGCTACATTACTGATCATTAACTCTGTTTGAGGTTCCACTGCTTACTTTAACCTTTTCATCACCTACACAAATCTTCACGTCATCTTTGTGTAATCGGTTGAGTAATCTGCTCGGTTTGTGTGTGAAATTAATGAGTACAAATTCTATTTTTTAAAGTGGAATGAAATTAAATATTTTATTCCTCAAAGTTGAATATCTAAGAATCATGTACAAATTATCAAGGATGAGCTTCTCAAATCAAAATTGAAAAGAATATGAATGGTTAATAGTTGCACTGTTTTGTTAGCTATCATGCCACTGCGTCTTTAGATCCAATACCAGTGCTACCCAAGACCCTCACTAATCTCTCTCTTTAATTACTAGCAGGAAAGGTTTAATTATTTTGTCTGGTCTTCTAACAAGCAGAATGCAATTAGTATAATAAGTCCAGCAGTCAGATTTTTGATCTGACTCTGACTGGTCATATGGCCACAAATCTTCCAATCTCATTGTACCAGAGATCATTGCTAATTATTCATCTCTCCTTTGAACCAATCTGAATGGATTTGTAAACTGATCTGTTTGCTTGTAAAACCACTGCGGCAGCTGTTTGAAATCATGGGGATTAGCTGATTAAGGCCAGCCACCCATGTTTCTTCAGATCTTTCTTTTCTCCGGAGATCAATATCAAATGAATTAACCCTGTTCCACAACAATCAACCGAATGAATCTATCCAACATCAAAGTCAGCAGACTCATCACAATTGCTTGTTTCTCATTTGGTTTGGTTGGATTTTTGTCTTTTAAACGTTATCCACAACTTCCACTCCAAACAGCACCAATAAGTTCAAACATCGCACGAGGTTTCCAATTAGAAACACTTGTGTCCATTTTAGGCAGAAGAACTATGAGTATCCATTTTTTAAACTGTAGTATTTCAAAGAAAAAGCATAACATAATTATACTTAGATTTTGATTGTCCAGTTTCACAAATTAAATCTGCTAAGTGTTCCAAGCGGAGATGCTGCTCTATCTTGGGCAAATGTAGCAGCAGTACATGATTTTCACCATTGGGGGAGGAGAGGAACCTGCATTACATTTTGGATAGGATGATGTGCTTCTGATTTATCTGTGCTCTACAACCTATGGTCGAACTTTTGGCTCATCCCAGAATCATAGAATCTTACAGATACTTGTCCCATCGTGCCTGTGCATGCTCTTTGAAAGAGCTATCCAATTCAATACCAGTATCTGCTCTTTCCCCATAGCTCTGCAAATTTTTCATTTTCAAGTACATATTCAATTCCCTTTTTCAAGTTACTACTGAATCTGCTTCCAGCACCCTTCGAGCAGTGCATTGTTGATCATACAAACTCACTGTGTAAAAATAATTCTCCTCATCTCCACCTTGCTTCTTTTGCCAATTATTTTAAATCTGTTTCCTCTGATTGTCAACCCTCCTGCCAGTGGAAATAGTTTCTCGTTCTCTACTCTATCAAAACCCTTAGTAATTTTGAAAAAAAATCTCCCTGTAACCTTCTCTGCTCTAAAGAGAACAGTTCCAGCTTCACAAGTCTCTCCACATCACTGAAGCCCCTCATCCCTGGTACATTCTAGTAAATCTACTCTGCACCCTCTCCAAGGCATACACATCCTTCCTATAGAGTAGTGCCCAAAACTGGACACAAAGTCCAGCTGAGGCCTAACCAATGATTGATAGAGGTTTAGCATCACTTCTTTGCTTTTGTACTCTATGCCTCTATTTATAAAGCCAAGTCATATGCTTGTTTAACAGCCTCTCAACTTGTCCTGCTACCTTCAAATATTTGTGTATGTGAACCCCCAGGTCACTCTGTTCCTGCACCCCCTTTAAAATTGTACCATTTATTTTATATTGCCTCTCCTCATTCTTCCTTCCAAAATGCATCACTTCACACTTCTCTGCATTTAAATTAATCTGCCATGTGTCTACGCATTTCTCCCAGTCTGAGTTTTATGTCATTTGCAAACTTTTAAATGTTGCCTTCTATACCTAAGTCCAGGTCACTAATATATAATATGAACATCTGGGAGACACTACTATATGCCTCCCTCCAGTCTGATAAACAACCATTCACCACTACTCTCTGTTTTCTGTCTCTTAGCCAATTTTATATCCACACTGCCATTGCCCCTTTAGTCCCATGGACTTCAATTTGGCTAACAAGTCTATTAAGCGGCACTTTATCAAACGCCTTTTGAAAGTCTGTATTCACAACATCAACTACACTACCTTCATCAACACAATCCATTATTTCATTGAAGAATTAAATCAAGTCTATTCATTCTGTTTCTGAATTGAAGTTTTGTAGAAAGTAAATAGATAAAGGACTCTTTCCAGTTATATAGATGAATGTCACCATACCACACCAGCAGAAAACCAATAATATCCCTGGTAATAAAAACAATTATGAAGAGTTTTGATGGAGTGAATAGGGAAAGACTATTTCTACTGATTGGGAAGTGAGTGACAAGGGGTTATTAATTTAAAATGTTCCTGCGTGGGAACATCAGTGGCAGTCGGGGCCATAACAGGTGAGTGCAGAGCGGCCCTTGGACAGCGTGGCGGCATAGCACTTCAGGGAGCAGCGTGAGCTGGTGCAGGAGGGCGACGGCAGTGAAAAGGGTGACTGGATTGGATGTCACCGTAATCCAGGTTGCTGATTAGAGTGTGGGCAGGTACAGCAGGAGCAGCGAGGTTGGGGCGTAGGAGCGGCAAGAGATTGCGGCGGGAGTCCGGGGCAGCACCTGAGGTCTACAAAAGTCCCAGTCGGTGAGTCGGAGAGGCAGTCGAGGAGGCGGGAGTCCGGGGCAGCATCCAACGTCTACAAAAGGACCAGTCGGTAAGTCGGAGAGGCAGTCGAGGAGGCGGGAGTCCGGAGCAGCATCCGACATCTACAAAAGGCCCAGTCGGTGAGTCGGAGAGGCAGTCGAGGAGGCGGGAGTCCGGGGCAGCGTCTGACGTCTACACAAGGCCCAGTCGGTGAGTCAGAGAGGCAGTCGAGGAGGCGGGAGTCCGGGTCAGCTTCCGAAACATAGAAACATAGAAAATAGATGCAGGAGTAGGCCATTCGGCCCTTCGAGCCTGCACCGCCATTCAATGAGTTCATGGCTGAACATGCAACTTCAGTACCCCATTCCTACTTTCTCGCCCTAGTAGTAAGGACTACATCTAACTCCTTTTTGAATATATTTAGTGAATTGGCCTCAACAACTTTCTGTGGTAGAGAATTCCACAGGTTCACCACTCTCTGGGTGAAGAAGTTCCTCCTCATCTCGGTCCTAAATGGCTTACCCCTTATCCTTAGACTGTGACCCCTGTTTCTGGACTTCCCCAACATTGGGAACATTCTTCCTGCATCTAACCTGTCTAAAGCCGTCAGAATTTTCAATGTTTCTATGAGATCCCCTCTCATTCTTCTGAACTCCAGTGAATACAAGCCCAGTTGATCCAGTCTTTCTTGATATGTCAGTCCCGCCATCCCGGGAATCAGTCTGGTGAACCTTCGCTGCACTCCCTCAATAGCAAGAATGTCCTTCCTCATGTTAGGAGACCAAAACTGTACACAATACTCCAGGTGTGGCCTCACCAAGGCCCTGTACAACTGTAGTAACACCTCCCTGCCCCTGTACTCAAATCCCCTCGCTATGAAGGCCAACATGCCATTTACTTTCTTAACCACCTGCTGTACCTGCATGCCAACCTTCAATGACTGATGTACCATGACACCCAGGTCTCGTTGCACCTCCCCTTTTCCTAATCTGTCACCATTCAGACAATAGTCTGTCTCTCTGTTTTTACCACCAAAGTGGATAACCTCACATTTATTCACATTATACTTCACTGCCATGCATTTGCCCACTCACCTAACCTATCCAAGTCACTCTGCAGCCTCATAGCATCCTCCTCGCAGCTCACAATGCCACCCAACTTAGTGTCATTTGCAAATTTGGAGATATTAGATTTAATCCCCTCGTCTAAATCATTAATGTACAATGCAAACAGCTGGGGCCCCAGCACAGAACCTTGCGGTACCCCACTAGTCACTGCCTGCCATTCTGAAAAGTACCCATTTACTCCTACTCTTTGCTTCCTGTCTGACAACCAGTTCTTAATCCACGTCAGCACACTACCCCCAATCCCATGTGCTTTAACTTTGCACATTAATCTCTTGTGTGGGACCTTGTCGAAAGCCTTCTGAAAGTCCAAATATACCACATCAACTGGTTCTCCCTTGTCCACTCTACTGGAAACATCCTCAAAAAATTCCAGAAGATTTGTCAAGCATGATTTCCCTTTCACAAATCCATGCTGACTTGGACCTATCACGTCACCTCTTTCCAAATGCGCTGCTGTGACATCCTTAATAATTGATTCCATCATTTTACCCACTACCGATGTCAGGCTGACCGGTCTATAATTCTCTGTTTTCTCTCTCCCTCCTTTTTTAAAAAGTGAGGTTACATTGGCTACCCTCCACTCCATAGGAACTGATCCAGAGTATATGGAATGTTGGAAAATGACTGTCAATGCATCTGCTATTTTCAAGGCCACCTCCTTAAGTACTCTGGAATGCAGTCCATCAGGCCCTGGGGATTTATTGGCCTTCAATCCCATCAATTTCCCCAACACAATTTCCCGACTAATAAGGATTTCTCTTAGTTCCTCCTTCTCACTAGACCCTCTGACCCCTTTTATATCCGGAAGGTTGTTTGTGTCCTCCTTCGTGAATACCGAACCAAAGGACTTGTTCAATTGGTCTGCCATTTCTTTGTTACCCATTATGACTTCCCCTGATTCTGACTGCAGGGGACCTACATTTGTCTTTACTAACCTTTTTCTCTTTACATATCTATAGAAGCTTTTGCAGTCTGTCTTAATGTTCCCTGCAAGCTTCCTCTCGTACTATATTTTCCCTGCCCTAATCAAGCCCTTTGTCCTCCTCTGCTTATCATATTTCTGCGGATAGATTTTCCTGCAAACCAAGTTATCATTTGCTTTCCTTGAAAATGCTTTGTAAATCTCTGCCCGTATTAAGTGTGTATTTCTTAAAAGAAATTAAGCTGCTATCTGTATCCTATTACCAAAATATTCAATCTTCTAAATACAATTTGATTCCATGACACACTTCAATACAGTTCAGGGTAAAAGTTGTTCTTAAATTGTTAGGCATGGTATGTTCTTACCACTCTCAAAAATGGCACAAATGTTAGCAAAAAAACAAACACACAAAACCTCATTTGCATACTAGTGTAGCTTGTTATTCTAGTTCCAAGCCCAACCCTAACTTAAATAATAAGAGTTTTGAACTAGGAAATGTTTTAATAAGTTTTGTCAAGCAAAGCTTTAGTCTTTCAAGTCTTACACCACACTGCCCAATGTGCACACTATTTAAGTTAAGATTCAGATATTCACATTTTATGATGTCACAGCATTGAACAAACTTCCAATTATTTAGTATAATATGCCTGCACTTATACAGGTCAACCTAGATTTTTTACAGCAATAGTTTAAACAGCCTCTAAAGACTCCGAGGTCTACAAAAGGCCCAGTCGGTGAGTCGGAGAGGCAGTCGAGGAGGCGGGAGTCCGGGGCAGCGTCTGACGTCTACACAAGGCCCAGTCGGAGAGGTCTACACAAGGCCCAGTCGGAGAGGCAGTCAAGGAGGCGGAAGTCCGGGGCAGTCCGAGGTCTACACAAGGCCCAGTCGGTGCAGCTGCAGCGGGGAGGCAAAAAAGAAGTAGAAAGAAATTGAAAGGTGACGTCACAGCCAAGGGGGTAAGTGATTGGCTGGTGATTGGTAACTAGCTTTTCTTTTTCTTTTCTATATCAGTAAGTAACTTTTAGCATTGTTGTTGCCAAATTAAGTAATATAAGGGTTAAGTCATAGCAGGACAGCTCGGACACATGTTATGCTCCTCCTGTACTATGTGGGAAGTCAGGGACGCTTCCGGTGTCCCTGACGCCTACGTGTGCGGGAATTGTATCCACCTCCAGCCCCTGATGAACCGCATTGTGACACCAGAGCTGCAGGTGGATGAATTCTGGAGCATCCATGATGCTGAGAATGACGTGAATAGCACATTTAGTGAGTTGGTCTTACCGCAGGAAAAGGGTACACAGCCAGATAGTAAATGGGTGACCAGCAGGAAGAGTAGTGCAAGGAAGCTAGTGCAGGGGTCCCCTGCGGTCATCCCCCTCCAAAACAGATACACCGCTTTGGGTACTGTTGAGGGGGATGACTCATCAGGGGGGAGCAGCAGCCAAGTTCATGGCACCCTGGGTGGCTCTGCTGCACAGGAGGGCAGGAAAAAGAGTGGGAGTGCTATAGTGATAGGGGATTCAATTGTAAGGGGAATAGATAGGCGTTTCTGCGGCCGCAACCGAGACTCCAGGATGATATGTTGCCTCCCTGGTGCAAGGGTCAAGGGTGTCTCGGAGCGGGTGCAGGACATTCTGAAAAGGGAGGGTGAACAGTCAGTTGTCATGGTGCATATACATACCAACGATATAGGTAAAAAAATGGGATGAGGTCCTACGAGACGAATTTAGGGAGCTAGGAGCTAAATTAAAAAGTAGTACCTCAAAAGTAGTAATCTCAGGATTGCTATCAGTGCCACGTGCTAGTCAGAGTAGGAATCGCAGGATAGCTCAGATGAATATGTGGCTTGAGGAGTGGTGCAGAAGGGAGGGATTCAAATTCCTGGGACATTGAAACCGATTCTGGGGGAAGGTGGGACCAGTACAAACCGGACGGTCTGCACCTGGGTAGGACCGCAAACCAATGTCCTAGGGGGAGTGTTTGCTTGTGCTGTTGGGGAGGAGTTAAACTAACAAGGCAGGGGGATGGGAACCTATACAGGGAGACAAGGGAAATAAAATGGAGGCAGAAGCAAAAGATAAAAAGTATAGTAAAAGTGTAGGGCAGAGAAACCCAAAGCAAAAAACAAAAAGGGTCACATTACAGAATAATTCTAAAGGGGCAAAGTGTGTTAAAAAGACAAGCCTGAAGGCTTTGTGCCTCAATGCGAGGAGTATTTGGAATAAGGTGGACGAATTAACTGCGCAGATGGCAGTTGACGGATATGATGTAATTGGTATCACAGAGACATGGCTCCAGGGTGACCAAGGCTGGGAACTCAACATCCAGGGGTATTCAACATTTAGGAAGGATAGGCAGAGAGGAAAAGGAGGCGGGGTGGCATTGCTGGTTAAAGAGGAAATTAATGCAACAGTAAGGAGGGACATTAGCCTGGATGATGTGGCATCGGTATGGGTGGAGCTACGGAATTCCAAAGGGTAGAAAATGCTAGTGGGAGTTGTGTACAGACCACCAAACAGTAGTCATGAGGTTGGGGACAGCATCAAACAAGAAATAAGGGATGTGTGTAATATTGATTGGGCTAACGAAAATGGGAGCAATGCGGCGGAGGAGGATTTCCTGGAGTGTATTAGGGATGGTTTTCTCGACTAATATGTCGAGGAACCAACTAGAGGGCAGGCCATCCTAGACTGGGTGATGTGTAATGAGAAGGGACTAATTAGTAATCTTGTGTGAGGCCCCTTGGGGAAGAGTGATCATAATATGGTAGAATTCTTTATTGAGATGGAGAGTGACACAGTTAATTCGGAAACTAGGGTCCTGAACTTAAGGAAAGGTAACTTCGATGGTATGAGGCGTGAATTGGCTAGAATAGACTGGCAAAGGATACTTAAAGGGTTGATGGTGGATAAGCAATGGGAAACATTTAAAGATCACATGAATGAACTTCAGCAATTGTACATCCCTGTCTAGAGTAAAAATAAAACGGGGAAGGTGGCTCAACCATGGCTAAGAAGGGAAATTAAGGATAGTGTTAAAGCCAAGGAAGAGGCATATAAATTGGCTAGAAAAAGCAACAAACCTGAGGACTGGGAGAAATTTAGAATTCAACAGAGGAGGACTAAAGGTTTAATTAAGAGGGGGAAAATAGAGTACGAGAGGAAGCTTGCAGGGAACATAAAAACTGACTGCAAAAGCTTCTATAAATATGTGAAGAGAAAAAGATTAGTGAAGACAAATGTAGGTCCCTTGTAGTCGGATTCAGGTGAATTTATAATGGGGAAAAAAGTAATGGCAGACAAAGTGAACCAATACTTCGGTTCTGTCTTCATGAAGGAAGACACAAATAACCTTCTGAATGTACTAGGGGACAGTGGGTCTAGTGAGAAGGAGGAATTGAAGGATATCCTTATTAGGCGGGAAATTGTGTTTGGGAAATTGATGGGATTGAAGGCTGATAAATCCCCAGGGCCTGATAGTCTGCATCCCAGAGTGCTCAAGGAAGTGGCCCTAGAAATAGTGGATGCATTGGTGATCATTTTCCAACAGTCATTCGAATCTGGATCAGTCCCTATTGACTGGAGGGTAGCTAATGTAACACCACTTTTTAAAAAAGGAAGGAGAGAGAAAGCGGGTAATTGTAGACCGGTTAGCCTGACATCAGTAGTGGGGAACATTTTGGAATCAATCATTAAGGATGAAATAGCAGCGCATTTGGAAAGCAGTGACAGAATCGGAACAAGTCAGCATGGATTTATGAAAGGGAAATCATGCTTGACGAATCTTCTGGAATTTTTTGAGGATGTAACTAGCAGAGTGGACAAGGGAGAACCAGTGGATGTGGTGTATTTGGACTTTCAAAAGGCTTTTGACAAGGTCCCGCACAAGAGATTACTGTGCAAAATCAAAGCACATGGTATTGGGGGTAATGTACTGACGTGGATAGAGAACTGGTTGGCAGACAGGAAGCAGAGAGTCGGGATAAACGGGTCCTTTTCAGAATGGCAGGCAGTGACTAGTGGAGTGCCGCAGGGCTCAGTGCTGGGACCCCAGCTCTTTATAATATATATTAACGATTTAGATGAAGGAATTGAGTGTAATATCTCCAAGTTTGCGGATGACACTAAACTGGGTGGCGGTGTGCGGTGTGAACTGTGAGGAGGACGCTAAGAGGCTGCAGGGTGACTTGGACAGGTTAGGTGAGTGGGCAAATGCATGGCAGATGCTGTATAATGTGGATAAATGTGAGTTTATCCATTTTGGGGGCATAAACACGAAGGCAGAATATTATTTGAATGTCGGCAGATTAGGAAAAGGGGAGGTGCATCGATACCTGGGTGTCATGGTTCATCAGTCACTGAAAGTGGGCATGCAGGTACAGCAGGCAGTGAAAAAGACAAATGGTATGTTGGCCTTCATAGCTAGGGGATTTGAGTGTCGGAGCAGGGAGGTCTTACTGCAGTTGTACAGGGCCTTAGTGAGGCCTCACCTGGAATATTGTGTTCAGTTTTGGTCTCCTAATCTGAGGAAGGACGTTCTTGCTATTGAGGGAGTACAGCAAAGGTTCAGCAGACTGATTCCAGGGATGGTTAGACTGTCATATGAGGAGAGACTGGATCAACTGGGCCTTTATTCACTGGAGTTTAGAAGGATGAGAGGGGATCTCATAAAAACGTATAAGATTCTGATGGGACTGGACAGGTTATATGCGGGAAGAATGTTCCCGATGTTGGGGAAGTCCAGAACCAGGGGACATAGTCTTAGGATAAGAGGTAGGCCATTTAGGATTGAGATGAGGAGAAACTTCTTCACACAGAGAGTTGTTAACCTATGGAATTCCTTGCCGCAGAGAGCTGTTGATGCTAGTTCATTGGATATATTCAAGAGGGAGTTAGATATGGCACTTACAGCTAAGGGGATCAAGGGGTATGGAGAGAAAGCAGGAAAGGGAATGATCAGCCATGATCTTATTGAATGGCGGTGCAGGCTCGAGGGGCCGAATGGCCTACTCCTGCACCTATTTTTTTTGTTTCTATGGCCCCAAGTTTCCACATGATTTGCTCCTGTTTTTAGGAGCAACTGGTGGAGAACGGAGTATCTTAGAAATCGGAATTCTCCACATTTAAGTTTTCTGCAGTTCTAGTCAGGTAGAACAGTTTCACTTTTGAACAGAATTTTTTTTTCAAAAGGGGGCATGTCCGGCCACTGACGCCTGATTTGAAAGTTTCCACAGTGAAAACGTAATCCAAACTAACTTAGAATGGAGCAAGTAAAGATTTTTGTCGGTTTGAAAAAACCTTGTCTACACATTAAAAAATCAGGCGCAGGTCACAAATTAGGCGTCGGGAACGAGGGGGGGGGGAGGGGGGGGGAAGGGAAGTCATTAAATTCTACAATAAATCCTTAGTTATACTTATACAAATATTATACAAATAAATCCAACCTGAATAAAAATTTATAAGCAAAGAAAAGATTAAATAAACCATGTTCCTACCTGTGTGAAAGTGCTTCAGGCAGGCCTTTCAGGCAGCGGTTTGCCGTCGAGACCGACCGATGGCAGGGGGAGGGAGGGAGAAAGCTGCAAGAAGCCTCAGTGTTTGAGGCAGCGGTTTGCCGTCGGGGCCCGACGGACGGCAGGGGGAGGGAGGGAGAAAGCTGCAGGAAGCCTCAGTGCTGATCATGGAAGGGCAATGTGGTTTTATTAAAAAATGTTAAAAATTGAACAGCTACAAAGAATTTGAATAGTCTCAAACAAGTGCATGTGTCCCATTTATCAGAGTCTATCTTTAATTACAGAATGCACTCCCTCACCCTCACACACAGAAATATCAAGAAAATTAAAATGCAAGCCTTTGCAAGGGTTCAATAAACAAATTTTCACTTTTTCTGCAGCACTTTTTAAAATGGCCGAGTGCCAATGTTTACTTCAGACTGCGCGTGCGCGAACGCTCCAACGCGCACGTGCAGGGTTGCCGGCACGAAAAAAACTCATTTAAATTGTACCCGCCCCCTCCTACTTACAAAATCAGCGCGAGTGGTAGGCTCCGCCCCCTGTGCACCGCGCCAAGCAGACATCGAGAATAGCGCGTTTTTTTTCAGGCGCCGTTTTCGGCGCGAAAAACGGGCGCCCAGCTCGGAGGGGCGCCTGTTTTGCCGCGTGTGGAAACTTGGGGCCTATGTTTCTATGATGTGATCAGGGCCCAGGAGTGGCGTGAGTTCGACGCCCAGAAGAGGAGAGGGCCCAGGGGCAGCACGGGCCAGTCCACACTGCGATATGTGTGCACACTATGTCCGTGCAGCAGAGCTGGTCTCCAGTCGTCTTGGTTAACCCTTATCACTGGACCAAGACCAAGCTCTGTCAAGCCTGTGTGGTGCCTGGTGTGCAACGGCCACAACATGTTAAAAAATCCAAGCACAGGCATCGTCCACCCTTCAATATGCAATTCGGGACCTGGAATATTAGGTCTTTCATTGAAACATCTGGGAACTCATTGAACACATCCCTTTTTGGCATGAAAGCAAGTCATCCTCGATTCGAGGGACCGCCTAAGGAGAAGAAGAAGAATTTAAAATGATTACGAGTAAGGAGAGAGGTTAGGAGAATTTTTTTTACTCAAAGGGTTGTTGGAATACTTTGCCACAGGGAATGGCTGAGGCAGAGACAATAGCATATTTTAAGGGAAAATCAAACAAATAATTAAAGCAGGGGAAGATGCAGTGCTATAGAGAGAATGTGGGCTCGTGGGATTCGTTTTGGATTGTTCTAGCAAACAATTGCCACAGATATGATAGGTCTAATGGCCTCCTCTGTGCAGTAAACTTTTATGGTTTTATGGTACCTTGGGGTTTTTGGCCTGCCCCCGGGACCACCATAGACCCTATGGTTGACATAGGTTCTTGCGCAAACCACACACTCCTTTTTGGGCACCTTTGTGTTGCACTGCCTGGAAAAAGAAAATAAGGCAGGAGGTTAGAAATGTCACCCACTTCCTCTGAACAAGCACAGGTGCAGTCCAAGCATGATGCTCCCCCAGAAAAACCCCAGTAATCCCCAGGCAATGTCAAAGAGGTGGAAACTCAATGAACCAGGTCCCTGTTCCTTTTTCCTGACATTTGCACCTAAGGAATTGGGCATTTCCTGGGGGTAAGGATCAGGAAAATTGGCTTCAAATCTGAAGCGTGTAATAGTTTGAGTACTTTTCAGCTTTTTGTTTTTGCAATGATAATATCCCTATTTTTCATGTCTGGTAATGCTGGTATTCTTCCATATCAAAGGAGATATGGCCTGTGAGGACATACACAGCAAGTTGTTTGTATTGTCGGGGGAAAATAATGTGATCTTTGGCATCCATTGTGTTGCTGCACTTTGGCTTCTGGCTCCCCATACATAGAGCACCCAGTGTGCACAGCCTAGATAATGTGACCCCTAAACATTGCAGGTGCTTGGAGCCTGTGCACCAGTCATGCTCAAGGCTCGTTAAAGTCTTCTCATGCAAATGAGGGGAGGTCTGCATAACCTGAACAACACTCCTATTGAGTAAGTGCCTGTCTATAAATGGGCATTGCAAGGGAAACCTCTTCCCTTCAGTTGGGTCTTTTCTCTTAAAAGTATGTTATTTTTGTATATATGCTAATAACTTACATTCTCTGTTGTTGGACAAAGGAAGGTAGTGAAATTTATTGGAGTCTTCCTGACGGTTTCTTAAAGTTATAATTCATCTGTTGTCTATACATGTTTGTACAGTCAACCATGTGCTGAAATGTGAGCAACTATGGGTATCGATTCCTTTGTTACAGCTTCTGCAGGAGGAGGAGAATAGGGAGAGGTGCTCCATTAGGACCTATCCGTACACACCTATGTGTACAGGACCAGAATCGCGCAAGTGGACCTGTGTGAAGACACCTGCACGTAGAGACTAAGGCCTGAAATTCCGATGCCTGCCATCTGCCGCTGGAAATGTGGCATTGCAGAACTTATGTTCGCCCTTACGCACAGATGCTGACCGCATCAGAAATCCCAGAGTCAGCTGATTAGCATAACATTGGATGGGATATAGTATTGAATCCCACCAGCAAGAGGCCTGAAACTCCTCAGGAGACCCAGAAAACTCATGAGGGTATGGAGAAAAGTGGTGAGTGTTTTTATTTCAAGGCAGTCTACAATTAAAAGGTAACTGCCAGAAACCAGGAGATGGCAGCAGCAAACAAGAGAAAAAGAAGAACAATATTAGTGAGAGTGATTTGGAGCGTCTTTTAAGTGAAGTATGACAGAGGAGGGCTTCACTTTTTAGAATTAGAGACAAAAAACTTGTATACTGCGCTGGAAGAGCTAT
Source organism: Pristiophorus japonicus (assembly GCF_044704955.1). Lineage (NCBI taxonomy): Eukaryota > Metazoa > Chordata > Chondrichthyes > Pristiophoridae > Pristiophorus > Pristiophorus japonicus. The sequence continues at coordinate 66,887,890 of NC_091981.1, forward strand.
TCGGAAGTAAGTGGGATTGGCAGTAAATGGGATGGATATCTATAACTAGCTGAACACATCTGCATATCGCTAAAGGTTCAATAGTCTGACAAGGGCATTAAAGGTAGGTGCAATGGCAATTATGGGTCAAGACTAATTAGTACCATAGAACCACAAAGTCAACTGTACATTGCATGTTGTCATTATCATCATAGGCAGTCCCTCGAAATCGAGGCAGACTTGCTTCCACTCTAAAAGTGAGTTCTCAGGTGACTGTACAATACGGGAATTACAGTCTCTGTCACAGGTGGGACAAACAGTTGTTGAAGGAAAAGGTGGGTGGGGGAGTCTGGTTTGCCGCACGCTCCTTCCGTTGCCTGCGCTTGTCCTCTGCATGCTCTCGTCGACGAGACTCGAGGTGCTCAGCACCCTCCCAGATGCTGTTCCTCCACTTAGGGCAGTCTTGGGCCAGGGACTCCCAGGTAGCGGTGGGGATGCTGCACTTCATCAAGGAGGCTTTGAGGGTGTCCTTGAAACGTTTCCTCTGCCCATCTGGGACTCGCTTGCCGTGTAGGAGTTCCGAATAGAGCGCTTGCTTTGGGAGTCTCGTGTCGGGCATGTGGCCCACCCAATGGAGCTGGCCGAATGTGGTCAGTGCTTCGATGCTGGGACTGTTGGCCTGATTGAGAACACTGATGGTGCATCTATCCTTCCAATGGATTTGCAGGATCTTTCAGAGGCAGCATTGATGGTATTTCTCCAGTGCTTTCAGGTGTCTACTGTATAGGGTCCACGTCTCTGAGCCATACAGAGGACGGGTATCACTACAGCCCTGTAGACCATAAGCTTGGTGCCAGATTTGAGGTCCTGGTCTTCGAACACTCTCTTCCTCAGATGACTGAAGACTGCACTGGCACACTGGAGGCGGTGTTGAATCTCGTCATCGATGTCTGCCCTTGCTGATAGTAGGCTCCCAAGGTATGGAAAATGGTCCACATTGTCCAGGGCCATGCTGTGGATTTTGATGACTGGGGGGCAGTGCTTTGTGGTGGGGTCAGGTTGGTGGAGAACCTTTGTCTTATAGATGTTTAGTGCAAAGCCCATGCTTTTGTATACCTCGGTGAAGGTGTTGATGATGACTTGGAGTTCAGCCTCTGAATGTGCGCAGACGCAAGCGGCGTACGCGTACTATAGTTCGATGACCGAGGATAGGACGACCTTAGATCTAGTCTAGAGGTGACGGAGGTTGAACAGGTTCCCATTGGTTCTACAGTTTAGTTCCACTCCAGCGGGGAGCTTGTTGAGTGTGAGATGAAGCATTGCAGCGAGGAAGATCGACAAGAGCATTGGCGCGATGTCACAGCCCTGCTTGACCTCAGTCTGGACATTGCATGCTGTAAGTACTGTACCACTACCCTGTGGCATGCCCGAGTGCTCAAGGAATTAAAAGCTGCAGCTACTCTATCACCTGGATCCCTTAAATCACCTTCGCATAAATGCCTGTCTTCTTACACATTGAAGGCGAAATTGGGCTCGATAGCGCCCGTTTCTTGCGCACTACGAGGCTCCTTAAGTTTCCAAAATGGGATAAGCAGTGCGTGCACACACTTCTGAAGCAAAGTGTGCCACATGCCATCTTGGTAGAGGGGTTAGCACACACACCTTACATTCACCGGAAGTACTCAGAGCAGTCAGATCATGACATCAATCAGCGTGCAATGCTGATTTGATGCCAACGCTGCCATTTTGGGCTCAATGCTCCAGCCTAAGCCCTCTCTTAACCTCCACAGCTAAACACGATGTTAAGCAGCATGAATGACCCCCCATCAGTGCTATTTAAAGGGATCATCAACTACTTACAGGTTAGTTGTTGGTTTATTTCAATTGGTTGTGTTGCAATTCTATGGGCCCAAATTCGGCCCTCCGGTTTTCTTGGCGCACTTCCGAGTTCCCCGCCGACATTTTACATCAGAAGCAGCGCCAAAAAAATCCTTGCGATCATGGCTGATTCTCGGACCGTCTGTGGAGCTAGCATGGCGCAGATCAAAAAGAGGGGGACGGAGCTAGGTCCCGGCGCTGAAAACAGTGCTGGGACCTCTGCACATGCGCGGTAGAATCTGCGCGCATGTGCAGTAGCTCCTAGCAGGCAGTTTCTGCAAACGCCCGCTGCAGGCTGTGTGGGAGGGGCCAAAGCACGCCTTCCCTAGCCCTGGCCAAATGGGCTCCCACATCGGCAGCCCGCTGCGTTCCCTAAGGTAGAAGTTTTATTTTTTATTTGTTATTTACTGATTGATTTTGGTGCTTGAGGTACAGGGTTACTTCTATTTTTTTATTTGTTATTTATTGATTGCTTATTACTTTGGTCTTGGTGCTTTAGGTACAGGGTTCCTTCTAGTTTATTTGTTAATTAATTGGTTATTACTTTTTGTGCTTTGTTTGGTGCTTGGTGGTGCTTTAAATGTAGTTACTTGCGCCGATTCCTAAACTGTAAGGTCTTTCTGTGCGGACAAAAGTGGACACCAACGCTGCCCTAAGTTAGTTTAGTACAACTTTTTTCTGGCCAAATTGGCATAAATGGTGTTAGTGGCTGGGAATTCCACCTTTTGAAAAAAAAACTGACCTAACAAAAAACCTAACTAACTCACTAATACTGGCGCAAATTAAAAAATCCTTGCACTAATACTAGCGCCATATTTGCAACTAAAAAGATACAGCAGAAAAATCAAGTTACATCAAAAAAAAATGGTGCAACTCATGGGGAAATTTGGTCCCTAAGTGTTTTGGGTACTTTCTGTAGTTATTTAAAGTTTTAATAGTCTACAGGGAGAAATCTGGCAGTTGCTGAAATACTTTTTTGTTGACTTAAAGGCTTGTGCGCAGACTAGTTACTGTCCGACATGGGTGGACCAATGGAGCTTCCTCTTGGCACTGAGTATGACTGGGAGAATGAGAAGAGGAAATGCAAAACAGGATGTCATGTATTTTAAATTATTATATATAACTGTATCCTAACATGCTGTACACGACTGTAATAAGATATGACCTATAACCACCAGCATACCTTACCACCAGGGGTGCTCTTGCAAGAGACAGGTATATAAGGACAGGTCTCAGGCAAGTGCAGCATTCCAAAGCTGTGAAATAAAGGTGCAGGTCCAGAGTGACCTTGTATTCACTATATGCCTCGTGTGAATCTGTACTGAGGGGAGGCCTTTACACAGGATAAGTTGACAAAAGAGTGAGGAGGATGAGGGAAGAAGGGCTCTCAGCAGGAGGCCATAACTGCGAAGAATCCTTCGGGAGCAGATCAGTTTGGGAACAGATTGCTGGAGTGCCGTGATAAGCTTTGCACATTGGAATCCAGAGCCATGATGACAGCAGTCTGAGCTTCCATGGCAGCAAGCTGAGATTGCATGCCAGCATTCTGAGCTTTCACTGCAGCGCTCAGGCATTGAGTGGATGTTGCTTGTGCTGCAATGGAAGCTGAGACATCGGCCATCAGATGCTACATCATGGTTGGCTCCAGAAGTGTGTTGATGGAGATGGCCACCCGTTTCATGTTGGAAATGATGGTCTCCAAGTTCCACGCAAAGTCCAGTGCTAAGTTGGTGCTGGACTCTTCCATGTACCTTGAAATTGAGGGCAGGCTTTCCGCCAGCGTTCCCAGAGCACCAAGCGTTTGGGAGTGTACACCCATCAGCCTTCTTCTGTAGCCTGGCCCATCAAAGTCATCATCTGAGTGCTCTGCAGCAGAGCTAGTGTGCGACTTCGCCCTCTGGTGAGCTGGCACCTGCGTTATCCTTTCCCTATGCCCTGGCTGCAGTGCACTTGTGCCCGGTGCCTGATCATGTGCAGATCCCACTTCTATGCTATGAGTGATGGGGGTATGGGGGTGTGATGAATTGAGCTGGTGGCTGAGGCTGGTGGTGCAGTTGGTAGGATATGGCATTTGCAGATGCATTCATGGACCTTGACCACTCATGTGAGATCATTATACTTCTTACTGCACTGCATACATGTTCTTTGAGCTATACTCCTGGCATTGACATCCTCCGGTATCTCTTGCCACTACCTTCTGAACATGTGTCTGGCCTTCCTGAGGGTACAGGTATTCTCTCCTCTGTTCCACCTCTTCCACATAGACCTCCAGTAAAGTGTCTGAAAAACTTAGTGCCCGCTCTCTCCCATGGTCAGCCATTGTTCTTTGTTGCACGGCACACTATTCCCAATGATCTCAGCACTGCCAGCAGCCACAACTTCCTTTTAAGAGGTGCAGACTAGCTTTAAGTAGTTCTAGGAAGTAACTATATTGGGCCCTATGCTGAAGCATGCAGCCAATGAACAGCGCAGCTAGTACTGGCTGCACATAGAAATCATTAAAATGAGCAGGTAGTACAAAATTGGCATCTTGCCTGCATTCCACTGAACAGGTTCGGGTTAATCGTGCATCGCCATCCACGAGCCCTTTTTGGGGGCTAACCAATTTAACCCCCATTGCTTTTCATGTCAAAGTTCTCATACAGCTGCAAATCTTCCATTTCAAGAGGTGAAAGATGACGAAAATTAAAAGTGAAGGGTAGATGAATGTTAAATACCAGTAAAAATTATTCCCTCTTCATGCAGGAGAAAGTTACACAGGAATATCAGGCAAAATGTTGAGGACCAGCTGGCACCCATGTGCCAATGCATCATAAAGAAGAGGCAATGGAGATAATGGGCACATGCTCCTTAGAAGCAATAGGGGATGGAGAATTTGGTGAACCCGCAGCCACAATGGGTTTGTTCAGAGTAGATGAATGTGTTGCAATTGAAACCAACTTCATGTGTAGCTGTTCATATTGTATTTACTGTGTGGAAACCCCAAAGGAGTAGAAAAGTAAATTGATCCAATAGACTAAATATAATTATTTTTATTTCCACAGAGCAACAAGGTAAAGCACTGCAAAAAGTCTGAGAGAATGAGCTACCTGGACCCTCAAATCGGGTACCACAAAAAATTCTCCCACTCCCTCAATCACCTTAGTGCTAGCATTCAGTAACCCAGAGAGAGACATTCGGGATGAATTGGATAATGTAGATGATGAGTTGTCACTCATTGAATCATGGAACATAAGGAAGCTAGAGCATGTAGGAAATGAAGAGGAACCTGAAGTTCCTGAGTGGAAGCTCAGGAAAAGTCAGCCCCTGGCTCTCGAGCTTGTGGATCATTATCTCAGGGGCCCAGTAACAAAGAAAAGGATGCTAGGAGAGCATAACAAACATTTGGAGGCTCTGTGTTCTATCTCACATGATATGTGTCACGTGGCTGAGTCTAATTCCGTCCTCTGTGGTACCATCAGAGAAGAATACTCTGAGGCCAAGATTTTATTGAATAGTGGAGCAGGCTCGAGAGGCAAAATGACCTACTCCTGATCCTATTTCTTATGTTTCTTATGTTCTTATGTTTCAATGCAGTGAATCTTGGAGGAAGTAGCAGTTGAACATAAGAACATAAAAACATAAGAATTAGGAGCAGGAGTAGGCCATATGGCCCCTCGAGTCTGCTCCGCCATTCAATAAGATCATGACTGATCTTTGACATCCTCAAAAATCTCTAATAGATTTGTTAAACACAATTTCCCTTTCATAAATCCATGTTGTCTCTGCCTAATCATATTATGATTTTCTATCTGCCCTGTTACTACTTCCTTAATAATGGATTCCTGCATTTTCCCGACAACTGATATCAGCCTAATTGGCCTGTCGTTCTGTTTTCTCTCTTCCTCCTTTCTTGAATAGTGGCGTTACATTTGCTAACTTCCAATTTGTTGGGACCATTCTAGAATCTATAGAATTTTGGAAGATCTCTACTGATCTTAATTACTTTAAGTTCCTCACTCTTATTAGTCCCATGGATCCCCTCTATTTTTGGTATGCTTTTTGTGTCTTCTACTGTGAAGACAGATACAAAATATTTGTTTAAAGTCTCTGCCAGTTCCTTATTCCCCGTTATAAGTTGCAATACCACAGGTAATGATAGAGATGTCAGAAATATTAAATAATTTTGTTTCAGTATTTATCAGAGAGATAGAAGAGGAGGACATGATATTAGATGATGAGATTAGTAATGAGATAAGTACATTTAAAATAAAAAGAGGAGATATATTAAATAAACGAATCAAATTCAAAGAGGATAAAACCCCTGGTCCGGGTGGATTGCATCCACGCATTTTAAACGAATCTAGGGAGGAGATAGCAGAGGCATTACTACACATATTTAATAATTCATTTGAAAAAGATGTAGTGCCAGAGGACTGGTGGATAGCTAATATAATACCTATATTTAAGAAGGGGGATAGAACATGTCCAGAAAATTATAAACCAGTCAGCTTAACATTGGTGGTAGGTACACTACAAGATTGGAGCGTGGGCAGATACAGCAGGAGCGGAGAGATCAGAGCAAAGGAGCTGTGAGAGACTATGGAGGGATGTGATCGGGGCCCAGGGGAGGCATGAGTTCGGGGCCAGGGACCCAGAGGCAGCACGGGCCAGCCCACACTGCGATATGTGTGCAGGTCCGTGCAGCAGAGCAGGTCTCCAGATGTCTTGGGTAATCATTGCCACTGGACCAAGACCTAGCCCCATGAAGCCCGTGTGGTGGCTGGTGTGCAACGGCCACCACACGTTAAAAGAAATCCACACACAGGAATCTTCCACCCTTGAGGATGTAGTTCGGGTTCTTCATTTGAAACACCTGTGAACTCATCCTTTTTTTGGCATGGAAGCAAGTCATCTCGTTTCGAGGGACTGCCTATGATGATGATGATGGTGGTAGGAAAAATAATGGAATCACTACTAAAGGAGAAAATAGAAGAACATCGAGAAGCCAAAAATATAATAATGAATAGTCAGCATGGATTTCAAAAGGGAAAGTCTTGCTTGACCAACCTTATTGAAATTTTTGAAGAGATAATAGAGAGAGTAAACAATGGTAATGCAGTCGGTATAATTTATCTAGATTTTCAAAAGGCCTTCGATAAGCTATCACATAATAGAATAATGAATAAGGTCAGAGAATGCAGCGTAAGGGGACAGGTAGCAAAATGGATAGCTAACTGGCTTCAAGACAGAAAGCAGAGTGTAGGGGTAAAAGGTAGCTATTCACAGTGGCAGAAGGTGGGTAGTGGTGTTCCACAAGGATCATTGCTGGGACCACTGTTGTTCACAATTTATATTAACAATTTAACCTTTGGAATCAAAAACACAATTTCTAAATTTGTGGATGACACCAAATTGGGGGATAGTCAATACTGAGGAGGACTGCAACAAATTACAGGAGAACATTAATAAACTTGCAGAATGGGCATATAATTGGCAAATGAAGTTCAACGCAGATAAATGTGAGGTATTATATTTTGATAGGAAGAAGAGAGAGTTCATTTATTACTTGGAGGGTGTGAGTCTATGCCAGGTTGAGGAACAAAGGGATCTCGGAGTTCAACTGCACAAATCACTAAAAGTTATGACATAGGTTAGCTAGGCCATAACAAAGCAAACGTAGGGTTTACTTCTCGAAGTATAGAATTGAAAAGTAGGAAAGTTATGCTAAACCTGTATCGAATCTTGGTTAAACCACACTTAGAGTACCGTGTACAGTTCTGGTCGCCATATTATAAAAAGGATATAGAGGCACTGGAGATGGTTCAGAGAAAATTTACAAGGATGATACCAGAAATGCGAGGGTATACATATCAGGAAAGAATGAGCAGGCTGGGTCTCTTTTCTCTTGAAAAAAGAAGGCTGAGGGGTGACCTAATAGAGGTCTTTAACATTATGAAAGGTTTTGATAGAGTGGTTACAGAGAGACTGTTTCCACTTGTGGGGAAGAGCATAACTAGAGGCCATCAATATAAGATAGTCACAAAGAAATCCAGTAGGGAATTCAGAATAAACTTCCTTACCCAAAGAGCGGTGAGAATGTGGAACTCGTTATCACAGGGCGTGGTTGAAGCGACTAGTATAGATGCATTTAAGGGGAGGCTAGGTAAGCACATGAGGAAGAAGGGAGTAGAAGGTTATGTTGATAGATTTAGATGAGGATACATGGGAGGAGGCTCGAGTGGAGCATAAATGCGGGCATGGACTGGTTGGGCCGAATGGCCTGTTTCTGTATCATATATCCTATGTTATCCTATGTAAGAACATCTGCATCCATTCCCTGTGGGGTGGCTTCCAGGCCTCTGAGTGTCACCAGCATGGAAACATTTACTAATGGCTTGTAAGCCTTGGGGTATCACATGGAGATGTTAATGATTATTAAATTGCAATTTTTCCAGAGCAGCAATTTGGACAGCTTAGTGGATAACCGGCACACTTTCACTCACGGGCTTAAGGATCTTCGTGATTCCATTAGGTCTGTTCTGCCACAGATCCCTGGTCACCAGTATCCTGACCCCATTTCCAGGGGATAGCAGGAGAGTGTTCCGAGGAACCTGCTGTCCCTCTTGACAGCTGACTAAGAGAGCTCTCTGGACTGTCTTCTCAGATACTGTCACAATTGGGAATAATTGCACAGACACAGGCTGCTGAGGAAACAAGTCCAGAAATGCAGCCTGCCGCAGGCCCATCCCAGGACTAAGCAGCCTGGGGAAGAGGGCCACTTCTGTCCAACGATGCCACATGCTGGCTACAGCCCGAATTCTTAACTTGCACTCCCATATTGTGAAGTGCTAAATAATGAGCACAAGCTCATAAATGTTACTTCCATAACAAAAGATGGCCCGGAATTTGTAATCTCAATGACGGCAAACTGGAAGCCTAATGCAGAAATCCTGAAGTTGCAGTCTGTCATTCACTGCTCCCCCACAGACTGCACTGTGCCCTCTACCTCACAGTGCTAGAAAGCAGTGAAATCTCCCAAATCATGGAAACCTACATAAGCGGCGGCTATTGCGCAGTAATAACGCTGCTAAATACCCCATTAAAAGTTAGACCCAAAGGGATTAGGTGTAACTAGGGTTTTAACAGCGTATTGATTGGTAAAGAAAGGTTATGCCCCTGAAAAACTAATTTTAATTTTGTGGAGTGTCAAATTTATCCATTTAAATAAATTAATTAAATTTTTTAAGTAACTTAAAAAAAATGTTTTTTAAAATGTTTGTTCATCTTTATTTCATGTTTATTTTTAATGGGGTATTTAGCAGCGTTATTACTGCGGAAAAACCGCTGCTTATGTAGGTTTCCATGATTTGGGAGATTTCACTGCTTGCCAGCACTGTGAGGTAGGGGGCACAGTGCAGTCTGTGGGGAAGCAGTGATTGACAGACTGCAACGTCAGGATTTCTGCATTAGGCTGCCAGTTTGCCGTCATCGGGATTGTAAATTCCAGCCCATCTTTTGTTATGGAATTAACGTTTATGAACTTGTGCTCATTATTTAGCACTTCACATGTGAGAGCCCCAATTTTTTTTTGCTAACCTTTTTTAAAAGTTAGAATTTTAGGAGCTTACTTACTTCCTGGTTCACTGTCTGTGAGAATTCTGCATTTTGATTGGCTGCTTAGACAGCTTGTTGATGTCACAGCTGCTCTTTGCTTGGAATCCCCATTAACTTCCATTGATTTCAACTATGTTTCGGAAAACCCAAAATTCTCAAACAAAGATCACGAGATCTTTGTGTGAAGCTTACTTTGGGGCCAGCAGCGAAAGCCTTTGCTTTGCCATTGACCACAAATTCTGGACCAATATTGTCAAAGTGGATGGAAATTTAACAGGAGACAGTTGGATCTTAGCCTATACCTTGTGACTCACTCTGGGTTTTAGTAACAATAATGGAGTAATGGACCCTTCTGAAAATATATTTGTGTCATGTTACAGCTTATGAGTCAAGGGAATGATATCAGTGAAGAGCTCAATTGACTTAGATTATAAACAGAAATATCAATTACAGACAGTAATATCCCATCGTTTGTGATCTTCAATTATAGCTTTCATGAGAAGAAATTTGATATTCCAGTTAATTTATCAAACATCATTTTTTCTGATCAAATGAGATGCAGGTATCAAACAAGCAGCCCAAGACTGTCCATGACCATAATTTCCCAAGATGGGTTCTTTGTGATTGCTGATCCCTGTCAAGCACATAAACTCATGGAACTGCCCCTTAAACGATAAGGGGATAGGGGTTATGGGGAGCGGGCGGGGAAGTAGAGCTGAGTCCATGATCAGATCAGCCATGATCTTATTGAATGGTGGAGCAGGCTCGAGGGGTCGTATGGCCTACTCCTGCTCCTATTTCTTATGTTCTTATGTTCTTATGTAAACGTTTCAGGACTTAGGTACTCCAAGATGTAGTAAATAACAAACACTGAAGTCAGGAAGGAATTGGTGACAACCTGTTTTGAATGTATATTACATGATATTTTAGAAAGGTTTTGTTATGGAAGCCCAATGAGATTTGTGAGCTGCACTCCCTGTGAGTATTACTCTCACCAGGAGTGCCCGATCATGGAATCACAACCAAAGGTCAAAACTAATGCTGGGCAGGACTAAGATCATCACACTTTCATTTTAGCTAGGAGCTTTTATTTGCACGTGGGACTCTTAATGACACATTTGCACATTCCGTGCCAAAACATCATTCTTAAAGGACCTTCTGGAAATCCGAGCGAGGGTTCACGTATGGAATTGTGAACATCAGATTTCTTCTTCCACATGTGCCTGCTTCGCGCTGGCTTCAACAGTCCGTCTGGTCACAAATTTTAGACCAATAGGCCAGATGGAACAATTGTAATCTGAATCTTTCCAATTATCCCTAAAAATGCCCCTCTAATTCGCCAATTCATTCCAAACTCGGGTCGGAGGAGGAGCGGTGAGTCGAGGGGGGGCCCATAAAAGGCCCATCAGTCGGAGGAGCGACAGCGCTGGAGGAGGAGCGGTGAGTCGAGGGGGGGCCCATAAAAGGCCCATCAGTCGGAGGAGCGGTGAGTCGGAGGAGGAGGGGTGAGTCGAGGGGGGTCCATAAAAGGCCCAGCAGTCAGAGGAGCGGCAGTGTTGGAGGAGGAGCGGTGAGTCGAGGGGGGGCCCATAAAAGGCGCAGCAGTCAGAGGAGCGGTGAGTCGGAGGAGGAGGGGTGAGTCGAGGGGGGGCCCATAAAAGGCCCATCAGTCAGAGAAGCGGTGAGTCGGAGGAGGAGGAGGGGTGAGTCGGAGCAGGGGCGGTGAGTCGGAGGAGGAGGAGCGGTGAGTCGGAGGAGGAGCGGTGAGTCGGAGCAGGGGCGGTGAGTCGGAGGAGGAGCGGTGAGTCGGAGGAGGAGCGGTGAGTCGGAGGAGGAGCGGTGAGTCGAGGGGGGGCTCATAAAAGGCCCAGCAGTCGGAAGAGCGGCAGTGTCGGAGGAGGAGCGGTGAGTCGAGGGGGGGCCCATAAAAAGCCAGCAGTCAGAAGAGCGGCAGTGTCGGAGGAGGAGCGGTGAGTCGAGGGGGGGCCCATAAAAGGCCAGCAGTCGGAGGAGCGGCAGTGTCGGAGGAGGAGCCAGCTGGTGCAGCTGCAGCAGGGAAGAAGGCAAAAAAGAAGTAAAAAGAAATTGAAGTGTGACGTCACAGCCAAGGGGGTAAGTGATTGGCTGGTGATTGGTGAGTAATTTTATCTTTTTCTTTTCTTTATCAGTAAGAAACCTTTGGCATTGTTGCCAAATTAAGATAATTTAAGGGTTAAGTCATGGTAGGAGAGCCCAGACCCATGTCATGCTCCTCCTGTGCTATGTGGGAAATCAGGGACACTTCCAAGGGTAATCAACATCCAGGGGTATTCAACATTCAGGAATGATAGACAGAAATGAAAAGGAGGTGGGGTAGCGTTGCTGGTTAAAGAGGAAATTAACAAAATAGTAAGGAAGAACATTAGCTTGGATGATGTGAAATCTGTATGGGTGGAGCTGCGGAATACCAAAGGGCAGAAAATGATAGTGGGAGTTGTGTACAGACCACCAAACAGTAGTAGTGAGGCTGGGGATGGCATCAAACAAGAAATTAGGGTGCATGCAATAAAAGTACAGCAGTTATCATGGGCGACTTTAATCTACATATAGATTGGGCTAACCAAACTGGTAGCAAAAAGGTGGAGGAGGATTTCCTGGAGTGTAACCAACTAGAGAGCTGGCCATCCTAGACTGGGTGTTGTGTAATAAGAGAGGACTAATTAGCAATCTTGTTATGCAAGGCCCCTTGGGGAAGAGTGACCACAATATGGTAGAATACTTTATTGAGATGGAGAGTGACACAGTTAATTTAGAGACTCGGGTCCTGAACTTAAGGAAAGGTAACTTCGATGGTATGAGACGTGAATTGGCTAGAATAGACAGGCAAATTATATTGACAGTGGATAGGCAATGGCACACATTTCTAGATCACATGGATGATCTTCAACAATTGTACATTCCTGTCTGGAGTAAAAATAAAATGGGGAAAGTGGCTCAACCGTGGCTAACAAGGGAAATTAGGGATAGTGTTAAATCCAAGGAAGAGGCAGATAAATTGGCCAGAAAAAGCAGCAAACCTGAGGACTGGGAGAAATTTAGAATTCAGCAGAGGAGGACAAAGGGTTTAATTAGGAGGGGGAAAATAGTGTATGAGAGGAATCTTGCAGGGAACATAAAAACTGACTGCAAAAGCTTTTATAGATATGTGAAGAGAAAACGGTTAGTGAAGACAAAGGTAGAATCAGGTGCATTTATAATGGGAAAGTAATGGCAGACCAATTGAACAAACACTTTGGTTCTGTCTTCACTAAGGAAGACACAAATAGCCTTCCGGAAATACTAGGAGTCCAAGGGTCTAGTGAGAAGGAGGAACTGAAGGAAATCCTTATTAGTCAGGAAATTTTGTCAGGGAAATTGATGGGATTGATGGCCGATAAATCCCCAGGGCCTGATAGTCTGCATCCCAGAGTAATTAAGGAATTGGCCCTAGAAATAGTGGATGCATTGGTGATCATTTTCCAACAGTCGATCGATTCTGGATCAGTTCCTATAGACTGGAGGGCAGCTAATGTAACACAACTTTTTAAAAAAGGAGGGAGAGCGAAAACAGGGAATTATAGACCAGTTAACTTGACATCGGTGGTGGGAAAATGTTGGAATCAATTATTAAAGATGAAAAGCAGAGCATTTGGAAAGCAGTGACAGGATTGGTTCAAGTCAGCATGGATTTATGAAAGGGAAATCATGCTTGACAAATCTTCTAGAATTTTTTGAGAATGTAACTAGTAGAGTGGACAAGGGAGAACCAGTGGATGTGGTGTATTTGGACTTTCAAAAGGCTTTTGACAAGGTCCCACACAAGAGATTAGTGTGCAAAATTAAAGCACATGGTATTGGGGGTAATGTATCGACGTAGATAGAGAACTGGTTGGCAGACAGGAAGCAGAGAGTCGGAATAAATGGGTCCTTTTCAGAATGGCAGGCAGTGACTAGTGGGATGCCGCAGGTTTCAATGCTGGAATCCCAGCTACTTACAATATACATCAATGATTTAGATGAAGGAATTGAGTATAATATCTCCAAGCTTGCAGATGACACTAAGCTGGGTGGTGGTGTGAGCTGTGAGGAGGATGCTAAGAGGCTGCAGGGTGATTGGACAGGTTTGGTGAGTGGGCAAATGCATGGCAGAATATTGTGGATAAATGTGAGGTTATCCACTTTGGTGGCAAAAAGAGGAAGGCAGAATATTATCTGAATGGTGATAGATTAGGAAAAAGGGAGGTGCAACGAGACCTGGGTGTCATGGTACATCAGTCATTGAAAGTTGGCAAGCAGGTACAGCAGGTGGTGAAGAATGCAAATGGCATGTTGGCCTTCATAGCTAGAGGATTTGAGTATTGGAGCAGGGAGGTCTTACTGCAGTTGTACAGGGCCTTGGTGAGGCCACACCTGGAATATTGTGTTCAGTTTTGGTCCCCTAATCTGAGGAAGGATGTTCTTGCTATTGAGGGATTGCAGCGACGGTTCACCAGACTGATTCCCGGGATGGCCGGACTGACCTATGACGAGAGACTGGATCGACTGGGCTTGTATTCACTGGAGTTTAGAAGAATGAGAGGGGATCTCATAGAACATATAAAATTCTGATGGAATTGGACAGGTTAGAGGCAGGAAGACTGTTCCAGATGCTGGGGAAGTTCAGAACCAGGGGTCACAGTCTAAGGATAAGGGGTAAGCCATTTAGGACCGAGATGAGGAAAAAACATCTTCACTCAGAGAGTTGTTAACCTGTGGAATTCTCTACCGCAGAAAGTTGTTGAGGCCAGTTAATTAGATATATTCAAGAGGGAGTTAGATATGGCCCTTATGGCTAAAGGGATCAAGGGGTATGGAGAGAAAGCAGGAAAGGGGTACTGAGGTTGAATGATCAGCCATGATCTTATTGAATGGTGGTGCAGGCTCAAAAGGCCGAATGGCCTACTGCTGCACCTAATTTCTTTGTTTCTATATCTATGTTTTTATGCAGTATTGTGTCTCATTTCAGGACATTCTGCAATGGTTTTTATTCAAGTTACTTTTACCTCACAATTACAGTAAAACGCACAACAGACTGTTGGGATAGAAAGTAGGGAAATACAAGTCATTTTCCAACTGGCAGACTGTAACTAGTGGGATGCCGCAGGGATCAATGCTTGGGCCTCAGCTATTTACAATTTATATTATTGACATAAACAAAGAGACTGAGTGCAATGTATCCAAGTTTGTTGTTGACACAAAGCTAGGTAGGAAAATGAGCTGTGAGGAGTACATGAAGAGTTGGATGCTATGAACCTCGGCGGGTCCGTGGAGGGTCCCGACTTCATTGTTGGCTTCATTCCGGCCTCTGAAATGAACTAGTTAAGCCCATCAAGCCTGTTTTCCAGCCAATTAGAGGAAGCGGGTCTGGTGATGTCATTTGATGACGTGTCATCAGTTGGTTTCCTTCAAGGGTCTATGGCCAATTTTATTTTTACATTTGTGCTGTCAGTGTTCTACAACAATGACGTGCTGCAAACACTGACAAGCACTGCATAGAGGTGCAGGCTCTCCCATGACTCCCTCCATATGCTTACAGGGAGGTCCTCTTCGCTTCCCATAGACAGAAGAGACTTCCCCAGGAGATCAACGCAACCTGGGTGCACATTGCAGAGGAGGGCACATGCAAGGATGTGGTCAAGAGGACCTAGGTCCAGTGCCGCAAACATTTCAATGATCTCATAGGTCACGAATCATTAGTGCAAAGCCACACTCAACCTCATCCTGCTGTGCCTCTCATCACATCCCCATCACTCTGCCTTCCCTAACCTACTCCTGCACATCCTTACTCGCACCAATTTACCTTGCACCTCCACCCATCCCTCTCTATCTACATTATCATATCCCTATCTCAATAGCCATCCCTCATGCTCACCCTCATCCTAGTGTAATCATACCAACTAACAACACACAAGGGTAGGCACTTGTGTGTTCCATGCGACGTTCATGTAAAGTTTCGGTTAATATGCTGTCACACATTGAAACCTTTATTTTCAAAACTTGGATAGATTTGTGTGCACCTTTGGAAGTGACTTAGTGAGTTGCAGTGAATGGTGACTCATAATGGTCTCCCCCGCAATGGTGATGAGTGTGAAGTGAATGGCTTGGGCACTGTAGGGATGCTTTATGGTGTTGGTGTGCGGTAGTGCCAACCTGGCACATCTTGTGGCAGCCAGGATGTACAGCGTCAAGTGAAATAAATCTGGCCATGGTGAGGCCATCCCTGGCCTCCCAAACAGCAATGTGGATGGGTGTTGATGCCCTCTGTCCCGTGCAGCATCAGTTGATTGTGGAGAAGGTTGATGTTGTTGGTGCTGCTGGCATGCCTGGTGTTGCTGGTGTGCCTGCTGCTGGTGTTGGGGCTGATTGTGGTGAGATTCTGAGGACCAAGATGAGATAGGTTCAAGGGTGTCCATGCTGATGGAATAGATGGCAGGTGAAGTAGAGACGATAGAAACGATCTGTCAATGGTGAGAAGAGAGGAAGTGAGGTCAAACTGGATGGATACTTGTGTAAAGACTTGCAGCATGGTGAATCTGTAGTGGAAATGCAGTTTAGAGAAGCGAATGGTTAAGGGAACATTTCTCAATCAGCTGGGAGCTTTGACTTGACACTTGAAGCAGTCAACTTATCAGCTGATTTAATGGCCGCAGACCATCACTTCAGCCTCACTGACAAGTCTAGGCACAGCGGAAAACCGGTGTGCGACTGGTCAAATTCAAAAAACTGGGGGAAAAGCATTGTTAAGTGGCTATAAACAAACCACTAATAATTTTAATTGTCTCCACCAGCACAGTGTGTCGGGTTGCTCAATGCTGACAGACACGACATTTGGTAAAGGCGCGTGGCAGCGGGTTCACAGCAGGGTCCCGACCTGCTGGGTATAGAAACCACT
Source organism: Pristiophorus japonicus (assembly GCF_044704955.1). NCBI lineage: Eukaryota > Metazoa > Chordata > Chondrichthyes > Pristiophoridae > Pristiophorus > Pristiophorus japonicus. Next base: position 66,904,292 of record NC_091981.1, read on the forward strand.
TCTCCACCTGACCCATCACCGATTGTGCCTGCTGAACCCCTGCAAAATCTAGCCCAAAGAGTCTGCAAAGGGATTTAGATAGGTTAAGTGAGTAGGCAATAAGATGAGTATAATGTGGAGCAATCCGATACAAAAGAACATAAGAACATAAGAACATAAGAATTAGGAACAGGAGTAGGCCATCTAGCTCCTCGAGCCTGCTCCGCCATTCAAAAAGATCATGGCTGATCTGGCCGTGGACTCAGCTCCACTTACCCGCCCTCTCCCCGTAACCCTTAATTCCCTTATTGGTTAAAAATCTATCTATCTGTGATTTGAATATATTCAATGAGCTAGCCTCAACTGCTTCCTTGGGCAGAGAATTCCACAGATTCACAACCCTCTGGGAGAAGAAATTCCCTTTCAACTCGGTTTTAAATTGGCTCCCCCGTATTTTGAGGCTGTGCCCCCGAGTTCTAGTCTCCCCGACCAGTGGAAACAACCTCTCTGCCTCAATCTTGTCTATCCCTTTCATTATTTTAAATGTTTCTATAAGATCACCCCTCATCCTTCTGAACTCCAACGAGTAAAGACCCAGTCTACTCAATCTATCATCATAAGGTAACCCCCCTCATCTCTGGAATCAGCCTAGTGAATCGTCTCTGTACCCCCTCCAAAGCTAGTATATCCTTCCTTAAGTTAGGTGACCAAAACTGCACGCAGTACTCCAGGTGCGGCCTCACCAATACCCTGTACAGTTGCAGCAGGACCTCCCTGCTTTTGTACTCCATCCCTCTCACAATGAAGGCCAACATTCCATTCGTCTTCCTGATTACCTGTTGCACCTGCAAACTAACTTTTTGGGATTCATGCACAAGGACCAATCGTGGAGCTTTGGAGGCGTGTCCTGCTCAGTTGGCTGAGTGAGCAGTGAGGAGAGCAGCTCCTGTTGTAGCTCCTGGCTGGACCTGTGAATCAGCCCAGGAACAGAAGGAAGGAAGGAAGGGGCTTCACCACCAACTTTCACCCAGAGGGAGAGGAGGAAAAAGCAGAAAACTTGAACAACTTCACCATTTCTACAAAGAGTTGGAGAGAGGGGGAAAGACCAACAACAACATCCAGTGTGGAAGGAGGGAGACTCTACCATTCTGCAGGTGGGTGTATTGGTGCAGTCCCTAAAAGACTTTGTTGTATCGGTGGGGGGAGGAAAGAAGACCAGTCGGGGGCCGGAACATCGCGGGGGGTGTGTGTGTGTGGAAGTGTGTGTGGCGGCCTTGCTTACAAATAGGCCCCACACACCTTTGAAGCACCCCTCCCCCATTGCCTAGCCTGGGATAGCTGGAGCTACCAGGCTGAAGAAACAATTAATCCACCCGAATTAAACATCGTTGGGAGTGTGTGCCTGTGTGGCTCCAGCTGCACCAGGTGAAGACATCTTCTCCCCTCACCCGAAGACCACCCCAAAGACTATTTTTGTTTGCCATCTGGGGATTGCACCCACCCACAGCTGCGAGGGGAGACCTGCCCTCGCAGTTTCCCCCCTTCTCACCCCCCCTCTCTCTTTCTCTGTTACTCTCTGTCTCTCCCCTCTCTCTCTGAGAGCCCTTTTCCTCCCAAATTGGAAAAATATAAAACAATTAAGACAACTGAGCAGAGGGAGCAAGGCCCCTCCCCAATTGTCAACTAGGGGAGAGGTGTGCCTCGTTAAGAGCTCCGCTGCTCAGTCTATTAAACGAGGCCATTTAAAGACCATTAAGACCTGTGACTTTGGGGTGGGTGTAGCCCTTAAAGGGACCTCGTGATGGCGACCCCATCTACGCCGGTGGCAGGGCCAGCTAGGACTTATGCGCAGGCGGCATCCACATCCACGGCACCTCCTGCGCCAGCTGCTGTCCTGCCACCATTCAGACTTATAACTAAGAAACACGGGGTCAAGAGCTACACTTACCCCACAATGAGCATCGAGGAGTGCGTGCGGGCGATGGCTGGGGTAGTCGGCCCCTCGGCCATTGTCGCAGCCTCCAAGATGTCTGGGAAGGCTGTGTTCTTCCTGGGGTCGGAGCGGGCGGTGTCCCTGGCCCTCGAAAAGGGGCTCACGGTGGGCGGGACGTTCCTGCCGGTGGACCCTCTCGAGGCCACCGCGCAGAGGGTCATCATATCGAACGTCCCGCCCTTTGTTCCCGCTGAGCTCCTCCTCCCTCACCTACACCAACTGGGGGAGGTAAGGTCGGGGATTAACCCCATGCCGCTCGGCCTCAGGGAGAACAGCCTGCGCCATGTGATCTCCTTCCGCCGCCAGCTCTTTGTCCGGCTGGCGCGGGAGGAGACGACGGAGGGCTATTTTAATGTGGTGCACGAGGGGATTGCCTACCGCGTCTTCTGGACGTCGGACGGCGTGCGGTGCCATGCCTGCAGAGAGGAGGGGCACGTTCGCAAGAACTGCCCCGCCTCCAAGGCCGCCAAACCACCGAAGGCGGCCAAGGCTGGCGCCGCCGCCACCCCTCCCCCTAGTTGCGTCCGCGTGCCGGGAGCCATAGGTGCGCGGGCATCGTCGGGGGCCTTTGTTTTCACGGCCTGCGTCGGGGGGGAGGGAGAGCATCCGATCGAAAAGAAGGCGCGGAAGAAGACAAGACATCTAGAGGCGGGTCCCCTCAGTGCGCCAGAAAGTTTGACCACCGCGGTCAGCCCAACCCAGTCACCGGCGAGCGCGGGATGCCCCGAGCCCGTGCCCGAGCCCTTGAATAACACCACAGAGGGGCCCGGGCGCGGGAAAGGAAAGGAAAAGGGGGGGGCGGAGCGGGAGGCCTCGGCAGACATGGAGGTCTCCCTGCCTCCGCGCGCCCCCAGGAACAAAAGGAGGCACCGCCCCAATGACGCGGAGGGGGAACAACATCCCTCCGCGGAGGAGTCGGTGCCCGCCGCGTGTCCCGCGTCCCCCACCAGCGCTCCCAAATTGCGCTGCAGGCGCGAAGAGTCTGTCCCCGGGGAGGGTGAGGCAGTCGAGGCTGCCCAGCCGCTGCCTCCTGGGGATGGAGTGGAAGATCTGCCTGTCGTGGGGGGCGTGGGGCCAGCGGAAGAATGCATTGCCGCCGGGCCGGGCGTCCCGGGGACTGAGGCGGGCGGGGCCGAAAAGGCCGAACCTGAGCCCGCCCAGCCAATACCCAACTTCCCCCGGGAGTCGCTCGACCCGGCAGAAACACAATTTATTGATTTTAATGACACTGTAGATGCTGGGCCGGGGGGTGGCAGCGGGGAGAGGGAGGAACACCCACCCTCGCCTCTTACTTTGGAGCTGGTGCACTTGGGGAGCCTGGGGATTTCCTATGGCCGGGTCTCTCCTTGTTCCCCAGTTCCTGGGGCGGAGGGGGAACCCCTTCCGCTGTCATTTCCCGACCCAGCACCATTTTTAAAAGAGCCCAGTGGGGACTCCTCTGCCGACGATCCTGGGGGTGGGATCGGGGCAGAGCCAGGGCCGGTTGGAGCGGCCGGTTCATTTGCCGTACCTTGTGCGGTCGATGGGCCGGCTGCTGGCGGCCACCTCCCGGAGGAGGACGGGGACTCGGTGGGGGACGCGGGTGAAGACCTAGAGACCATCGCCAGCGAGGCGGTGGATCTGCTCGCGGCCGCCGCCGAGACCATCCTCATTCCTGCAAGGGAACTCCGGGACTTTTTGGCCCAGAGCCGGGGTCGCTGCAACCAAGCCCGACTGGCCCTGGGGTCCGTCCGCGCCGCCGTCAAAACCTTGGCCGCGGGCGGGCCTTTGACAACGGCGCAACACCTTGAGCTGCGCGAGCTCGAGGGACTCCTCGCTGGGCTGCGGAGGGAACGGAGTTAAACAAAAGACTCCGCTCCCTCCCCCACAATAGGTTAAGGTAGAGGTTGCACTATGCTTTTGCCATGAAGATAACCATAGCCAGCCTCAACATCAACGGCGGCAGAGGGGCACGCCGTAGATTTGACAATTTTTCGCTCCTGCGGGAGGGGAAATATGCGGTGTGCTTCCTGCAAGAAACCCACACCGTTCCGGGAGACGAAGCCACGTGGCTCCTGGAATGGCAAGGAGAGGTCCGCATGAGCCACCTCACCGCCATTTCTAGTGGGGTGGCCATCTTGCTGGGCCCGCATTTTCAGCCGGAGATCTTGGGGGTCAAGGAGCCCGTGCCAGGCCGCTTGCTGCACGTAACGGTTCGCCTGGGGGACGTGCCGCTCCATCTCGTGAACGTGTACGCCCCTCAGCCCGGCCCGCAGCAAACGCGCTTCTTTGAAGAGGTGTCCGCTCTTCTTGGCTCCGTCGACGTCGGCGACTGCATTGTCCTCGGGGGGGATTTTAACTGCACCCTCGAGGCGAGGGACCGCTCCGGTGCCCCGCAGTGCATGACGGCGATGGAGAAGTTGAGGGACCTGGTCGGGTCCTTCGACTTGGTGGACGTCTGGCGAAATCTCCACCCCGACTCCAGCGCCTTTACTTGGGTGAGGCCTGGAGTTGGATGGTCTAGAGTCGACCGCCTTTACGTGTCTCGGGCGTACGTTTCCTGCGTCCCGGCGGCCTCCATGCGGCCGGTGCCGTGTTCGGACCACCACCTGGTGTGGGCGGAGCTCGCTTCGCTCCGCGCGAGGACAGGGTCCGCGTACTGGCACTTTAACAACCAGCTGCTGGAGGACGTGCGGTTCCAGGACTCGTTCCATCGATTCTGGTCCGACTGGAGAAGGAAGCAGGGGGGCTTCCCCTCCTTGAGGCTATGGTGGGACGTGGGCAAGGCTCACGTCAGCGTCTTCTGTCAAGAGTACGCGAGGGGGTTGACCAAGAGGCGGGCGGCCAGAGTCGGGCGCCTAGAAAAAGAGGTGCTCGACCTGGAAGCCCGTCTCGGTCAAGTCGTCCAGGACCCGGCCCTGCGGACGGTGTACGAAGCGAAGAAGGCTGCGCTGAAGGACCTGCAGCTCGTCGGGTCCCGAGGCGCGTTCGTGAGGTCGCGGATCCGGTTCCTGCGGGATCTGGACCGCGGCTCCCCCTTCTTCTACTCGCTGGAAAAAAGGCAGAGTGTCCGTAAGCAGCTCTTGACGCTGCTGGCCGACAACGGCTCTCTCGTCTCAGATCCGGAGGGCGTCAACAACAGGGTCCGTGAATATTACGGGGCTCTGTTCTCTCCGGATCCGTCCAGCGAGGAAGCGCGTAGAGTTTTGTGGGAGGACCTGCCGAAGGTCAGCCCGGAGGGCGCCGAAAATCTGGAAGCTCCGCTAAGCCTGGCGAAGCTGACCGGTGCCCTCGCACGGCTCTCGAGGGGAAAATCCCCGGGGCTGGACGGGCTGACCGTGGAGTTCCACAGGGCGTTCTGGGACGTCCTGGGGAGCGACTACGCGCGGGTCCTGGGGGAAAGTCTGGCGACCGGGGAGATGCCCCTCTCTTGGCGCAGGGCAGTCATCGTCCTGCTGCCTAAGAAGGGCGATTTCCGCCTCCTTAAGAACTGGCGCCCGGTCTCCCTCCTCAGCACGGACTACAAAATCTTCGCCAGGGCGATGTCTGCTCGCCTTGGTGCCGTGCTGGACCACATGATCCACCCCGACCAGTCCTACACGGTCCCGGGCCGGACAATCCACGATAACATCCATCTGGTCCGGGACCTCATCCATTGTTCCCAGGAGGCTGGTCTGTCGGTTGCCTTCCTATCCCTCGACCAAGAGAAGGCGTTCGACAGGGTGGATCACGACTATCTGCTCGGAACTCTGCGCGCTTTCGGGTTCGGGACGCATTTCGTCGCCCGGATCCGACTTTTGTACGCCGCCGCGGAGTGTCTGATTAAGGTTAACGGGTCCTTGACGGCGCCCCTTCGCTTTAGGAGAGGGGTGCGCCAGGGATGCCCCATGTCCGGCCAGTTATATGCTGTTTGCGTGGAGCCTTTCCTGCGCCTCTTGCGGACGAGGTTGACGGGACTGGCTCTGCACGGGCCGGGCGTGGAGGTCGTCCTCTCGGTTTACGCCGATGACGTGCTCCTCGCGGTAGAGGATCCCGCTGACCTGCGGAGGATGCGTGAGTGCCAGGAGATTTACTCGGCCGCGTCCTCCGCCAGGATCAACTGGGAGAAATGTTCCGGACTCCTGGTGGGTCAGTGGCGGGTGGACTCCCTGCCGGAGGAGCTCAGGCCTTTTGCCTGGAGCACGACCCATCTCCTCTATCTGGGAGTCTACCTTAGCCCCGACGAGGGAGCCTGGCCGGCGAACTGGCAGGAGCTGGAGGCCAAGGTCGCCGCTCGCCTAGGGCGCTGGACAGGACTGCTCCGAGTGCTGTCCTACAGGGGTCGAGCGCTAGTCATAAACCAGCTGGTGGCCGCAATGTTGTGGTACCGGCTGGTCACTTTGACCCCTCCCCCTGCGTTTGTCGCCAAGATACAGAAGAAGCTGGTGGACTTCTTCTGGAACAACAGGAAGCACTGGGTCTCTGCCGTGGTCCTGAGTCTCCCGCTTGAGGAGGGCGGTCAGTCGTTGGTGTGCGTCAGCGCCCAGCTCGCGACTTTCCGTCTTCAGACCCTGCAGAGATACCTTTACGTCGAGCCCCCTCCTAGGTGGTGTGCTCTGGCGAGGTATTTCTTCCGCCAGCAGCTCGACCTCAATTATGACACGCAGCTCCTGTTTGTGAACTTGGGGGGTGCCAGGACCGCCCTCCGGGAGCTGCCTGTCTTTTACAGGGAACTCATCAGGGTCTGGAACAAAGTCTCCACCAAGCGCAGCTCTCCGCCGGCTGGAGTGGCGGCCGTCCTGCAGGAACCGCTGCTCGGGAATCCGTACCTCCACGGCCGAGGTTTCATGTGGCGGTCGGAAGAGAGGGCTGTGGCTGGTGAGGTGACCAGGGTCAGGGACCTGCTCGATGGCGGAGGAGCGGGCTGGATGGCGCCAGACACGCTGGCGCGGCGCCTAAATTCTGCCAACGTCCGCCACGCGGCCGATGCCATCGAGTCGCTAAAAACAGCTCTGGGCCCTGACTCCGTTAGGTGCATCGAGGAGGCTCAAGCACGTGGGGAGATCCCGTCCGAACTGACCCCCGTCCGGACGGAATTCCTCATCGGCGCCAAACCCCGGAACCTCCCTCGGGGGCCGGCGCCTCACAACTTGAGCCGCCTCGGGGAAATCCCCTCCGTGCCTTTCAGTTCCGCGCGGAGGGGTTTCCTGTACGGGCTGCTCCTGCACACCCTCAACTTTGCCATCCTCGCCGGCCGTCCGGACACGCCATGGCGTACCATCTTGCCGTCCGGAGGAGGCGGGGGTCCCCGATGGAGGGCACTCTACGCAGGGGTCCTCCCACTATTCATCGGGGACTTGGCCTGGAGGGTGGTGCACGGAGCAGTGCCGTGCAACAAATTTTTAAGCCGGTTCACGGACTCCCAGGCCGCCTGCAATTTCTGCGGTCTGGAGGAGTCCGTGTTCCATGTTTTTATTGAGTGCACGAGGTTGCAGCCCCTGTTTTATTATTTAAAGGGGCTGCTCCTGAAATTCTGGCTGCACTTCAGTCCCACTCTCCTGATCTTTGGGCACCCTGTGCGGAGGGGAGCGGGTAGGTCCGAGGGCCTCCTCATAGGACTGCTCCTGGGCACGGCCAAGGGTGCCATCAGCCGGTCCAGGCAGCGGGCGGTCGAGGGGGTCGTTCAACCTGACTGCCTGCCTCTCTTCCGCTCTTACATCCGGTCCAGGGTGTCCTTGGAGATGGAGCACGCGGTGTCCACCGGTACGCTCGCGGCCTTCCGCGAGAGGTGGGCACCGGAGGGACTGGAGTGCATCATCACGCCCGGCAACCAAATTTTAATTTGATTTTACGTTTTAAAGTTTAATTTGTTTTAATTGCCGGTGCTTTTAGTGTCCGCCTCTCCTTTTATAGGGGGCACTGGAAAAAGGAAAAATTTGATTTTAGTGCCAAAAAAAAAACCCAAAAAAACCTCAAAAAAACCAAAAAAACAATTAAGACAACTGAGCAGAGGGAGCAAGGCCTCTCCCCAATTGTCAACTCGGGGAGAGGTGTGCCTCGTTAAGAGCTCCGCTGCTCAGTCTATTAAACGAGGCCATTTAAAGACCATTAAGGCCTGTGACTTTGGGGTGGGTGTAGCCCTTAAAGGGACCTCGTGATGGCGACCCCATCTACGCCGGTGGCAGGGCCAGCTAGGACTTATGCGCAGGCGGCATCCACATCCATGGCACCTCCTGCGCCAGCTGCTGTCCTGCCACCATTCAGACTTATAACTAAGAAACACGGGGTCAAGAGCTACACTTACCCCACAATGAGCATCGAGGAGTGCGTGCGGGCGATGGCTGGGGTAGTCGGCCCCTCGGCCATTGTCGCAGCCTCCAAGATGTCTGGGAAGGACGTGTTCTTCCTGGGGTCGGAGCGGGCGGTGTCCCTGGCCCTCGAAAAGGGGCTCACGGTGGGCGGGACGTTCCTGCCGGTGGACCCTCTCGAGGCCACCGCGCAGAGGGTCATCATATCGAACGTCCCGCCCTTTGTTCCCGCTGAGCTCCTCCTCCCTCACCTGCACCAACTGGGGGAGGTAAGGTCGGGGATTAACCCCATACTGCTCGGCCTCAGAGAGAACAGCCTGCGCCACGTGTTCTCCTTCCGCCGCCAGCTCTTTGTCCGGCTGGCGCGGGAGGAGACGACGGAGGGCTATTTTAATGTGGTGCACGAGGGGACTGCCTACCGCGTCTTCTGGACGTCGGACGGCGTGCGGTGCCATGCCTGCAGAGAGGAGGGGCACGTTCGCAAGAACTGCCCTGCCTCCAAGGCCGCCAAACCACCGAAGGCGGCCAAGGCTGGCGCCGCCGCCACCCCTCTCCCTAGTTGCGTCCGCGTGCCGGGAGCCATGGGTGCGCGGGCATCGTCGGGGGCCTTTGTTTTCACGGCCTCCGGCGGGGGGGAGGGAGAGCGTCCGATCGAAAAGAAGGCGCGGAAGAAGACAAGACATCTAGAGGCGGGTCCCCTCAGTGCGCCAGAAAGTTTGACCACCGCGCTCAGCCCAACCCAGTCACCGGCGAGCGCGGGATGCCCCGAGCCCGTGCCCGAGCCCTTGAATAACACCACAGAGGGGCCCGGGCGCGGGAAAGGAAAGGAAAAGGGGGGGGCGGAGCGGGAGGCCTCGGCAGACATGAACAACATCCCTCCGCGGAGGAGGCGGTGCCCGCCGCGTGTCCCGCGTCCCCCACCAGCGCCCCCAAATTGCGCTGTAGGCGCGAGGAATCTGTCCCCGGGGAGGGTGAGGCAGTCGAGGCTGCCCAGCCGCTGCCTCCTGGGGATGGCGTGGAAGATCTGCCTGTCGTGGGGGGCGTGGGGACCGCGGAGGAATGCGTAGCCGCCGGGTCGAGCGTCCCGGGGACTGAAGCGGGCGGGGCCGAAAAAGCCGAACCTGAGCCCGCCCAGCCAATACCCAACTTCCCCCGGGTTTTGCTCGACTCGGCAGAAACTGACACTGCAGACAAGTGCAATATACATCCACACGCTGGGCCGGTGGGTGGCGACGGGGAGGGGGAAGAACAACAACCCTCGCCCCCTAATTTGGAGCTGAGGGACTTGGTGGACCTGGAGAATTTCCTAAAGCAGGTCTCTCCTTATTCCCCGGCTCCTGGGGCGGAGACGGAACCCCTTCCGCTGTCGCTTCCCGACCCAGCACCACATTTAAAAGAGCCCAGTGGGGACTCCTCTGCCGACGATCCTGGGGGTGGGATCGGGGCAGAGCCAGGGCCGGATGGAGAGGCCGGGCCGTTTGCCGTACCTCGTGCGGTCGACGGGCCGGCTGCTAGCGGCGACCTCCCGGGGGAGGACGGGGACTCGGTGGGGGACGCAGGAGAAGATCTAGAGTCCATCGCCAGTGAGGCGGTGGATCTGCTCGCGTCCGCCGCTGAGACCCTCCTCATTCTTGCAGAGGAACTCCGGGACTTTTTGGTCCAGTGCCGGTGTCGCCGCGACCAAGCCCGTCTGGCCTTGGAAAGATGGTCTGAGCCGGTGTTGCTCATCGCTTCCGTCCGCGCCGCCGCTAAAACCATGGCCGCGGGCGGGCTCTTATCAAGGGCGCAAGGCCTTGAGCTGCGCCGGCTCAAAAAGTTCCTCGCTGGGCTGCTGAAGGAGTGGAGGTCAGCAAATGACTCCACTCCCCCCCACACAATAGGTTAGGGAGAGGTTGCACTATGCTCTAGTCATGAAGATAACCATAGCCAGCCTCAACATCAACAGCGGCAGAGAGGCACGCCGTAGATTTAACAATTTTTCGCTCCTGCGGGAGGGGAAATATGCGGTGTGCTTCCTGCAAGAAACCCACACCGTTCCGGGAGACGAAGCCACATGGCTCCTGGAATGGCAAGGAGAGGTCCGCATGAGCCACCTCACCGCCATTTCTAGTGGGGTGGCCATTTTGCTGGGCCCGCATTTTCAGCGGAGATCTTGGGGGTCGAGGAGCCTGTGCCAGGCCGCTTGCTGCATGTAACGGTTCGCCTGGGGGACGTGCCGCTCCATCTCGTGAACGTGTACGCCCCTCAGCCCGGCCCGCAGCAAACGCGCTTCTTCGAAGAGGTGTCCGCTCTTCTTGGCTCCGTCGACGTCGGCGACTGCATTGTCCTCGGGGGGGATTTTAACTGCACCCTCGAGGTGAGGGACCGCTCCGGTGCCCCGCAGAGCATGACGGCGATGGAGAAGTTGAGGGACCTGGTCGGGTTCTTCGACTTGGTGGACGTCTGGCGAAATCTCCACCCCGACTCCAGCGCCTTTACTTGGGTGAGGCCTGGAGTTGGATGGTCTAGAGTCGACCGCCTTTATGTGTCTCGGGCGTACGTTTCCTGCGTCCCGGCGGCCTCCATGCGGCCGGTGCTGTGTTTGGACCACCACCTGGTGTGGGCGGAGCTCGCTTCGTTCCATGTGAGGACGGGGTCCGCGTACTGGCATTTTAACAACCAGCTGCTGGAGGACGTGCGGTTCCAGGACTCGTTCCGTCGATTCTGGTCCGACTGGAGAAGGAAGCAGGGGGGCTTCCCCTCCTTGAGGCTATAGTGGGACGTGGGCAAGGCTCACGTCCGCGTCTTCTGTCAAGAGTACGCGAGGGGGTCGACCAAGAGGCGGGCGGCCAGGGTCGGGCGCCTAGAAAAAGAGGTGCTCGACCTGGAATCCTGTCTCGGTCAAGTCGTTGGGGACCCGGCCCTGCGGACGGTTTACGAAGCGAAGAAGGCTGCGCTGAAGGACCTGCAGCTCGTCGGGTCCCGAGGCGCGTTCGTGAGGTCGCGGATCCGGTTCCTGCGGGATCTGGACCGCGGCTCCCCCTTCTTCTACTCGCTGGAAAAAAGGCAGAGTGTCCGTAAGCAGCTCTTGACGCTGCTGGCCAACGACGGCTCTCTCGTCTCGGATCCGGAGGGCGTCAACAACAGGGCCCGTGAATATTACGGGGCCCTGTTCTCTCCAGAGCCGTCCAGCGAGGAAGCACGTAGAGTTTTGTGGGAGGAACTGCCGAAGGTCAGCCCGGAGGGCGCCGAAAATCTAGAAGCTCCGCTAAGCCTGGCGGAGCTGACCGGTGCCCTCGACCGGCTCTCGAGGGGAAAATCCCCGGGGCTGGACGAGCTGACCGTGGAGTTCCACAGGGCGTTCTGGGACGTCCTGGGGGGCGACTACGCGTGGGTCCTGGGGGAAAGTCTGGCGACCGGGGAGATGCCCCTCTCTTGGCGCAGGGCAGTCATCGTCCTGCTGCCTAAGAAGGGCGATCTCCGCCTCCTTAAGAACTGGCGCACGGTCTCCCTCCTCAGCACGGATTACAAAATCTTCACCAGGGCGATGTCTGCTCGCCTTGGTGCCGTGCTGGACCACATGATCCACCCCGACCAGTCCTACACGGTCCCGGGCCAGACAATACACGACAACATCCACCTGCTCCGGGACCTCATCCATCATTCCCAGGAGGCTGGTCTGTCGGTCGCCTTCCTATCTCTCGACCAAGAGAAGGCGTTCGACAGGGTGGATCACGACTAGCTGCTCGGAACTCTGCGCGCTTTCGGGTTCGGTACGCATTTCGTCGCCCGGATCCGACTTTTGTACGCCGCCGCGGAGTGTCTGATTAAGGTTAACGGGTCCTTGACTGCGCCCCTTCTCTTTAGGAGAGGGGTGCGCCAGGGATGCCCCATGTCCGGCCAGTTATATGCCATCTGCGTGGAGCCTTTCCTGCGCCTCCTGCGGACGAGGTTGACGGGACTGGCTCTGCAAGGGCCGGGCGTGGAGGTCGTCCTCTCGGCTTACGCCGATGACGTGCTCCTCGCGGTAGAGGATCCCGCTGACCTGCGGAGGATGCGTTAGTGCCAGGAGATTTACTCGGCCGCATCCTCCGCCAGAATCAACTGGGAGAAATGTTCCGGACTCCTGGTGGGTCAGTGGCGGGTGGACTCCCTGCCGGAGGAGCTCAGGCCTTTTGCCTGGAGCACGACCCATCTCCTCTATCTGGGAGTCTACCTTAGCCCTGACGAGGAAGCCTGGCCGGCGAACTGGCAGGAGCTGGAGGCCAAGGTCGCCGCTCGCCTAGGGCGCTGGACAGGACTGCTCCGAGTGCTGTCCTACAGGGGCAGAGCACTAGTCATAAACCAGCTGTGGCCGCCATGTTGTGATACCGGCTGGTCACTTTGACCCCTCCCCCTGCGTTTGTCGCCAAGATACAGAAGAAGCTGGTGGACTTCTTCTGGAACAACAGGAAGCACTGGGTCTCTGCGGCATTCTTGAGGCTCCCGCTAGGCGAGGGCGGTCAGTCGTTGGTGTGCGTCAGCACCCAGCTTGCGACTTTCCGTCTTCAGACCCTGCAGAGATACCTTTACGTCGAGCCCCCTCCTAGGTGGTGTGCTCTGGCGACGTATTTCTTCCGCCAGCAGCATGGCCTCAACAACGACGCGCAGCTCCTGTTTGTGAGTGTGGGGGGCGTCAGGACCGCCCTCCGGGAGCTGCCTGTCTTTTACAGGGAACTCATCAGGGTCTGGAACAAAGTCTCCACCAAGCGCAGCTCTCCGCCGGCTGGAGTGGCGGCCGTCCTGCAGGAACCGCTGCTCGGGAATCCGTACCTCCACGACCGAGGTTTTTTGTGGCGCTCGGACGAGAGGGCTGTGGCTGGTGAGGTGACCAGGGTCAGGGACCTGCTCGATGGCAGAGGAGCGGGCTGGATGGCGCCAGACACGCTGGCGCGGCGCCTAAATTCTGCCAACGTCCGCCACGCGGCCGATGCCATCGAGTAGCTGAAAAGAGCTCTGGGCCCCGACTCCGTTAGGTGCATCGAGGAGGCTCAAGCACGTGGGGAGATCCTGTCCGAACTGACCCCCGTCCGGACGGAATTCCTCATCGGCGCCAAACCCCGGAACCTTCCTCGGGGGCCGGCGCCTCACAACTTGAGCCGCCTCGGGGAAATCCCCTCCGTGCCTTTCAGTTCCACGCGGAGGGGTTTCCTGTACGGGCTGCTCCTGCACACTCTCAACTTTGCCATCCTTGCCTGCCGTCCGGACACGCCATGGCGTACCATCTTGCCGTCTGGAGGAGGCGGGGGTCCCCGATGGAGGGCACTCTACGCGGGAGTCCTCCCAGTATTTATCGGGGACTTGGCCTGGAGGGTGGTGCACGGAGCAGTGCCGTGCAATAAATTTTTAAGCCGATTCACGGGCTCCCAGGCCGCCTGCAATTTCTGCAGTCTGGAAGAGTCTGTGTTCCATCTTTTTATGGAATGCACGAGGTTGCAGCCACTGTTTTATTATTTAAAGGGGCTGCTCCTGAAATTCTGGCTGCACTTCAGTCCCACACTCCTGATCTTTGGGCACCCTGTGCGGAGGGGAGCGGGTAGGTCTGAGGGCCTCCTCGTAGGACTGCTCCTGGGCACGGCCAAGGGTGCCATCAGCCGATCCAGGCAGCGGGCGGTCGAGGGGGTCGTTCAACCTGACTGCCTGCCTCTCTTCCGCGCGTACATCCGCGCCAGGGTGTCCTTGGAGATGGAGCACGCGGTGTCCACCGGTACGCTCGAGGCCTTCCGCGAGAGGTGGGCACCGGAGGGACTGGAGTGCATCGTCACGCCCGGCAAACAAATTTTAATTTGATTTTATGTTTTTAAGTTAATTTGTTTTAATTGCCGGTGCTTTTAGTGTCCCCCTCCCCTTTTATAGGGGGCACTTGGAAAAAAAAATTCAATTCTGTGCCCAAAAAAAAAAAAAGTGCATTGTAAATGTTGGTGTTTCCCCCAGATCGGGGGGCACGGTTTAATGTTTTTTGTTTACTCCTAAAAGAGTTTCATGCACAAGGACCAATCGTGGAGCTTTGGAGGCGTGTCCTGCTCAGTTGGCTGAGTGAGCAGTGAGGAGAGCAGCTCCTGTTGTAGCTCCTGGCTGGGCCTGTGAATCAGCCCAGGAAGAGAAGGAAGGAAGGGGACTTCACCACCAACATTCACCCAGAGGGAAAGGAGGAAAGCAGAAAACTTTAACAACTCTACCATTTCTACAAAGAGTTGGAGAGAGGGAGAAAGACCAACAACAACATCAAGTGTGGAAGGAGGGAGACTCTACCATTCTACAGGTGGGTGTATTGGTGCAGTCCCTAAAAGACTTTGTTGTATCGGTGGGGGGAGGAAAGAAGACCAGTCGGGGGCCGGAACATCGCGGGGGGTGTGTGTGTGTGGAAGTGTGTGTGGGGGCCTTGCTTACAACTAGGCCCCACACATCTTTGAAGCACCCCTCCCCCATTGCGTAGCCTGGGATAGCTGGAGCTACCAGGCTGAAGAAACAATAAATCCACCCTAATTAACATCGTTGGGAGTGTGTGCCTGTGTAGCTACAGCTGCACCAGGTGAAGACATCTTCTCCCCTCACCTGAAGACCACCCCAAAGACTATTTTTGTTTGCCATCTGGGGATTGCACCTGCCCACAGCTGCGAGGGGAGACCTGCCCTCGCAGTTTCCCCCCTCCCCACCCCCCCTCACTCTTTCTCTGTTACTCTCTGTTTCTCCCCTCTCACTCTGAGAGTCCTTTCTCCCAAATTGATTGAAAAAAAAAATAAAACAATTAAGACAACTGAGCAGAGGGAGCAAGGCCCCTCCCCAATTGTCAACTAGGGGAGAGGTGTGCCTCGTTAAGAGCTCCTCTGCTCAGTCTTTTGAACGAGGCCAATTAAGACCGTTAAGGCCTGTGACTTTGGGGTGGGTGTAGCCCTTAAAGGGACCCCGTTATGGCGACTCCATCCACGCCGGTGGCGGGGTCAGCAAAGACATATGCGCAGGTGGCATCGACATCCACGGCACGTCCTGTGCCTCCTGCTGCCCTGCCACCTTTCAGATTGATTACAAAAAAACACGGGGTCAAGAGTTACACTCACCCCACAATGAGCATCGAGGAGTGCGTGCGGGCGATGGCTGGGGTAGTCGGCCCCTCGGCCATTGTCGCAGCCTCCAAGATGTCTGGGAAGGCTGTGTTCTTCCTGGGGTCGGAGCGGGCGGTGTCCCTGGCCCTTGAAAGGGGGCTCACGGTGGGCGGGACCTTCCTGCCGGTGGACCCTCTCGAGGCCACCGCGCAGAGGGTCATCATATCTAACGTCCAGCCCTTTGTTCCCACTGAGCTCCTCCTCCCTCACCTACAACAACTGGGGGAGGTAAGGTCGGAGATCAACCCCATACCGCTCGGCCTCAGGGGGAGCAGCCTGCGCCACGTGTTCTCCTTCCGCCGCCAGCTCTTTGTCCGGCTGGCGCGGGAGGAGACGACGGAGGGCTATTTTAATGTGGTGCACGAGGGGACTGCCTACTGCGTCTTCTGGACGTCGGACGGCGTGCGGTGCCATGCCTGCAGGGAGGTGGGGCATGTTCGCAAGAAGACGAGACATCTAGAGGCGGGTCCCCTCAGTGCGCCAGAAAGTTTGACCACCGCGCTCAGCCCAACCCCGTCACCTGGGCCCGTGCCTGAGCCCTTGACCAATACCGCAGAGGGGCTCGGGCGAGGGCAAGATAAGGAAAAGGGGGGGTGCGGAGCGGGAGGCCTCGGCAGACATGGAGGTCTCCCTGCCTCCGCGCACCCCCAGGAACAAAAGGAGGCACCGCCCCAATGAGGCAGAGGGGGAACAACATCCCTCCGCGGAGGAGGCGGTGCCCGCCGCGTGTCCCGCGTCCCCCACCAGCGCCCCCAAATTGCGCTGTAGGCGCGAGTAATCTGTCCCCGGGGAGGGTGAGGCAGTCGAGGCTGCCTAGCCGCTGCCTCCTGGGGATGGCGTGGAAGATCTGCCTGTCGTGGGGGGCGTGGGGGCAGCGGAAGAATGCGTAGCCGCCGGGCCGAGCGTCCCGGGGACTGAAGCGGGCGGGGCCGAAAAGGCCGAACCTGAGCCCGCCCAGCCAATACCCAACTTCCCCCGGGTTTTGCTCGACTCGGCAGAAACTGACACTGCACACAACTACAATATACATCCACACGCTGGGCCGGGGGGTGGCGACGGGGAGGGGGAAGAACAACAACCCTCGCCCCCTACTTTGGATCTGATGGATTTGGTGGACCTGGAAAATTTCCTAAACCAGGTCTCTCCGTGTTCCCCGGCTCCTGGGGCGGAGGAGGAACCCCTTCCGCTGTCGCTTCCCGACCCAGCACCACTTTTAAAAGAGCCCAGTGGGGACTCCTCTGCCGACGATCCTGGGGGTGGGATCGGGGCAGAGCCAGGGCCGGATGGAGCGGCCGGGCCGTTTGCCGTACCTCGTGCGGATGACGGGCCGGCTGCTAGCGCCGACCTCCCGGGGGAGGCCGGGGACTCGGTGGGGGACGCGGGAGAAGATCTCGAGTCCATCGCCAGTGAGGCGGTGGATCTGCTCGCGTCCGCCGCTGAGACCCTCCTCATTCCTGCAGAGGAACTCCCGGACTTTTTGGTCCAGTGCCGGGGTCGCCGCGACCAAGCCCGTCTGGCCCTGGAAAGATGGTCTGAGCCGGTGTTGCTCATCGCTTCCGTCCGCGCCGCCGCTAAAACCATGGCCGCGGGCGGGCCCTTATCAAGGGCGCAAGGCCTTGAGCTGCGCCGGCTCAAAAAGTTCCTCGCTGGGCTGCGGAGGGAGTGGAGGTCAACAAATGACTCCACTCCCTCCCCCACAATAGGTTAGGGAGAGGTTGCACTATGCTCTAGTCATGAAGATAACCATAGCCAGCCTCAACATCAACGGCAGCAGAGGGGCACGCCATAGATTTCACAATTTTTCGCTCCTGCAGGATGGGAAATATGCGGTGTGCTTCCTGCAAGAAACCCACACCGTTCCGGGAGACAAAGCCACGTGGCTCCTAGAATGGCAAGGAGAGGTCCGCATGAGCCACCTCACCGCCACTTCGAGTGGGGTGGCCAACTTGCTGGGCCCGCATTTTCAGCCGGAGATCTTGGGGGTCGAGGAGCCCTTGCCAGGCCGCTTGCTGCACGTAACGGTTCGCCTGGGGGACGTGCCGCTCCATTTCGTGAACGTGTACGCCCCTCAGCCCGGCCCGCAGCAAACGCTCTTCTTCGAAGAGGTGTCCGCTCTTCTTCGCTCCGTCGACGTCGGCGACTGCATTGTCCTCAGGGGGGATTTTAACTGCACCCTCGAGGCGAGAGACCGCTCCGGTGCCCCGCAGTGCATGACGGCGATGGAGAAGTTGAGGGACCTGGTCGGGTCCTTCGACTTGGTGGACGTCTGGCGAAATCTCCACCCGACTCCAGCGCCTTTACTTGGGTGAGGCCTTTGCGTGTCTCGGTCGTACGTTTCCTGCGTCCCGGCGGCCTCCATGCGGCCGGTGCCATGTTCGGACCACCACCTGGTGTGGACGGAGCTCGCTTCGCTCCGCGCGAGGACGGGGTCCGCGTACTGGCACTTTAACAACCGGCTGCTGGAGGACGTGCGGTTCCAGGACTCGTTCCGTCGATTCTGGTCCGACTGGAGAAGGAAGCAGGGGGGCTTCCCCTCCTTGAGGCTATGGTGGGACCTGGGCAAGGCTCACGTCCGCGTCTTCTGTCAAGAGTACGCGAGGGGGTCGATCAAGAGGCGGGCGGCCAGGGTCGGGCGCCTAGAAAAAGAGGTGCTCGACCTGGAGTCCCGTCTCGGTCAAGTCGTCCAGGACCCGGCCCTGCGGACGGTGTACGAAACGAAGAAGGCCGCGCTGAAGGACCTGCAGCTCGTCGGGTCCCGAGGCGCGTTCGTGAGGTCGCGGATCCGGTTCCTGCGGGATCTGGACCGCGGCTCCCCCTTCTTCTACTCGCTGGAAAAAAGGCAGAGTGTCCGTAAGCAGCTCTTGACGCTGCTGGCCGACGACGGCTCTCTCGTCTCGGATCCGGAGGGCGTCAACAACAGGGCCCGTGAATATTACGGGGCCCTGTTCTCTCCAGAGCCGTCCAGCGAGGAAGCGCGTAGAGTTTTGTGGGAGGAACTGCCGAAGGTCAGCCCGGAGGGCGCCGAAAATCTAGAAGCTCCGCTAAGCCTGGCGGAGCTGACCGGTGCCCTCGACCGGCTCTCGAGGGGAAAATCCCCGGGGCTGGACGGGCTGACCGTGGAGTTCCACAGGGCGTTCTGGGACGTCCTGGGGGGCGACTACGCGTGGGTCCTGGGGGAAAGTCTGGCGACCGGGGAGATGCCCCTCTCTTGGCGCAGGGCAGTCATCGTCCTGCTGCCTAAGAAGGGCGATCTCCGCCTCCTTAAGAACTGGCGCACGGTCTCCCTCCTCAGCACGGATTACAAAATCTTCACCAGGGCGATGTCTGCTCGCCTTGGTGCCGTGCTGGACCACATGATCCACCCCGACCAGTCCTACACGGTCCCGGGCCAGACAATCCACGACAACATCCACCTGCTCCGGGACCTCATCCATCATTCCCAGGAGGCTGGTCTGTCGGTCGCCTTCCTATCTCTCGACCAAGAGAAGGCGTTCGACAGGGTGGATCACGACTAGCTGCTCGGAACTCTGCGCTCTTTCGGGTTCGGGACGCATTTCGTCGCCCGGATCCGACTTTTGTACGCCGCCGCGGAGTGTCTGATTAAGGTTAACGGGTCCTTGACGACGCCCCTTCTCTTTAGGAGAGGGGTGCGCCAGGGATGCCCCATGTCCGGCCAGTTATACGCCGTTTGCGTGGAGCCTTTCCTGCGCCTCCTGCGGACGAGGTTGACGGGACTGGCTCTGCAAGGGCCGGGCGTGGAGGTCGTCCTCTCGGCTTACGCCGATGACGTGCTCCTCGCGGTAGAGGATCCCGCTGACCTGCGGAGGATGCGTTAGTGCCAGGAGATTTACTCGGCCGCATCCTCCGCCAGAATCAACTGGGAGAAATGTTCCGGACTCCTGGTGGGTCAGTGGCGGGTGGACTCCCTGCCGGAGGAGCTCAGGCCTTTTGCCTGGAGCACGACCCATCTTCTCTATCTGGGAGTCTACCTTAGCCCTGACGAGGAAGCCTGGCCGGCGAACTGGCAGGAGCTGGAGGCCAAGGTCGCCGCTCGCCTAGGGCGCTGGACAGGACTGCTCCGAGTGCTGTCCTACAGGGGCAGAGCACTAGTCATAAACCAGCTGGTGGCCGCCATGTTGTGATACCGGCTGGTCACTTTGACCCCTCCCCCTGCGTTTGTCGCCAAGATACAGAAGAAGCTGGTGGACTTCTTCTGGAACAACAGGAAGCACTGGGTCTCTGCGGCATTCTTGAGGCTCCCGCTAGGCGAGGGCGGTCAGTCGTTGGTGTGCGTCAGCACCCAGCTTGCGACTTTCCGTCTTCAGACCCTGCAGAGATACCTTTACGTCGAGCCCCCTCCTAGGTGGTGTGCTCTGGCGACGTATTTCTTCCGCCAGCAGCATGGCCTCAACAACGACGCGCAGCTCCTGTTTGTGAGTGTGGGGGGCGTCAGGACCGCCCTCCGGGAGCTGCCTGTCTTTTACAAGGAACTCATCAGGGTCTGGAACAAAGTCTCCACCAAGCGCAGCTCTCCGCCGGCTGGAGTGGCGGCCGTTCTGCGGGAGCCGCTGCTCGGGAATCCGTACCTCCACGACCGAGGTTTTTTGTGGCGCTCGGACGAGAGGGCTGTGGCTGGTGAGGTGACCAGGGTCAGGGACCTGCTCGATGGCAGAGGAGCGGGCTGGATGGCGCCAGACACGCTGGCGCGGCGCCTAAATTCTGCCAACGTCCGCCACGCGGCCGATGCCATCGAGTAGCTAAAAAGAGCTCTGGGCCCCGACTCCGTTAGGTGCATCGAGGAGGCTCAAGCACGTGGGGAGATCCCGTCCGAACTGACCCCCGTCCGGACGGAATTCCTCATCGGCGCCAAACCCCGGAACCTCCCTCGGGGGCCGGCGCCTCACAACTTGAGCCGCCTCGAGGAAATCCCCTCCGTGCCTTTCAGTTCCGCGCGGAGGGGTTTCCTGTACGGGCTGCTCCTGCACATTCTCAACTTTGCCATCCTCGCCTGCCATCCGGACACGCCATGGTGTACCAGCTTGCCGTCCGGAGGAGGCGGGGATCCCCGATGGAGGGCACTGTACGCAGGGGTCCTCCCACTTTTTGTCGGGGACTTGGCCTGGAGGGTGGTGCACGGAGCAGTGCCGTGCAATAAATTTTTAAGCCGGTTCACGGACTCCCAGGCCGTCTGCAATTTCTGCGGTCTAGAAGAGTCCGTGTTCCATGTTTTTATTGAGTGCACGAGGTTGCAACCCCTGTTTTGTTATCTAAAGGGGCTGCTCCTAAAATTCTGGCTGCACTTCAGTCCCACACTCCTGATCTTCGGGCACCCTGTGCAGAGGGGAGCGGGTAGGTCCGGGGGCCTCCTCGTAGGACTGCTCCTGGGCACGGCCAAGGGTGCCATCAGCCGATCCAGGCAGCGGGCGGTCGAGGGGGTCATTCAGCCAGACTGCCTGCCTCTCTTCCGCGCATACATCCGGTCCAGGGTGTCCCTGGAGATGCAGCACGCGGTGTCCACCGGTACGCTCGCGGCCTTCCGCGAGAGGTGGGCACCGGAGGGACTGGAGTGCATCATCACGCCCGGTAACCAAATTTTAATTTGATTTTATGTTTTTAAGTTAATTTGCTTTAATTGCCGGTGCTTTTAGTGTCCCCCTCCCCTTTATAGGGGGCACTTAGAGAAAAAATATGTTTTTGTGCCCAAAATAAAACCACAAAAAAAAATTAAAGGGCCTGTAAATGTTTGGTGTTTCCCCCAGATCGGGGGGACACGGTTTAATGTTTTTTGTTTCCTCCCAAAAAGAGTTTCATGCACAAGGACCAATCGTGGAGCTTTGGAGGCGTGTCCTGCTCGGTTGGCTGAGTGAGCAGTGAGGAGAGCAGCTCCTGTTGTAGCTCTTGGCTGGGCCTGTGAATCAGCCCAGGAAGAGAAGGAAGGAAGGGGCTTCACCACCAACATTCACCCAGAGGGAGAGGAGGAAAGCAGAAAACTTTAACAACTCTACCATTTCAACAAAGAGTTGGAGAGAGGGGGAAAGACCAACAACAACATCCAGTGTGGAAGGAGGGAGACTCTACCATTCTACAGGTGGGTGTATTGGTGCAGTCCCTAAAAGACTTTGTTGTATCGGTGGGGGGAGGAAAGAAGACCAGTCGGGGGCCGGAACATCGCGGGGGGTGTGTGTGTGTGTGGAAGTGTGTGTGGGGGTCTCGCTTACAGCTGGGCCCCACACACCACTGAAACACCTCTCCCCCATTGCCTAGCCTGGGATAGCTGGAGCTACCAGGCTGAAGAAACAATTAATTCACCCTAATTAACATCGTTGGGAGTGTGTGCCTGTGTGGCTCCAGCTGCACCAGGTGAAGACATCTTCTCCCCTCACCCGAAGACCACCCCAAAGACTATTTTGTTTGCCATCTGGGGATTGTACCCACCCACAGCTGCGAGGGGAGACCTGCCCTCGCAGTTTCCCCCCTTCCCACCCCCTCTCTCTTTCTCTGTTACTCTCTGTTTCTCCCCTCTCTCTCTGAGAGCCCCGTTTTTCTTAAATTACAAAAACAATTAAGACAACTGAGCAGAGGGTGCAAGGCCCCTCCCCAATTGCCAACTAGGGGAGAGGTGTGCCTCGTTAAGAGCTCCTCTGCTCAGTCTTATTGAACAAGGCCAATTAAGACCATTAAGGCCTGTGACTTTGGGGTGGGTGTAGCCCTTAAAGGGACCCCGTGATGGCGACCCCATCCACGCCGGTGGCAGGGCCAGCAAGGACATATGTGCAGGTGGCGTCCACATCCACAGCACCTCCTGCGCCACCTGCTGCCCTGCCACCTTTCAGACTTATCACCAAGAAACACGGGGTCAAGAGCTACACTCACCCCACAATGAGCATCGAGGAGTGCGTGCGGGCGATGGCTGGGGTAGTCGGCCCCTCGGCCATTGTCGCAGCCTCCAAGATGTCTGAGAAGGCCGTGTTCTTCCTGGGGTCGGAGCAGGCGGTGTCCCTGGCCCTTGAAAGGGGGCTCACGGTGGGCGGGACGTTCCTGCCGGTGGACCCTCTCGAGGCCACCGCGCAGAGGGTCATCATATCTAACGTCCCGCCCTTTGTTCCCGCTGAGCTCCTCCTCCCTCACCTACACCAACTGGGGGAGGTAAGGTCGGGGATCAACCCCATACCGCTCGGCCTCAGGGAGAACAGCCTGCGCCACGTGTTCTCCTTCCGCCGCCAGCTCTTTGTCCGGCTGGCGCGGGAGGACACGACGGAGGGCTATTTTAATGTGGTGCACGAGGGGACTGTCTACCGCGTCTTTTGGACGTCGGACGGCGTGCGGTGCCAAGCCTGCAGGGAGGTGGGGCATGTTCGTAAGAACTGCCCCGCCTCCAAGGCCGCCAAACCACCGAAGGCAGCCAAGGCTGGCGCCGCCGCCACCCCTCCCCCTAGTTGCGTCCGCGTGCCGGGAGCCGTAGGTGCGCGGGCATCGTCGGGGGCCTTTGTTTTCACGGCCTCCGGCGGGGGGGAGGGAGAGCGTCCGATCGGAAGGAAGGCGCGGAAGAAGGCGAAACATCTGGAGGCGGGTCCCCTCGGTGCGCCAGATGATTTGTTTACCGCGCTCGGCCCAACCCCGTCACCGGCGAGCGCGGGGTGCCCTGAGCCCGTGCCCGACCCCTTGACTAATATCACAGAGGGGTTCGGGCGCGGGCAAGACAAGAAAAAGGGGGGAGTGGAGCGGGAAGACTCGGCAGACACAGGTCTCCCCTGTCTCATCGTCCCCCCGGGAAAAAAAGGAGGCGCCGCTCAAATGAGGCGGGGGGGGAACAACATCCCTCCACGGAGGAGGCGGTGCACGCCGCGTGTCCCGCGACCCCACCAGCGCCCCCAAGCTGCGCTGTAGGCGAGAGGAGTCTGTCCCCGGGGAGGGTAAGGCAGTCGAGGCTGCCCAGCCGCTGCCTCCCGGGAATGGCGTGGAAGATCTCCCTGTCGTGGGGGGCGTGGGGCCAGCGGAGGAATGCGTAGCCGCCGGGTCGAGCGTCCCGGGGACTGAGGCGGGCGGGGCCGAAAAAGCCGAACCTGAGCCCGCCCAGCCAATACCCAACTTCCCCCGGGAGTCGCTCGACTCGGCAGAAACTGACACTGCAGACAACTGTCATATACATCCACACGCTGGGCCGGGGGGTGGCGGCGGGGAGGAGGAAGAACAACAACCCTCGCCCCCTACTTTGGAGCTGAGGGACTTGGTGGACCTGGAGAATTTCCTAAACCAGGTCTCTCCGTGTTCCCCGGCTCCTGGGGCAGAGGAGGACCCCCTCCTGCTGTCGCTTCCCGACCCAGCACCAATTTTAAAAGAGCCCAGTGGGGACTCCTCTGCCGACGATCCTGGGGGTGGGATCGGGGCAGAGCCAGGGCCGGATGAAGCGGCCGGGCCGTTTGCCGTACCTCGTGCGGTCGACGAGCCGGCTGCTAGTGGCGACCTCCCGGAGGGGGACGGGGACTCGGTGGGGGACGCGGGAGAAGATCTCGAGTCCATCGCCAGTGAGGCGGTGGATCTGCTCGCGTCCGCCGCTGAGACCCTCCTCATTCCTGCAAAGGAACTCCGGGACTTTTTGGTCCAGTGCCGGGGTCGCCGCGACCAAGCCCGTCTGGCCCTGGAAAGATGGTCTGAGCCGGTGTTGCTCATCGCTTCCGTCCGCGTCGCCGCTAAAACCATGGCCGCGGGCGGGCCCTTATCAAGGGCGCAAGGCCTTGAGCTGCGCCGGCTCAAAAAGTTCCTCGCTGGGCTGCTGAAGGAGTGGAGGTCAACAAACGACTCCGCTCCCTCCCCCACAATAGGTTAGGTAGAGGTTGCACTATGCTTTTGCCATGAAGATAACCATAGCCAGCCTCAACATCAACGGCGGCAGAGAGGCACGCCGTAGATTTAACAATTTTTCGCTCCTGCGGGAGGGGTAATATGCGGTGTGCTTCCTGCAAGAAACCCACACCGTTCCGGGAGACGAAGCCACGTGGCTCCTGGAATGGCAAGGAGAGGTTCGCATGAGCCACCTCACCGCCACTTCTAGTGGGGTGGCCATCTTGCTGGCCCCGCATTTTCAGCCGGAGATCTTGGGGGTCGAGGAGCTCGTGCCAGGCCGCTTGCTGCACGTAACGGTTCGCCTGGGGGACGTGCCGCTCCATCTCGTGAACGTGTACGCCCCTCAGCCCGGCCCGCAGCAAACACACTTCTTCGAAGAGGTGTCCGCTCTTCTTGGCTCCGTCGATGTCGGCGACTGCATTGTCCTCCGGGGGGATTTTAACTGCACCCTCGAGGCGAGGGACCGCTCCGGTGCCCCGTAGTGCATGACGGCGATGGAGAAGTTGAGGGACCTGGTCGGGTCCTTCGACTTGGTGGACGTCTGGCGAAATCTCCACCCCGACTCCAGCGCCTTTACTTGGGTGAGGCCTGGAGTTGGATGGTCTAGAGTCGACCGCCTTTATGTGTCTCGGGCGTACGTTTCCTGCGTCCCGGCGGCCTCCATGCGGCCGGTGCCGTGTTCGGACCACCACCTGGTGTGGGCGGAGCTCGCTTCGCTCCGCGCGAGGACGGGGTCCGCGTACTGGCATTTTAACAACCGGCTGCTGGAGGACGTGCGGTTCCAGGATTCGTTCCGTCGTTTCTGGGCCGACTGGAGAAGGAAGCAGGGGGGCTTCCCCTCCTTGAGGCTATGGTGGGACGTGGGCAAGGCTCACGTCCGTGTCTTCTGTCAAGAGTACGCGAGGGGGTCGACCAAGAGGCGGGCGGCCAGGGTCGGGCGCCTAGAAAAAGAGGTGCTCGACCTGGAATCCTGTCTCGGTCAAGTCGTCCAGGACCCGGCCCTGCGGACGGTGTACGAAGCGAAGAAGGCCGCGCTGAAGGACCTGCAGCTCGTCAGGTCCCGAGGCGCGTTCGTGAGGTCGCGGATCCGGTTCCTGCGGGATCTGGACTGCGGCTCCCCCTTCTTCTACTCGTTGGAAAAAAGACAGAGTGTCCGTAAGCAGCTCTTGACGCTGCTGGCCGACATTGGCTCTCTCGTCTCGGATCCGGCGGGCGTCAACAACAGGGCCCGTGACTATTACGGGGCCCTGTTCTCTCCGGAGCCGTCCAGCGAGGAAGCGCGTAGAGTTTTGTGGGAGGACCTGCCGAAGGTCAGCCCGGAGGGCGAAGAAAATCTAGAAGCTCCGCTAAGCCTGGCAGAGCTGACCGGTGCCCTCGACCGGCTCTCGAGGGGAAAATCCCCGGGGCTGGACGGGCTGACCGTGGAGTTCCACAGGGCGTTCTGGGACGTCCTGGGGGGCGCCTACGCGCGGGTCCTGGGGGAAAGTCTGGCGACCGGGGAGATGCCCCTCTCTTGGCGCAGGGCAGTTATTGTCCTGCTGCCTAAGAAGGGTGATCTCCGCCTCATTAAGAACTGGCGCCCGGTCTCCCTCCTCAGCCGGAGGAGCTCAGGCCTTTTGCCTGGAGCACGACCCATCTCCTCTATCAGGGAGTCTACCTTAGCCCCGACGAGGAAGCCTGGCCGGCGAACTGGCAGGAGCTGGAGGCCAAGGTCGCCGCTCGACTAGGGCGCTGGACAGGACTGCTCCGAGTGCTGTCCTACAGGGGTCGAGCGCTAGTCATAAACCAGCTGGTGGCCGCCATGTTGTGATACCGGCTGGTCACTTTGACCCCTCCCCCTGCGTTTGTCGCCAAGATACAGAAGAAGCTGGTGTACTTCTTCTGGAACAACAGGAAGCACTGGGTCTCTGCGGCGGTCTTGAGTCTCCCGCTAGGGGAGGGCGGTCAGTCGTTGGTGTGCGTCAGCGCCCAGCTCGCGACTTTCCGTCTTCAGACCCTGCAGAGATATCTTTACGTCGAGTCCCCTCCTAGGTGGCGTGCTCTGGCGACGTATTTCTTCCGCCAGCAGCACAGCCTCAATTACGACACGCAGCTCCTGTTTGTGAGTGTGGGGGGCGTCAGGACCGCCCTCCGGGAGCTGCCTGTCTTTTACAAGGAACTCATCAGGGTCTGGAACAAAGTCTCCACCAAGCGCAGCTCTCCACCGGCTGGAGTGGCGGCCGTCCTGCAGGAGCCGCTGCTCGGGAATCCGTAGCTCCACGACCGAGGTTTGAAGTGGCGGTCGGACGAGAGGGCTGTGGCTGGTGAGGTGACCAGGGTCAGGGACCTGCTCGATGGCGGAGGAGCGGGCTGGATGGCGCCAGACACGCTGGCGCGGCGCCTAAATTCTGCCAACGTCCGCCACGCGGCCAATGCCATCGAGTCGCTAAAAAGAGCTCTGGGCCCCGTCTCCGTTAGGTGCATCGAGGAGGCTCAAGCACGTGGGGAGATCCCGTCCGAACTGACCCCCGTCCGGACGGAATTCCTCATCGGCGCCAAACCCCGGAACCTCCCTCAGGGGCCGGCGCCTCACAACTTGAGCCGCCTCGAGGAAATCCCCTCCATGCCTTTCAGTTCCGCGCGGAGGGGTTTCCTGTACGGGCTGCTCCTGCACATTCTCAACTTTGCCATCCTCGCCGGCCGTCCGGACACGCCATGGCGTACCAGCTTGCCGTCCGGAGGAGGCGGGGATCCCCGATGGAGGGCACTCTACGCAGGGGTCCTCCCACTTTTTGTCGGGGACTTGGCCTGGAGGGAGGTGCACGGAGCAGTACCGTGCAATAAATTTTTAAGCCGATTCACGGGCTCCCAGGCCGCCTGCAATTTCTGCGGTCTGGAAGAGTCCGTGTTCCATGTTTTTACGCAATGCACGAGGTTGCAGCCCCTGTTTTATTATTTAAAGGGGCTGCTCCTGAAATTCAGGCTGCACTTCAGTCCCACACTCCTGATCTTTGGGCACCCTGTGCGGAGGGGAGCGGGTAGGTCCGAGGGCCTCCTCGTAGGACTGCTCCTGGGCACGGCCAAGAGTGCCATCAGCCGGTCCAGGCAGCGGGCGGTCGAGGGGGTCGTTCAACCTGACTGCCTGCCTCTCTTCCGCGTGTACATCCGCGCCAGGGTGTCCTTGGAGATGGAGCACACGGTGTCCACCGGTACGCTCGAGGCCTTCCGCGAGAGGTGGGCACCGGAGGGACTGGAGTGCATCGTCACGCCCGGCAACCAAATTTTAATTTGATTTTATGTTTTTAAGTTCATTTGTTTTAATTGCCGGTGCTTTTAGTGTCCCCCTCCCCTTTTATAGGGGGCACTTGGAAAAAAAAAGAAAAAAAAATGTGATTTTAATGCCCCAAAAAAAAACCAAAAAAAGAAAAACACAAAAAAAAAACCACAAAAAAGGAAAAAAAGGGCCTTGTAAATGTCTGGTGTGTCATCCACGTCGGGTGGTACGGATTAATGTTTTATGTTTTCAGATAAACTTCAAAAAGAGTTTCATGCACAAGGACCAATCGTGGAGCTTTGGAGGCATGTCCTGCTCAGTTGGCTGAGTGAGCAGTGAGGAGAGCAGCTCCTGTTGTAGCTCCTGGCTGGGCCTGTGAATCAGCCCAGGAAGAGAAGGAAGGAAGGGGACTTCACCACCAACATTCACCCAGAGGGAAAGGAGGTAAGCAGAAAACTTTAACAACTCTACCATTTCTACAAAGAGTTGGAGAGAGGGGAAAAGACCAACAACAACATCCAGTGTGGAAGGAGGGAGACTCTACCATTCTACAGGTGGGTGTATTGGTGCAGTCCCTAAAAGACTTTGTTGTATCGGTGGGGGGAGGAAAGAAGACCAGTCGGGGGCCTGAACATCGCGGGGGGTGTGTGTGTGTGGAAGTGTGTGTGGGGGTCTCGCTTACAGCTGGGCCCCACACACCACTGAAACACCTCTCCCCCATTGCCTAGCCTGGGATAGCTGGAGCTACTAGGCTGAAGAAACAATTAATCCACCCTAATTAACATCGTTGGGAGTGTGTGCCTGTGTGGCTCCAGCTGCACCAGGTGAAGACATCTTCTCCCCTCACCCGAAGACCACCCCAAAGACTATTTTGTTTGCCATCTGGGGATTGCACCCACCCACAGCTGCGAGGGGAGACCTGCCCTCGCAGTTTCCCCCCCTTCCCACCCCCCCCCACTCTCTTTCTCTGTTACTCTCTGTTTCTCCCCTCTCTCTCTGAGAGCCCCTTTTTTCTTAAATTACAAAAACAATTAAGACAACTGAGCAGAGGGAGCAAGGCCCCTCCCCAATTGTCAACTAGGGGAGAGGTGTGCCTCGTTAAGAGCTCCTCTGCTCAGTCTTTTGAACGAGGCCTTTAAAGACCAGTAAGGCCTGTGACTTTGGGGTGGGTGTAGCCCTTAAAGGGACTCCGCGATGGCGACCCCATCCACGCATCTGGCAGGGCTAGCAAGGACGTATGCGCAGGCTGCATCCACATCCACGGCACGTCCTGCGCCTCCTGCTGCCCTGCCACCTTTCAGATTAATAACGAAAAAGCACAGGGTCAAGAGCTACACTTACCCCACAATGAGCATCGAGGAGTGCGTGCGGGCGATGGCTGGGGTAGTCGGCCCCTCGGCCATTGTCGCAGCCTCCAAGATGTCTGGGAAGGCCGTGTTCTTCCTGGGGTCGGAGCGGGCGGTGTCCCTGGCCCTCGAAAAGGGGCTCACGGTGGGCGGGGCGTTCCTGCCGGTGGACCCTCTCGAGGCCACCGCGCAGAGGGTCATCATCTCAAACGTCCCGCCCTTTGTTCCTGCTGAGCACCTCCTCCCTCACCTACACCAACTGGGGGAGGTAAGGTCAGGGATCAACCCCATACCGCTCGGCCTCAGGGAGAACAGCCTGCACCACGTGTTCTCCTTCCGCCGCCAGCTCTTTGTACAGCTGGCGCGGGAGGATACGACGGAGGGCTATTTTAATGTGGTGCACGAGGGGACTGCCTACCGCGTCTTCTGGACGTCGGACGGCGTGCGGTGCCATGCCTGTAGGGAGGTGGGGCATGTTCGTAAGAACTGCCCTGCCTCCAAGGCCGCCAAACCACCGAGGGCGGGCAAGGCTGGCGCCGCCGCCACCCCTCCCCCTAGTAGCGTCCGCGTGCCGGGAGCCGTAGGTGCGCGGGCATCGTCGGAGGCCTTTGTTTTCACGGCCTCTGGCGGGGGGGAGGGAGAGCGTCCGATCGGAAAGAAGGCGCGGAGGAAGGCGAAACATCTCGAGGCGGGTCCCCTCGGTGCGCCAGACGATTTGTTTACCGCGCTCAGCCCAAACCAGTCATCGGCGAGCGCGGGGTGCCCTGAGCCCGTGTCCGAGCCCTTGACCAATACCGCAGAGGGGCCCGGGCGCGGGCAAGATAAGAAAAAGGGGGGGGCAGAGCGGGAGGCCTCGGCAGACATGGAGGTCTCCCTGCCTCCGCGCTTCCCCAGGAACAAAAGGAGGCACCGCCCCAATGAGGCGGAGGGGGAACAACATCCCTCCGCGGAGGAGTCGGTGCCCTCCACGTGTCCCGCGTCCCCCACCAGCGCCCCCAAGCTGCGCTGTAGGCGAGAGGAGTCTGTCCCCGGGGAGTTTGGTACAGTCGAGGCTTCCCAGCCGCTGCCTCCTGGGGATGGCGTGGAAGATCTGCCTGTCGTGGGGGGCGTGGGGCCAGCGGAGGAATGCGTAGCCACCGGGCCGGGCGTCCCGGGGACTGAGGCAGGCGGGGCCGAAAAGGCCGCACCTGAGCCCACCCAGCCAATAACCGACTTCCCCCGGGATTTGCTCGACTCGGCAGAAAATGGCACTGCAGACAACTGTAATATACATCCACACGCTGGGCCGGGGGGTGGCGGCGGGGAGGGGGAAGAACAACAACCCTCGCCCCTTACTTTGGAGCTGAGGGACTTGGTGGACCTGGAGAATTTCCTAAACCAGGTCTCTCCGTGTTCCCCGGCTCCTGGGGCGGAGGAGGAACCCCTTCTGCTGTCGCTTCCCGACCCAGCACCACTTTTAAAAGAGCCCAGTGGGGACTCCTCTGCCGACGATCCTGGGGGTGGGATCGGGGCAGAGTCAGGGCCGAATGGAGCGGCCGGGCCGTTTGCCGTACCTCGTGCGGTCGATGGGCCGGCTGCTGGCGGCCACCTCCCGGAGGGGGACGGGGACTCGGTGGGGGACGCGGGAGAAGATCTCGAGTCCATCGCCAGTGAGGCGGTGGATCTGCTCGCGTCCGCCGCTGAGACCCTCCTCATTCCTGCAAAGGAACTCCGGGACTTTTTGGTCCAGTGCCGGGGTCGCCGCGACCAAGCCCGTCTGGCCCTGGAAAGATGGTCTGAGCCGGTGTTGCTCATCGCTTCCGTCCGCGCCGCCGCTAAAACCATGGCCGCGGGC
Organism: Pristiophorus japonicus; assembly: GCF_044704955.1. NCBI lineage: Eukaryota > Metazoa > Chordata > Chondrichthyes > Pristiophoridae > Pristiophorus > Pristiophorus japonicus. The sequence goes on from NC_091981.1 coordinate 66,934,928, forward strand.
GGGCCCTTATCAAAGGCGCAAGTACTTGAGCTGCGCCGGCTCAAAAAGTTCCTCGATGGGCTGCTGAAGGAGCGGAGTTCAACAAACGACTCCACTCCCCCCCCACAATAGGTTAGGTAGAGGTTGCACTATGCTTTTGTCATGAAGATGACCCCCGTCCGGACGGAATTCCTCATGGGCGCCAAACCCCGGAACCTCCCTCGGGGGCCGGCGCCTCACAACTTGAGCCGCCTCGGGGAAATCCCCTCCGTGCCTTTCAGTTCCGCGCGGAGGGGTTTCCTGTACGGGCTGCTCCTGCACACTCTCAACTTTGCCATCCTCGCCGGCCATCCGGACACGCCATGGCGTACCATCTTGCCGTCCGGAGGAGGCGGGGGTCCCCGATGAAGGGCACTCTAAGCAGGGGTCCTCCCACTATTTGTCGGGGACTTGGCCTGGAGGGTGGTGCACGGAGCAGTGCCGTGCAATAAATTTTTAAGCCGGTTCTCGGGCTCCCAGGCCGCCTGCAATTTCTGCGGTCTGGAAGAGTCCGTGTTCCATGTTTTTATTGAGTGCACGAGGTTGCAGCCCCTGTTTTGTTCTCTAAAGGGGCTGCTCCTGAAATTCTGGCTGCACTTCAGTCCCACACTCCTGATCTTCGGGCACCCTGTGCGGAGGGGAGCGGGTAGGTCCGAGGGCCTCCTCGTAGGACTGCTCCTGGGGACGGCCAAGGGTGCCATCAGCCGGTCCAGGCAGCGGGCGGTCGAGGGGGTTGTTCAACCTGACTGCCTGCCTCTCTTCCGCGCATACATCCCAGCCAGGGTGTCCTTGGAGATGGAGCACGCGGTGTCCACCGGTACGCTCGAGGCCTTCCGCGAGAGGTGGGCACCGGAGGGACTGGAGTGCATCATCACGCCCGGCAACCAAATTTTAATTTGATTTTATGTTTTTAAGTTAATTTGTTTTAATTGCCGGTGCTTTTAGTGTCCCCCTCCCATTTTATAGGGGGCACTTGGAAAAAATTTGATTCTGTGCCCAAAAAAACCCCCCAAAAAATAAAAAAAGGGCCTTGTAAATGTTGGTGTTTCTCCCAGATCAGGGGGCACGGTTTAATGTTTTTTGTTGACTCCTAAAATAGTTTCATGCACAAGGACCAATCGTGGAGCTTTGGAGGCGTGTCCTGCTCAGTTGGCTGAGTGAGCAGTGAGGAGAGCAGCCCCTGTTGTCGCTCTTGGCTGGGCCTGTGAATCAGCCCAGGAAGAGAAGGAAGGAAGGGGGTTCACCACCAACATTCACCCAGAGGGAGAGGAGGAAAGCAGAAAACTTTAACAACTCTACCATTTCTACAAAGAGTTGGAGAGAGGGGGAAAGACCAACAACAACATCCAGTGTGGAAGGAGGGAGACTCTACCATTCTACAGGTGGGTGTATTGGTGCAGTCCCTAAAAGACTTTGTTGTATCGGTGGAGGGAGGAAAGAAGACCAGTTGGGGGCCGGAACATCGCGGGGGGTGTGTGTGTGTGGAAGTGTGTGTGGGGGTCTTGCTTACAGCTGGGCCCTACACACCGCTAAAGCACCCCTCCTCCATTGCCTAGCCTGGGATAGCTGGAGCTACCAGGCTGAAGAAACAATTAATCCACTCTAATTAACATCGTTGGGAGTGTGTACCTGTGTGGCTCCAGCTGCACCAGGTGAAGACATCTTCTCCCCTCACCCGAAGACCACCCCAAAGACTATTTTGTTTGCCATCTGGGGATTGCACCCACCCACAGCTGCGAGGGGAGACCTGCCCTCGCAATTTCCCCCCTTCCCACCCCCTCTCTCTTTCTCTGTTACTCTCTGTTTCTCCCCTCTCTCTCTGAGAGCCCCTTTTTTTCTTAAATTACAAAAACAATTAAGACAACTGAGCAGAGGGAGCAAGGCCCCTCCCCAATTGTCAACTAGGGGAGAGGTGTGCCTCGTTAAGAGCTCCTCTGCTCAGTCTTTTGAACGAGGCCATTAAAGACCAGTAAGGCCTGTGACTTTGGGGTGGGTGTAGTTCTTAAAGGGACCCCGCGATGACACCCGATCCACGTCGGTGGCAGGGCCAGCAAGGACGTATGCGCAGGCGGCATCCACAACTACGGTGCCTCCTGTGCCTCCCACTGCCCTGCCACTTTTCAGATTAATAACGAAAAAGCACGGGGTCAAGAGTTACACTCACCCCACAATGAGCATCGAGGAGTGCGTGCGGGCGATGGCTGGGGTAGTCGGCCCCTCGGCCATTGTCGCGGCCTCCAAGATGTCTGGGAAGGCCGTGTTCTTCCTGGGGTCGGAGCGGGCGGTGTCCCTGGCCATTGAAAAGGGGCTCACGGTGGGCGGGACGTTCCTGCCGATGGACCCTCTCGAGGCCACCGCGCAGAGGGTCGTTCTGTCGAACGTCCCGCCCTTTGTTCCCGCTGAGCTCCTCCTCCCTCACATACAACAACTGGGGGAGGTAATGTCGGGGATCAACCCCATACCGCTCGGCCTTAAGGAGAGCCGTCTGCGCCATGTGTTCTCCTTCCGCCACCAGCTCTTTGTCCGGCTGGAGCGGGAGGAGACGACAGAGGGCCACTTTGATGTGGCGCACGAGGGGACTGCCTACCGCGTCTTTTGGACGTCGGACGGCGTGCGGTGCCATGCGTATAGGGAGGTGGGGCACGTCCGCAAGAACTGCCCCGCCTCCAAGGCCGCCAAACCACCGAAGGCGGCCAAGGCTGCCGCCGCCGCCACCCCTCTCCCTAGTCGCGACCGCGTACCGGAAGCCGTAGGTGCGCGGGCATCGTCGGAGGCCTTTGATTTCACGGCCTCCGGCGGGGGGGAGGGAGAGCGTCCGACCAGAAAGAAGGCGCGGGGAAAAGCGAAACAACTCAAGGCGGGTCCCCTTGGTGCGCCAGACAACCCGATCACCGCGCTCGGCCCACCCCAGTCATCGGCGAGCGCGGGGTGCCCTGAGCCCGTGCCCGAGCCCTTGAACAACACCGCAGAGGGGCCCGGGCGCGGGCAAGAAAAGGAAAAGGGGGGAGTGCAGCGGGAGGCCTCGGCAGACATGGAGGTCTCCCTGCCTCCGCGCTTCTCCAGTAACAAAAGGAGGCGCCGCTCCAAGGAGGAGGAGGGGGAACAACACCCCCCCGCGGAGGAGTCGGTGCCCGCCGCGCGTCCCGCGTTCCCCACCCAGCGCCCCCAAATTGTGCCGAAGGCGAGAGAAGTCTGTCCCCGGGGAGGGTGAGACAGTCGAGGCTGCCCAGCCTCTGCCCCCCGGGGTTGGAGTGGAAGAACTGCCTGTCGCGGGGGACGTGGGGTCGGCGGAGGAATGCATTGCCGCCGGGTCGAGCGTCCCGGGGGCCGGAAAGGCCGTACCTGAGCCCACCAGCCAATATCCAACTTCCCCCGGGATTTGCTCGACCCGGCAGAAAATGAACACGTTAACTTTAATTTAAATTTTAGTTTTGAAGAAACCGTACACGCTGGGCCGGAGGGTGGCAGCGGGGAGGGGGAGGAACACCCACCCTCGCCCACTACTTTGGAGCTGGAGCACTTGGAGGGCCTGGAGATTTTCTATTGCCGGGTCTCTCCTTGTTCCCCGGTTCCTGGGGCGGAGGGGGAACCCCTTCCGCTGTCGTTTCCCGACCCAGCACCACTTTTAAAAGAGCCCAGTGGGGACTCCTCTGCCGACGATCCTGGGGGTGGGATCGGGGCAGAGCCAGGGCCAGATGGAGCGGCCGGGTCATTTGCCATACCTTGTGCGGTCGATGGGCCGGCTGCTGGCGGCCACCTCCTGGAGGAGGACGGAGACTCGGTGGGGGATGCGGGAGAAGATCTAGAGTCCACCGCCAGTGAGGCGGTGGATCTGCTCGCGACCGCCGCTGAGGCCCTCCTCATTCCTGCAAAGGAACTCCGGGTCTTTTTGGCCCAGAGCCGGGGTCGCTGCGACCAAGCCCGACTGGCCCTGGAAAAATGATCCGAGCCAGAGCTGATCAAGGGGTCCGTCCGCGCCGCCGCTAAAACCTTGGCCGCGGGCGGGCCCTTGACAAAGACGCAATACCTTGAGCAGCGCGAGCTCGAGGGACTCCTCGCTGGGCTGCGGAGGGAGTGGAGGTCAACAAAAGACTCCGCTCCCTCCCCCACAATAGGTTAAGGTAGAGGTTGCACTATGCTTTAGCCATGAAGATAACCATAGCCAGCCTCAACATCAACGGCGGCAGAGGGGCACGCCGTAGATTTGACAATTTTTCGCTCCTGCGGGAGGGGAAATATGCGGTGTGCTTCCTGCAAGAAACCCACACCGTTCCGGGAGACAAAGCCACGTGGCTCCTGGAATGGCAAGGAGAGGTCCGCATGAGCCACCTCACCGCCATTTCTAGTGGGGTGGCCATCTTGCTGGGCCCGCATTTTCAGCCGGAGATCTTGGGGGTCGAGGAGCCCGTGCCAGGCCGCTTGCTGCATGTAACGGTTCGCCTGGGGGACGTGCCGCTCCATCTCGTGAACGTGTACGCCCCTCAGCCCGGCCCGCAGCAAGCGCGCTTCTTCGAAGAAGTGTCCGCTCTTCTTGGCTCCGTCGACGTCGGCGACTGCATTGTCCTCGGGGGGAATTTTAGCTGCACCCTCGAGGCGAGGGACCGCTCCGGTGCCCCGCAGAGCATGACGGCGATCGAGAAGTTGAGGGACCGGGTCGGGTCCTTCGACTTGGTGGACGTCTGGCGAAATCTCCACCCCGACTCCAGCGCCTTTACTTGGGTGAGGCCTGGAGTAGGATGGTCCAGAGTCGAGCGCCTTTGTGTCTCGGGCGTACGTTTCCTGTGTCCCGGCGGCCTCCATGCGGCCGGTGCCGTGTTCGGACCACCACCTGGTGTGGGCGGAGCTCGCTTCGCTCCGCGCGAGGATGGGGTCCGCGTACTGGCACTTTAACAACCAGCTGCTGGAGGACGTGCGGTTCCAGGACTCGTTCCGTCGATTCTGGTCCGACTGGAGAAGGAAGCAGGGGGGCTTCCCCTCCTTGAGGCTATGGTGGGACGTGGGCAAGGCTCACGTCCGCGTCTTCTGTCAAGAGTACGCGAGGGGGTCGACCAAGAGGCGGGCGGCCAGGGTCGGGCGCCTAGAAAAAGAGGTGCTCGACCTGGAATCCCGTCTCGGTCAAGTCGTCGAGGACCCGGCCCTTCGGACGGTGTACGAAGCGAAGAAGGCCGCGCTGAAGGACCTGCAGCTCGTCGGGTCACGAGGCGCGTTCGTGAGGTAGCGGATCCAGTTCCTGCGGGATCTGGACCGCGGCTCCCCCTTCTTCTACTCGCTGGAAAAAAGGCAGAGTGTCCGTAAGCAGCTCTTGACGCTGCTGGCCGACGACGGCTCTCTCGTCTCGGATCCGGAGGGCGTCAACAACAGGGCCCGTGAATATTACGGGGCTCTGTTCTCTCCGGATCCGTCCAGCGAGGAAGCGTGTAGAGTTTTGTGGGAGGACCTGCCGAAGGTCAGCCCGGAGGGCGCCGGAAATCTGGAAGCTCCGCTAAGCCTGGCGGAGCTGACCGGTGCCCTCGACCGGCTCTCGAGGGGAAAAGCCCCGGGGCTGGACGGGCTGACCGTGGAGTTCCACAGGGCGTTCTGGGACGTCCTGGGGAGTGACTACGCGCGGGTCCTGGGGGAAAGTCTGGTGACCGGGGAGATGCCCCTCTCTTGGCGCAGGGCAGTCATCATCCTGCTGCCTAAGAAGGGCGATCTCCGCCTCCTTAAGAACTGGCGCCCGGTCTCCCTCCTCAGCACGGACTACAAATTCTTCGCCAGGGTGATGTCTGCTCGCCTTGGTGCCGTGCTGGACCACATGATCCACCCCGACCAGTCCTACACGGTCCGGGGCCGGACAATCCACGACAACATCCATCTGGTCCGGGACCTCATCCATCATTCCCAGGAGGCTGGTCTGTCGGTCGCCTTCCTATCTCTCGACCAAGAGAAGGCGTTCGACAGGGTGGATCACGACTATCTGCTCAGAACTCTGCGCGCTTTCGGGTTCGGGACACATTTCGTCGTCCGGATCCGACTTTTGTACGCCGCCGCGGAGTGTCTGATTAAAGTTAACGGGTCCTTGACGGCGCCCCTTCGCTTTAGGAGAGGGGTGCGCCAGGGATGCCCCATGTCCGGCCAGTTATACGCCGTTTGCGTGGAGCCTTTCCTGCACCTCCTGCGGACGAGGTTGACGGGACTGGCTCTGCACGGGCCGGGCATGGAGGTCGTCCTCTCGGCTTACGCCGATGACGTGCTCCTCGCGGTAGAGGATCCCGCTGACCTGCGGAGGTTGCATGAGTGCCAGGTGATTTACTCGGCCGCGTCCTCCGCCAGGATCAACTGGGAGAAATGTTCCGGACTCCCGGTGGGTCAGTGGCGGGTGGACTCCCTGCCGGAGGAGCTCAGGCCTTTTGCCTGGAGCACGACCCATCTCCTCTATCTGGGAGTCTACCTTAGCCCCGACGAGGAAGCCTGGCCGGCGAACTGGCAGGAGCTGGAGGCCAAGATCGCCGCTCGCCTAGGGCGCTGGACAGGACTGCTCCGAGTGCTGTCCTACAGGGGTCGAGCGCTAGTCATAAACCAGCTGGTGGCCGCAATGTTGTGGTACCGGCTGGTCACTTTGACCCCTCCCTCTGCGTTTGTCGCCAAGATACAGAAGAAGCTGGTGGACTTCTTCTAGAACAACAGGAAGCACTGGGTCTCTGCCGCGGTCTTGAGTCTCCCGCTTGAGGAGGGCGGTCAGTTGTTGGTGTGCGTCAGCGCCCAGCTCGCGACTTTCCGTCTTCAGACCCTGCAGAGATACCTTTACGTCGAGCCCCCTCCTAGGTGGTGTGCTCTGGCGACGTATTTCTTCCGCCAGCAGCGCGACCTCAATTACGACACGCAGCTCCTGTTTGTGAACTTGGGGGGTGCCAGGACCGCCCTCCAGGAGCTGCCTGTCTTTTACAAGGAACTCACCAGGGTCTGGAACAAAGTCTCCACCAAGCGCAGCTCTCCGCCGGCTGGAGTGGCGGCTGTCCTGCAGGAGCCGCTGCTCGGGAATCCGTACCTCCACGACCGAGGTTTTATGTGGCGGTCGGAAGAGAGGGCTGTGGCTGGTGAGATGACCAGGGTCAGGGACCTGCTCGATGGCGGAGGAGCGGGCTGGATGGCGCCAGGCATGCTGGCGCGGCGCCTAAATTCAGCCAACGTCCGCCACGCGGCCGAAGCCATCGAGTCGCTAAAAACAGCTCTGGGCCCTGACTCCGTTAGGTGCATCGAGGAGGCTCAAGCACGTGGGGAGATCCCGTCCGAACTGACCCCCGTCCGGACGGAATTCCTCATTGGCGCCAAACCCTGGAACCTCCCTCGGGGGCCGGCGCCTCACAACTTGAGCCGCCTCGGGGAAATCCCCTCCGTGCCTTTCAGTTCCACGCGGAGGGGTTTCCTGTACGGGCTGCTCCTGCACACCCTCAACTTTGCCATCCTCGCCGGCCATCCGGACACGCCATGGCGTACCATCTTGCTGTCCGGAGGAGGCGGGGGTCCCCGATGGAGGGCACTCTATGCGGGAGTCCTCCCACTATTCATCGGGGACTTGGCCTGGAGGGTGGTGCACGGAGCAGTGCCGTGCAACAAATTTTTAAGCCGATTCACGGACTCCCAGGCCGCCTGCAATTTCTGCGGTCTGGAGGAGTCCGTGTTGCATGTTTTTATTGAGTGCACGAGGTTGCAGCCCCTGTTTTATTATTTAAAGGGGCTGCTCCTGAAATTCTGGCTGCACTTCAGTCCCACTCTCCTGATCTTTGGGCACCCTGTGCGGAGGGGAGCGGGTAGGTCCGAGGGCCTCCTCATAGGACTGCTCCTGGGCACGGCCAAGGGTGCCATCAGCCGGTCCAGGCAGCGGGCGGTCGAGGGGGTCGTTCAACCTGACTGCCTGCCTCTCTTCCGCTCTTACATCCGGTCCAGGGTGTCCTTGGAGATGGAGCACGCGGTGTCCACCGGTACGCTCGAGGCCTTCCGCGAGAGGTGGGCACCGGAGGGACTGGAGTGCATCATCACGCCCGGCAACCAAATTTTAATTTGATTTTACGTTTTTAAGTTAATTTGTTTTAATTGCCGGTGCTTTTAGTGTCCCCCTCCCCTTTTATACCTCCAAAAGAGTTTCATGCACAAGGACCCCCAGGTCCCTCTGCACTGCAGCATGTTGTAATTTCTTCCCATTCAAATAATATTCCCTTTTACTGTTTTTTATCCCCCCCAAGGTGGATGACCTCACATTTTCCGACATTGTGGGCCCAAGTTTCCACATGATTTGCGCCTGATTTTTAAGAGCAAATGGTGGAGAACGGACTATCTTAGAAATCGCAATTCTCCACATTTTTTTTTCTGCAGTTCTAGTCAGGTAGAACAGTTCTACTTTGGAACAGAACTTTTTCCTGAAAAGGGGGCGTGTCCGGCCACTGACGCCTGATTTCAAAGTTTCCACAGTGAAAACGTACTCCAAACTAAGTTCGAATGGAGCAAGTGAAAATTTTTATAGAACTGAAAAAACTTGTTCTACACATTAAAAAATCAGGCGCAGGTTACAAATTAGGCGTCCAGAATGAGGTGGGGGGGGGGGGGAGGGAAGTCATTAAATTCTACAATAAATCCTTATTTATACTTCTACAAATATTATACAAATAAATCCAACCTGAATAAACATTTAGAAGCAAAGAAAAGATTAAATAAACCATCTTCCTACCTGTGTGAAAGTGCTTCAGGCACGGAGAATGCTGCAGTCAGCCTGAGGCACCCGTTATTCCCGCGGGGGGGAGGCGCCCGTTATTCCCGCGGGGGGGGGGGAGGAGGAGGCGCCCGTTCTTCCCGCGGGGGGGGTAGGAGGCGCCCGTTCTTCCCGCGGGGGGGGGAGGGGAGAGGAGGCTCCCGTTCTTCCCGGGGTGGGGGAGGGGAGAGGAGGTGCCCGTTCTTTCCCGTGGGGGGAGGGGAGAGGAGGCGCCCGTTCTTTCCCGCGGGGGGGAGAGGCGCCCGTTCTTCGCACGGCGGGGAGTAGGACGCACCCGTTCTTCCCGCGGGGGGGGGTAGGAGGCGCCCGTTCTTCCCGCGGGGGGGGAGGGGAGAGGAGGCGCCCGTTCTTCCCGCGTGGGGGGGGAGGGGAGAGGAGGCGCCCATTCTTTCCTGTGGGGGGGGGAGGAGGCGTCCGTTCTTCCCGCGGCGGGGGGAGGAGACAGTGAGAAGGCTGCAAGTGCTGATGTGCTGATGGCAATGTGCTTTTATTAAAAATATGTTCAAAAATTAAACAGCCACAAAAAACTACAAAAATGGCCGAGTGCCAATGTTTTTTTCACACTGAGCATGCGCGAATGCTCCAACGCGCACGCGCAGCGTTGCCGGCAGGAAAAAAACTAATTTAAATAGTACCCGCCCCCTCCCACTTACAAAATCGGCGCGATTGCAGGCTCCACCCCCCCTGGGCGCCGCGCCATGCAGACAAGGAGCTGCAGAATGCTCCAGAATCACAATTTTTTTTTTTTAGGCGCCGTTTTAGGCGCGAAAAACGGGCGCCCAGCTCGGAGGCGCGCCCGTTTTTTATCGTGTGGAAACTTGGGCCCTGTATTCCATCTGCCAAACCTTAGCCCATTCGCTTAACCTATCTAAATCTCTTTGCAGCCTCTCTGTGTCCTCTACACAACCCGCTTTCCCACTAATCTTAAGTGTCATCTGCAAATTTTGTTACACTACACTCTGTCCCCTCTTCCAGATCATCTATGTATATTGTAAACAGTTGTGGTCCCAGCACTGATCCCTGTGGCACACCGCTAACCACCGATTTCCAACCCGAAAATGACTCATTTATCCTGACTCTCTGCTTTTTGTTAGCCAGCCAATTCTCGATCCATGCTAATACATTTCCTCTGACTCCGCGTACCTTTATCTTCTGCAGTAACCTTTTGTGTGGCACCTTATCGAATGCCTTTTGGAAATCTAAATACACCACATCCATCGGTACACCTCTATCCACCATGCTCGTTATATCCTCAAAGAATTCCAGTAAATTAGTTAAACATGATTTCCCCTTCATCAATCCATGTTGCGTCTGCTTGATTGCACTATTCCTATCTAGATGTCCCGCTATTTCTTCCTTAATGATAGTTTCAAGCATTTTCCCCACTACAGATGTAAACTAACTGGCCTATAGTTACCTGCCTTTTGTCTGCCCCCTTTCTTTTAAACAGAGGCGTTACATTAGCTGCTTTCCAATCCGCTGGTACTTCCCCAGAGTCCAGAGAATTTTAGCAGATTATAACGAATGCATCTGCTATAACTTCCGCCATCTCTTTTAATACCCTGGGATGCATTTCAGCAGGACCAGGGGACTTGTCTACCTTGAGTCCCATTAGCCTGTCCAACACTACCACCCTAGTGATAGTGATTGTCTCAAGATCCTCCCTTCCCACATTCCCGTGACCAGCAAATTTTGGCATGGTTTTTGTGTCTTCCACTGTGAAGACCGAAGCAAAATAATTGTTTAAGGTCTCAGCCATTTCCACATTTCCCATTATTAAATCCCCCTTCTCATCTTCTAAGGGACCAACATTTACTTTAGTCACTCTTTTCCGTTTTATATATCGGTAAAAGCTTTTACTATCTGTTTTTATGTTTTGCGTAAGCTTACTTTCGTAATCTATCTTTCCTTTCTTTATTGCTTTCTTAGTCATTCTTTGCTGTCGTTTAAAATTTTCCCAATCTTCTAGTTTCCCACTAACCTTGGCCACTTTATAAGCATTGGTTTTTAATTTGATACTCTCCTTTATTTCCTTGGTTATCCACGGCTGGTTATCCCTTCTCTTACCGCCCTTCTTTTTCACTGGAATATATTTTTGTTGAGCACTATGAAAGAGCTCCTTAAAAGTCCTCCACTGTTCCTCAATTGTGCCACCATTTAGTCTGTGTTCCCAGTCTACTTTAGCCAACTCTGCCCTCATCCCACTCTAGTCCCTTTTGTTTAAGCATAGTACGCTCGTTTGAGACACTACTTCCTCACCCTAAATCTGTATTACAAATTCAACCATACTGTGATCACTCATTCTGAGAGGATCTTTTACTAGGAGATCGTTTATTATTCCTGACTCATTACACAGATCTAAGATAGATTGCTCCCTTGTAGGTTCTGTAACATACTGTTCTAAGAAACAATCCCATATGCATTCTATGAATACCTCCTCCAGGCTACCCCGTGCGATTTGATTTGACCAATCGATATGCAGGTTAAAATCCCCCATGATTACTGTCATTCCTTTTTCACATGCCTCCATTATTCCCTTAATTATTGTCCGCCCCACCGTGAAGTTATTATTTGGGGGCCTATAAACTAAGCCCACCATTGACTTTTTCCCCTTACTATCTCTAATCTCTACCCACAATGATTCAATATTTTGTTCATTAGAGCCAATATCGTCTCTCACAACTGCCCTGATATCATCCTTTATTAACAGAGCTACCCGACCTCCTTTCCCTTCTTGTCTATCTTTCCGAATTGTCAGATACCCCTGTATGTTTAATTCCCAGTCTTGGACACCCTGCAACCACGTTTCTGTAATGGCCACCAAATCATACCCATTTGTAATGATTTGTGCCGTCAACTCATTTACTTTATTTCGAATGCTGTGAGCATTTAGGTAGAGTGTTTTAATACTAGTTTTGAAACCATGATTTTTAGTTTTGACCCCTCCTGCAGCCCCTTTATATTCATACATATTATCCCTTCCTATTACCTTGTGGTTTACCCTTACCCCAGTGCTACTGTGCTCTGTTGCCTCCTGCCTTTTGCATTCTTTCTTGGGGTCCTGTTCATCTGAGCTCTCACCCACTCTAACTAGCTCAGAGCCCTCTCCTGGGTTCCGAATACTCCTCGCATTGAGGCACAGAGCTTTCAGGCTTGCCTTTTTATTACACTTTGACCCTTTAGAATTTTGCTGTACAGTGGCCCTTTTTGTTTTTTGCCTTGGGTTTCTCTGCCCTCCACTTTTCCTCAACTCCTTTCTGTCTTTTGCTTCTGTCTCCATTTTGTTTCCCTCTGTCTCCCTGCATTGGTTCCCATCGCTTTGCCATATTAGTTTAACTCCTCCCCAACAGCACTAGCAAACACTCCACCTAGGACATTGGTTCCGGTCCTGCCCAGGTGCAGACCGTCCGGTTTGTACTGGTCCCACCTCCCCCAGAATCGGTTCCAATGCCCCAGGAATTTGAATCCCTCCCTGCTGCACAAGCTCCCTGCTCAAGCCACGTATTCATCTGAGCTATCCTGCGATTCCTACTCTGACTAGCATGTGGCAATGGTAGCAATCCCGAGATTACTACTTTTGAGGTCCTACTTTTTAATTTAGCTCCGAGCTCCTTTAATTCGTCTCGTAGGACCTCATCCCATTTTTTACCTATATCGTTGGTACCTATATGCACCATGACAACTGGCTGTTCACCCTCCTTTTTCAAAATGTCCTGCACCCGCTTCGAGACATCCTTGACCCTTGCACCAGGGAGGCAACATACCATCCTGGAGTCTCAGTTGCGGCCACAGAAACGTCTATCTATTCCCCTCACCATTGAATCCCCTATCACTATCACTCTCCCACTCTTTCTCCTGCCCTCCTGTGCAGCAGAGCCAGCCACGGTGCCATGAACATGGCTGCTGCGGCTCTCCCCTGATGAGTCATCCCCCTCAACAGTACCCAAAGCGGTGTATCTGTTTTGCAGGGGGATGACCGCAGGGGACCCCTGCACTACCTTCCTCGCACTGCTCTTCCTGTTGGTCTTCCATTCCCTATCTGGCTGTGTACCCTTTACCTGCGGTAAGACCAACTCGCTAAACATGCTATTCACGTCATTCTCAGCATCGTGGATGCTCCAGAGTGAATCCACCCTCAGCTCCAGTGCCGCAATGCGGTCTGTCAGGAGCTGGAGGCGGACACACTTCCCGCACAGGTAATCGTCAGGGACACCGGAAGCGTCCCTGAGTTCCCACATAGTGCAGGAGGAGCATAACACGTGTCCGAACTGTCCTGCCATGACTTAACCCCTAGATTAACTTAATTTGGCAACAACAATGCTAAATGTTACTTACTGAAATAGAAAAGAAAATAAAAACTACTCACCAATCACCAGCCAATCACTTACCCCCTTGGCTGTGACATCACCTTTCGATTTCTTTTACTTTTTTGCCTTCTGTCCCCACTGCAGCTGCACTGGTACGCCTCTCGACCATGTGATTCACTTTGGTGGGAAGAATAGAAAAACAGAATATTTTTTAAATGGTGAGAAACTATTAAGTGTTGGAGTTCAGGAAGATTTAGGTGTCCTCGTACAGGAAACGCAGAACATTAGCAAACGGGTACAGCAAGCAATTAGGAAGGCAAGCGGAATGTTGGCCTTTATTGCATGGGGCATGGAGTGTAAAAGTAAGGAAGTCTTGCTGCAATTGTACCGGGCTTTGGTGAGACCACACCTGGAGTACTGTGCACAGTTTTGGTCTCCTTATCTGAGGAAGGACATACATGCCTTAGAGACGGTGAAGCAAAGATACAGTAGATTGATCCCTGGGATGAGAGGGTTGTCCTATGAGGAGCGATTGAGTAAATTGGGCCTATTCTCTCTGGCGTTTAGAAGAATGAGAGGTGGTCTCATTGAAACATATAAGATTCTGAGAAGGATTGGCATGGTAGATGCTGAGAGGTTGTTTCCCCCGGCTGGATAGTCTAGAACTAGGGGGCTCAGTCTCGATAAGGGGTCGGCCATTTAAGACTGAGAGAGGAGGAATTTCTACACTCAGAGGGTTGTGAATCTTTGGACTTCTCTACCCCAAAGGGCTATGGATGCTAAGTCATTGAGTATATTCAAGTCTGAGATAGATAGATTTTTGGACTCTCGGGGAATCAAGGGATATGGAAAGTGGAGTTGAGGTTGAAGATCTGCCTTGATCTTATTGAATGGGGGAGCAGGCTCAAGGGGCCGTATGGCTTACTCCTGCTCCTAATTCTTATGTTCTCAAATGGATTTTATAATGAACAGACGTTGTCTCCATCAGGATTTCTAAGTTACTGGACAAGTTGATTACATTTTACTATTTGCCATTCTAGAACTTTATCCCCAGTTGATTGACATCTTCTGCACTTAAGACTCGAAATAACATTGAGAAATGATAGCAGCGTAAAATAAAATAAACTATACCTGACCTTGTCCATGTTAATTAAACAATTCTGCAATTTTGAAATCAGTACCATAGTGCAACCAAATTGAGCAATCAACCTGACCTCAGCAGTTTTATCAATAGCCCCCGTAATATGTGCAAGATATGTTTATATGTGCATGATAAACAAAATTACCTCGGCAAGAAAGGTGCTTGATAAATGATTGTCAGACCCACAGATTCATTTAACAGTTATTTTAGTGTTTAACTGCAAGAAATAACACACGCTGACAGAAAGAAGAACTAGAGGCAAGCAACAGCAATATTTGTCTGGCTATCTTCTTCACACATTACATGGGGTCACAGAAAGGTTTTGTTATGAAAGCATGTCTCCCCCATCAGCATTGACTAAGCCACAGACCATTGTGGACTGAGCTGAGGAGCTCTGTCACACCCTTGTGCTAACACTTCAATGCTGGGTGTGATGAGTTATGTCAGGTCACATCCAGACCACGCAGTGCAGTTTCTCACCATCCAAACAAATCTATCACAATGCTTGCTGGGTGAAAAATGATTCAGGTTAATGCCCCAAAACAGAATAGGATTAAAGTGAAGGAGTTCAGATTTTGAAAGGAGGGAATAGTTGTGAGTTTTCGAGGTGTATTTTATATATATCCTGATGTAAATGTTGAGCATAGTTACCTCTGTACTTTTGATCCCATGTAAATAAGAAGCGAAGTAGATCACATGATTGTAGTCAAACCTCAAAGGATTTTCAACTCAACAACAAGCACATTCACATTGATCTCATATTTGGTAACTGAGGTCAAACTTAACAAACCCCAAGAACAGAGACAGTACTTTAGTTAATTTAGCAATAACTTTCTATTAATTAAGACTTTTTCATAGGGAGGGATTTTCTGGGAGTCAGCAGACACAAACGGTGGCTGGTCGGGTTGGAAAGTGCTTTTGTTGACAGCGGGTCGTGACCCGCCGCCATGAGGCTTTACCAAATGTCGGGTCTGCCAGTGCTGAGCAGACCTGACACGCAGCGGTGGGGGAGGCAATTAAAATCATTAGTGACTTGTTTACAGCCACTTAACAGTGGTTTTTCCCAGCTTTTTGAAGTTGACAGGTCACCTACCGGTTTCCTGCTGTGCCTAGACCTCGCCAGTGAAGCTGAAATGGGAGGTCACTTGCCAGTGAATCAGCTGATAAGTTGACAGTTTCAAGTGTCAACTCAAAGTTCCCGGCTGATGGAGAAATGTTCCCTTAGTCACTAGCTTCTCCAAACTGCATTTCCATTACAGATTCAAAATGTTGCAAATCTTTACACAAGTCTCCACTTAGTCTGACTTCATTACCTCTCCCACCATTGACAGATCACTTCTGTCATCTCTATTTCACTTGCTATCTATTCCATCAGCATCAATGCACTTTATACTCTCTCACCTCAATACCACCACGATCAGCCCAAACACCAGCAGCACCAGGCAGACCAACAGCACCAACAACTACACCAATCAACTGATGCTGCACTGGATCAAGGCATCAGCACCCGACCACATTGTTGCCTGGGAGATCATGGATGGCCTCACCATAGCCAGATTTAATTCACTTGGTGGTGTACACCTTGGCTGCCACGTGATGCGCCAGGTTGGCACCACCCACACCAACAATATAAAGCATCACTACAATGGCTAAGTCATACCTTTCATGGTCATCACCACTGTTATGTCTCACCATTCATAACAACATAAGAACATAAGAAATAGGAGCAGGAGTAGGCCACATGGCCCCTCGAGCCTGCTCCACCATTTAATAAGATCATGGCTGATCTGATCATGGACTCAGCTCCACTTCCCTGCCCTCTCCCCATAACCCTTTATTCCCTTATCGCTCAAAAATCTGTCTATCTCCGCCTTAAGTATATTCAATGACCCAGCCTCCACAGCTCTCTGGGGCAGAGAATTCCATAGAATAACAACCCTCTAAGAGAAGAAATTCCTCCTCATCTCAGTTTTAAATGGGTGGCCCCTTATTCTGAGACTATGTCCCCTAGTTCTAGTCTCCCCCACCAGTGGAAACATCCTCTCTGCATCCACCTTGTTGAGCCCCCTCATTATCTTATATGTTTCGATAAGATAATCTCTCATTCTTCTGAACTCCAATGAGTATAGGCTCAACCTACTCAACCTAGCTTCATAAGTCAACTCCCTCATCTTCGGAATCAACCTAATGAACCTTCTCTGAACAGCCTCTAATGCAAGTATATCCTTCCTTAAATACGGAAACCAAAACTGTATGCAGTACTCTAGGTGTGGCCTCACCAATACCCTGTACAGTTGTAGCAGGACTTCTCTGTTTTTATACTCTACCCCCCTTGCAATAAAGGCCAACATTCCATTTACCTTTCTGATTACTTGCTGTACCTGCATACTAAACTTTTTGTGTTTTTTGCACAAGAACCCCAGGTCCCTCTGTACTGTGGCACTTTGCAATTTTTCTCCATTTAAATTATCATTTGCTTTTCTATTTTTTCTGCCAAAGTGGATAATCTCACATTTTGTCACATTGTACTCCATCTGCCAAATTTTTGCCCATTCACTTAGCCGGTCTATATCCCTTTGCAGATTTTTTGTGTCCTCGTCACAATTTGCTTTCCCACCCATCTTTGTATCATCAGCAAACTTGGCTACATTACACACGGTCCCTTCATACAAGTCATTAATATAAATTGTAAATAGTTGAAGCCCCAGCACCGATCCCTGCGGCACCCCACTAGTTACTGTTTGCCAACCGGAAAATGACCCGTTTATCCCGACTCTCTGTTTTCTGTTAGTTAGCTAATCTCTATCCATGCTAATATATTACCCCCAACCCCTGTGAACTTTTATCTTGTGCAGTAATCTTTTATGTGGGCACCTTATCGAATGCCTTCTGGAAATCCAAATACACCACATCCACTGGTTCCCCCTTATCCACCCTGCCCGTTACATCCTCAAAGAACTCCAGCAAATTTGTCAAACATGATTTTCCTTTCATAAAACCATGTTGACTCTGCTTGATTGAATTACGCTTTTCCAAATGTCCGTCTACTACTTCCTTAAAAATGGACTCCAGCATTTTCCCAATGACAGATGTTAGGCTAACTGGTCTATAGTTTCCTGCTTTTTGTCCGTCTCCTTTTTTAAGGGGCGTTACATTTGAGGTTTTCCAATCCACTGGGACCTCCCCAGAATCCAGGGAATTTTGGTAGATTACCACCAATGCATTCACTATCTCTGCAGCCACTTCTTTTCGGACCCTAGGATGCAATCCATCAGGTCCAAGGGACTTGTCCGCCTTTAGTCCCATTATTTTACCGAGTACTATTTCTTTAGTGATAGTGATTGTATTCTCCCTATGGTTCCTCCCTCCCTATAATCCCTTGATTATCCACTATTGGGATGTTTTTAATGTCTTCTACCATGAATAGATAAGTGATTATTATGTAAAGAAAACCAGTTAATTAAATCAGTTGTTTGCTGAGTAGTGGCTGGGTGTGTTTTGCTAAGGTTTAGAGTTAGTTCTACTTGATAGTTCCGAGTCTAGCTAGCCGGATGCCAGGGCAGCTCAGGCCCATGGATTGCACATCCTGTGGCATATGGGAAGCCCTGGATGCTTCGCGCAGCCGGGACGACCACGTGTGCAGGAGGTGTCGCCAGCTACACCAACTCGAGCTCCGTGTTTTGGAGCTTGAGTGGCGGCTGGAGTCATTGTGGTGCATCCGTGAGACTGAGAGCTATGTGGATAGCACATTTCTATAGGTGGTCATTCCGCAGCTTAAGAGTGTACAGGTAGAGAGGGAGGGGGTGGCTGCCAGACAGAAGAGGAGGACTAGGCAGATAGTGCAGGAGTGCCCTGAGTCCATCTCGCTCTCTAACCAGTACTCTGTTCTGAATACCGGTGAGGGCAATGGTGCCTCTGGGGTGTGCAGCCAGAACCAAATCCACAGCATCATGGTTGGCTCAGCTGCACAGTGGGGGAGGAAGAAGAATGGAAGAGCTATCATGGTAGGGGATTCAATAGTCAGGGGATCAGACAGGCGTTTCTGCGACTGCAGACGTGTCTCCAGGATGGTATGTTGCCTCCCTGGTGCCAGGGTCAAGGATGTCACCAAGCTGCTGCAGGGCATTCTGGGGGGAGAGAGTGAACAGCCAGAGGTCATGGTCTATATCGGCACCAATGACATAGGAAGAAAGATGGATGAGGTCCTGCAGGCAGAGTTTAGGGAGCTCGGAGAGAGATTAAAAAGCAGGACCTCAAAGGTAGTAATCTCCAGATTACGCCCGGTGCCATGAGCTTCTGAGTACAGAAATAGGAGGATAGAGCAGATGAATGCGTGGCTGGAGAGATTATACAGGAGGGAGGGCTTTAGTTTCCTGAGACATTGGGACCGCTTCTGGGGGAGGTGGGACCTGTACAAGCCGGACGGGTTGCACCTCAACAGAGCCGGGACCAATATCCTCGTGGTGGGATTTGCCAGTGCTGTTGGGGAGGGTGTAAACTAGCTTCGCAGGGGGATGGGAACCTGAAAATAGATTCAGTAGGGAGGGGAGTAAAGCTGGAATTAGAAAGCAGAAATGAAGAAAGTGAGTTTGAAGGACAGAGGAAACAAGCAGGAAAAAAGGGTAAAAAAACAAATTTAAAAGCTCCTTGTCTAAATGCACGTAGCATTTGCAACCAAATAGATGAGTTGACGGCACAAATAGATACAAATTGGTATGATCTGATAGCCATTACAGAGACGTGGTTGCAAGTGACCAGGACTGGGAATTAAATATTATGGGGTATTTGACAATTCGGAAGGACAGACAGAAGGAAAAGGAGGTGGGGTAGCTCTGTTGATAAAGGATGGAATCAATGCAATAGTGAGAAATTATATTGGCTCAAATGATCAGGATGTTGAAACAGTTTGGGTGGAGATAAGGAATAATAAGAGGCAAAAGTCAATAGTGGCCGTAGTCTATAGGCCCCCTAGCAGTAGCAACTCTGTTGGTCAGAGTAAAACCAGGAAATAGTGGGGGCTTGTAAAAAGGGAACAGCAATAATCATGGGTGATTTGAACCTCCACATTGATTGGGCAAATCAAATTGGTCTGGGTAGCCTTCAGGAAGAATTGATAGAGTGCATAAGGGGCGAGTACCTTGAGCAGTATGTAACGGAACCAACCAGGGGGCAGGCTATCTTAGATCTGGCCTTGTGTAATGAGACAGGATTAATAAACAATCTCCTAGTAAAGGATCCCCTCGGAATGAGTGATCATAGCATGGCTGAATTTCAAATTCAGATGGAGGGCGAGAAATTTGGATCTCTAACCAGCGTACTAAGCTTAAATAAAGGAGACTAGAAAGATATGAGGGCAGAGTTGGCTAAAGTGGACTGGGAAATAGATTAAAGTGTAGGACGGTTGATGAACAGTGGTGTACATTTAAGGAGATATTTCATAACTCTCAAGAAAAATATATTTCAGTGAGGAGGAAAGGGTGTAAAAGAAAAGATAGCTATCTGTGGCTAACAAAAGAAATAAAGGACGGTATCCAATTAAAAACAAGGGCATACAAAGTGGCCAAAACTACTAGGAGGACAGAAGATTGGGAAACTTTTAAAAGCCAGCAAAGAATGACTAAAAAAATGATTAAGAAAGGGAAGATAGACCATGAAAGTAAACTAGCACAACATATAAAAACAAATAGCAAGAATTTCTACAGGTATATAAAAAGGAAAAGAGTGGCTAAAGTAAATGTTGGTCCCTTAGAGGATGAAACCTGGGAATTAGTAATGGGGAACATGGAGATGGCAGAAACTCTGAACAAATATTTTGTGTCAGTTTTTATGGTAGAGGACACTAAAAGTATCCCAACAGTGGATAGTCAAGGGGCTATAGGAGGGGAGGAACTTACCACAATCACAATCACTAAGGAGGTGGTACTCAGTAAGATAATGGGACTAAAGGCAGATAAATCCCCTGGACTTGATGGCTTGCATCCTAGGGTCTTAAGAGAATTAACGGCCGGGATAGTGGATGCATTGGTTGTAATTTAACAACATTCCCTGGATTCTGGGGAGGTCCCAGCTGATTAGAAAACTGCAAATGTAACGCCACTATTTATGATTTTTGCAGTGTGACAGCTGCGGAAAAATGCAGGGAACGGCACCAGCCCTTATACATGATCTTCTTCGACCTTACTTTGACACTGTCAATTGCGAGGATCTATGAAGTGTCTTCTTCCGTTTCGGATGCCCTCAGAAGTTTGTCAACATCCTCCGCCTGCTCCACGACGACATGCAGGCCATGATCCTTACCAACGGATCCATTACAGATCCAATCCACGTCCGGGGTCAAACAGGGCTGCGTCATCACCCCAACCCTCTTCTCAATCTTCCTCACTGCCATGCTCCACCTCACAGTCAACAAGCTCCCCGCTGGAGTGGAACTAAACTACAGAACCAGTGGAAACCTGTTCAACCTTCGCTATCTCCAGACCAAGTCTAAGACCACCCCAACCTCTGTCGTCAAGCTACAGTACGCGGATGACACCTGTGTCTGCGCACATACAGAGGCTGAACTCCAAGACATAGTCGACGTATTTACTGAGGCGTATGAAAGCATGGACCTTACGCTAAACATCCGTAAGACAAAGGTCCTCCACCAGCCTGTCCTCGCTGCACAGCACTGCCCCCCAACCATCAAGATCCTCGGCGCGGCCCTGCATAACATGAACCATTTCCCATACCTCAGGAGCCTCTTATCAACAAGAGCAGACATTGATGACGAGATTCAACACCGCCTCCAGTGCGCCAGTGCAGCCTTCAGCCGCTGAGGAAAAGAGTGTTCGAAGACCAGGCCCTCAAATCTGCCATCAAGCTCATGGTGTACATGGCTGTAGTAATACCCGCTCTCCTGTATGGCTCAGAGACATGGACCATGTACAGTAGACACCTCAAGTCGCTGGAGAAATAACACCAATGATGCCTCCGCAAGATCCTACAAATCCCCTGGGAGGACAGACACACCAACATTAGCATCCTCGACCAGGCCAACATCCCCAGCATTGAAGCACTCACCACACTTGATCAGCTCCGCTGGGCAGGCCACATTGTTCGCATGCCAGACACGAGACTCCCAAAGCAAGCGCTCTACTCGGAACTCCTTCACGGTAAACGAGCCAAAGGTGGGCAGAGGAAACGTTACAAGGACACCCTCAAAGCCTCCCTGATAAAGTGCGACATCCCCACCGACACCTGCGAGTCCCTGGCCAAAGACCGCCCTAAGTGGAGGAAGTGCATCCGGGAGGGCGCTGAGTACCTCGAGTCTCATCGACGAGAGCATGCAGAAAGCAAGCGCAGGCAGCGGAAGGAGTGTGCGGCAAACCAGTCCCACCCACTCTTACCATCGACTATCTGTCCCACCTGTGACAGGGATTGTGGCTCTCGTATTGGACAGTTCAGCCACCTAAGGACTAATTTTAAGAGTGGTAGCAAGTCTTCCTCGATTCCGAGGGACTGCCTATGATGATGATGATGATTTATAAAAGGAGGCAAACAAAAACAGCCTAACATCTGTAGTTGGGAAAATGTTGGAGTCCATTATTAAAGAAGCTGTAGCAGGACATTTGGAACAGCATAATTCAGTCAGGCAGAGTCAGCATGGATTTATGAAGAGGAAGTCATGTTTGACAAATTTGTTGGAATTCTTTGAGGATGTAACAAACAGGGTGGATAAAAGGAAACCAGTGGAGCTGGTGTATTTGGATTTCCAGAAGGCATTCAACAAACATAGAAAAAAAATAGGAGCAGTAGTAGGCCATTCGGTCCTTCGAGTCTGCACCGCCATTCAATATGATCATGGCTGATCCTCTATCTCAGCACCATAGTCCCACTTTTTCCCCATATCACTTGATACCTTTTGTTTCTAGAAATTGATCTATCTCCCTCTTAAATATATTCAGTGACTTGGCCTCCACAGCCTTCTGTGGTAGAGAATTCCACTTGTTCACCACCCTCTGAGTGAAGAAATTTCTCCTCATCTCCGTCCTAATTTTCCTACTCCGTATCCTGAGACTGTGACCCCTTGTTCTAGACTTCCCAGCCAGGGAAACATCCTCCCCGCATCCAGTCTATCCAACTCAGTCAGAATTTTATACATTTCAATGAGATCCCCTCTCATTCTTCTAAACTCTAGTGAATACAGACCAAGTCGACCCAATCTCTCCTCATACGACAATCCTGCCATCCCAGGAATCAGTCTGGTGAACCTTCGCTGCACTCCCTCTCTGGCAAGTATATCCTTTCTTAGGAAAGGAGACCAGAACTGCACACAATACTCCAGGTGTGATCTCACCGAGGCCCTGTATAACTGTAGTAAGACATCCTTGCTCCTGTACTCAAATCCTCCTGCAAAGAAGGACAACATACCATTTGCCTTCCTAAATACTTGCTGCACCTGCATGTTTGCTTTCGATGACTGGTGTACAAGGTCCCTCTGTACATCTGTACATCGACACTTCCCAAGCCATCATCATTTAAATAATATTTTGTCCTTATGTTTTTCTTACCAAAGTGGATAACTTCACATATATCCATGTTATACTGCATCTGCCATGTGTTTGCCCACTCACTCAACCTATCTAAATCACCTTGCAGCGTCTTTGCATCCTCCTCACAACTCACAATCCCACCTAGTTTTGTATCGTCAGCAAACTTGGAAATATTACATCTGGTTCCCTCATCCAAATCATTTATATATATTGTGAATAACTGGGACCCAAGCACTGATCCCTGTGGTACCCCACTAATCACTGCCCGCCACCCCGAAAAAGACTTGTTTATTCCTACTCTTTGTTTCCTGTCAGTTAACCAATTTTCAATCCGTGCCAATGCATTACCCCCAATCCTATGTGCTTTAATTTTGCACACTAACTTCCTATGTGGGACTTTATCAAAGGTCTTCTGAAAATCCAAATACAGTACATCCACTGGTTCTCCCTTAGCTATTCTATCAGTTACATCCTCAAAAAACTCCAGTAGTTTGGCAAACATGATTTTCCTTTCATAAATCCATGTTGACTTTGTTTAAACCCATTGATATTATCTAAGTGTGCTGTTATCACATCCTTTATAATAGACTCCAGCATTTTCGCTACTACTGATGTCAGGCTAACCGGTCTGTAGTTCCCCATTTTCTCTCTCCCTCCTTTTTTAAACAGTGTGGTTACATTTGTCACCCTCCAATCTGCAAGAACTGTTTCATAATCTATAGAATTTTGGAAGATGACAACCAATGTATCTACTATTTCCATGGCTACCTCTTTTAGTACTCCGGGATGCAGATCATCAGGCCCTGGGGATTTATCTGCCTTCAGTCCCATTAGTTTCTCCAGCACTATTTATTTACTAATAATCATTTCCTTTAATTCTTCAAGTGCCACATAAAAGATTACTGCACAAGATAAAAGTTCACAGGGTTGGGGGTAATATATTAACATGGATAGAGGATTGGCTAATTAACAGAAAACAGAGAGTCGGGATAAATGGTTCATTCTCTGGTTGGCAATCAGTAACTAGTGGGGTACCGCAGGGATCAGTGCTGGGACTCCAACTATTTACAATCTATATTAACGACTTGGATGAAGGGACTGAGTGTAACGTAACTAAGTTTGCTGATGATACAAAGATGGGAGGAAAAGCAATGTGTGAGGATGACACAATAAACCTGCAAAAGGACATAGACAGGCTAAATGAGTGGGCAGAAATTTGGCAAATGGAGAAAAATGTTGGGAAGTGTGAGGTTATACACTTTGGCAGAAAAAAATCGAAGAGCAAGTTATTATTTAAATGGAGAAAAATTGCAAAGTGCTGCAGTACAGCAGGACCTGGGGATCCTGGTGCATGAAACACAAAAGGTTAGTATGCAGGTACAGCAAGTGATCAGGAAGACCAATGGAAATTTGACCTTTATTGCAATGGGCATGGAATATAAAAGCAGGGAAGTCTTACTACAATTATACATGGTATTGGTGAGGCCACACCTGGAATACTGCGTACAGCTTTGGTTTCCATATTTACGAAAGGATATACTTGCTTTGGAGGTAGTTCAGAGAAGGTTCACTCGGTTGATTCCGGATATGAGGGGGTTGGCTTATGAGGAAAGGTTGAGAAGGCCTCTATTCATTGAAATTTAGAAGAATGAGAGGTGATCTTATCGAAACGTATAAGATTATGAGGGGGCTTGATAAGGTAGATGCAGAGAGGTTGTTTCCACTGATAGGGGAGACTAGAAGTAGGGGGCATAATCTTAGAATAAGGAGCCACCCATTTAAAACTGAGATGAGGAGGAATTTCTTCTCTCAGAGTGTTGTAAATCTGTGGAATTTGCTGCTTCAGAGAATTGTGGAAGCCAGGTCATTGAATAAATTTAAGACAGAGCTAGACATTTTCTTAATTGATAAGGGAATAAGTTGTTATGGGGAGCAGGCAGGGAAGTGGACCTGAGTCCATGATCAGATCAGCCATGATCGTATTAAATGGCAGAGCAGGCTCGAGGGGCCATATGGCTTACTCCTGCTCTTATAACTTATGTTCTTATGTTCTTATGAAGACCGATACAAAATATTTTTTATCGTCTCTGCCATTTCCCTATTCCCTATTATTAATTTCCCAACTTATTTGGAATAACTACTCTTGCACCCCACATGATACAATCTTTATCCACTGATAATTCATTCCTACAAACTAATTATGGATGAATATTTTTCCCTGATTCCTCGTTTGACCAGCCATTTGCTATATAATTATACACCTTTGACATAACTGGGTCACATTTGGTTGCTCTACCAATCTCTTCAGCTGTGACTGGCAGTTCATCAATGTATGAAAAATAGAACACTTCTTCCCTATTGGGTGTAACATGTGATGGGGATGGCAACCTGAACATAGCATCAGCATTACCATCTGACCTAGGTACAACAACAATCGGTGTAGCCCAATTACTTAGATTTACCGTAGAGATAATATTCTCAGTTTCTAGTCTTTTGAGTTCTTGCTCAACTTTCTCCTTAAGTGCATATGGTACAGGACATGGCTTGCAGTAAACTAGTCTAGCATCCTTCTGTACTCTGACACTCACCTGGAAACCTTGGATCGGACTGCCTGTTTCGTGGAACACCTTTGGATACTGTTTGATGACATCATACTTCGATGCAAATCTCGTTTCAACACGAAAAATCTAATTCCAATCCAGCTTCATTGGTCCAACCAATTTTTACCTATTAAAGCAGGCTTGTCTCCTCCCAGTAGCAAGAGGGGCAAGTTCTGAAACTGGTCTTTGTATTCTACCAGTATGGTGATACATCCTACCACAGAGATTTGCTCTCCTGAGTAACCTCGCAACTCTATCTTCGATTTCTCCAGTGGAAAATCACGCAACTTGTTGAGATATAACGATTCTGGTACTACGCTCACGGATGCACCAGTGTCAATTTCCACAAGTATCCTGGTTCCTGCAACGTATACTTGGATGATGATACATCGCGAGTGATTGTTGGATATCCTCATGCTCCTGATGACGTGTATCTCCAGAACCTCCTCATCCTGCTGCTTCATCTCAATGCTGTGTAGTCTCTAGTGATTTCTACTTCTAGCATTGAACATCGGTCAGCATGCCATCACAAAATTCCCAGTTAGAAACGCTCTGCCTTCACATGTGGACAGCTTTGAACAATGTGTTGTCCCAGGTACCAATAGCATGACTTCAATGCACTGTTACATTGGTCAGTTGCTGAGGCCTTGAGGCCCAACTCCCTTTTACTTCTAACCTGGAGGCAATTCACCTCAGTTGGCTGATGACTGGAAAAGGCACGAAATTCTCGGGAGTATTGGTCGGCCATATCCATCGATATAGCTGTCTGACAAGTTAAATCAAAAGCCAAGTTTGGGGTTGTCAACAACTTTCTTCTGATTGCTTCAGTTTTCATCCCACAAAGCGATCACGCAATGCTCGGTCCTAAAGTTTCCGAAATGAGAGTGAATGGATAGCTTTTTTAAAGCTACAAAGTACTCACTCATTTTACTCTCGTCATTTAACTGCAAAACAAAGAACCTCTCAAAGCCTCTCTGCTATTTGGCTGAAATCATCCACCAACAAAAATTTCAGCTAGGGAATCCGATTATCCTATCCTCATTCGCCAATGTGATATATTCTTTGCAACATCACAAACAGACACATACACAAGATGGCTGTACAGAAACTTGTGGATAAGGGGTTATGGGGAGCGGGCAGGGAAGTGGAGCTGAGTCCATGATCAGATCAACCATGATCTTATTGAATGGTGGAGCAGACTTGAGGAGCCGTATGGCCTACTCCTGTTCCTATTTCTTATGTTCTTATGTTCTTATGTCATGTGACCTTGTAATATGATCCTTTTATTGTATAAACATCAGCAATTGCATGACCACAGTAGTCTACTAGGTGGAGCAGTAGTACACTAGGGGGAGCTCTATATTACACATATCATTAATGAAAAGCTTGGGAATGAGCCATCCTTTACAAGAGCATGATGGAACGAGGGTATAA
This sequence comes from Pristiophorus japonicus, assembly GCF_044704955.1. NCBI lineage: Eukaryota > Metazoa > Chordata > Chondrichthyes > Pristiophoridae > Pristiophorus > Pristiophorus japonicus. The sequence goes on from NC_091981.1 coordinate 66,961,705, forward strand.
AATAGAAGTTTGGATTTCCTGCTAAGTACTGGAATTCAAACAGTTGAGGTGGAAAATGGAATTCGGATCCCTTAGGCTAGACATCTGCTGATTCTAGAGCCCACCATCATTACCACCAGCCTTCAGGTGCCAGCCATGGCTCAATGGTCGCACTCTCACTTTTGGACCAAAAGGCTATGGGTTCAACTCCCATCCAAAAAGTTGAGCACATTATCCAGTCTGAACTTTCAGTGTAGCACTGAGGGAGTGTTGTGCTGTCGGAGGTGCTATCTTTTGGAAGAGACATTAAACCGAAGCCCCGTCTGCCCTCTTAGGCAAATGTAAAAGATCCAATGGTACTATCCAAAAAAGAGCAGGGAGTTCTCCTACTGTTCTGGCCAATATTTATCCCTCAATGAACATTACCAAAGCAGATTATGTGGTCATTATCTCATCACTGTTTGTGAGATTTTGCTGTGTGCAAATTAGCTGCCATGTTACCTACATTACAATAATGACTACTCTTCAAAAGTACTTCATTGGCTGTAGAGCACTTTGAGATCCTGAGATTGTGAAAGGCGCTATATAAATGCAAGTCCTTTCATTCAGATCAGGTAGTATTGACATGGTGGCATCAGCCAACCAATTTCCATAATTTCTGTTTCATTTGAGCTCAATCACAAACCTCTACTCAGGGTTGATAGACACTAAAGAAAAGGCGGAAGTAAATTTGGGGCGTGTTTGGGTGCCTTTTATGCCTCCCTTTAGTGGGGTGCAATGGCTTTGTGACTGGGCGCAGCGATGACATCGACTCCCGCTATATCCGGCAGGAGTTTTGCGCCGGCATCGCCCTGGTAGCGCCCGAACCCAAAATTGCCTTCCACCTCCTGTAGCAGCGCTGGGAAAAAACACCAACAGCTGCAGGAGGCATGCATCGGGTGGCCGGCCACTTCAGGAGTGATGCTCGAAGGCAAGGTAAGTTTGAAAAAAACGTAGCTTTTTTCGTGGGTTCCTGCCTGCGCTCGATCGACCCGGCACTTTGCTTGAGCACCGGGCTGATCGCGTTGTATCGCAGCTGCCGTCGTGGAGAAGGTAAGTTGTTTTTATTTTGCACAGCCTGCAACGTTGGCCCTTCCCTTAAGATGGGAAGGAGCCTTTCAATGCAGCAGCACTGCACGGACAAATATGCAGCGCTGCTCAACTCACCATACCGCTTGCTGCCGATTGCGCTCCAAGAAGGAAATGAAGCACTTGATTTAGCGTTCCACTTCCCTGTTGGAGCGCAAAGGGCTAACTTTTCAAACTTTTAAATGTTAGGGCCCCAAATGGGGCGATCATGAATTTCACCCCCAAGGAGCCAAGCACACATATTTTAAAGCTTTGCAAAATCTTGAGCTGGATTTTGCTCCACTAACCTGAAATTATTGGAAACTAGTGGGAAAGGGGACTATAGTGGTTAGGATGCATTCTCACACTCGATCACTCTTCCCCTACCCCTGCCAGAATGGCCACTGGCCAATTTTTCTATGTGCTCTACATGTAAACGCTATTCTGGGCAGGGCCTGAGTTCCTGGTCGATTTCCCTCCTTACCATTGGTGCCTTCACTGATCCCAGGGACCATTAGGAAAAAGGTGGCTGTAGAGGCTGAGGCAGCAGCTGTAATTCCCCACAGTTGACGGATGGAAGGAGAGGGTGTAATATTGACCTCTTCTCCCTCCATAATTCTCCCACACATATACTTTTTTATGCCTAGATCTCAGCTGGTGTTCTAAAAAAAATGTTCGATCCGTTTCAACGCTCTGCTATCCCCATGAAATGTGCCTTCACTTCTTTAGGTGCTGTTACACTCAGGTGGGCGAAAGTCTCACCCCAATGGGTGAAAGTCCCGGTCTGGATGGGTGAAAGTCTGGGTGTGTGAAAGTCCGGGTGGGTGAAAGTCCTGGAGCAGCTGGGTGAAAGTCCCGGTCTGGGTGGGTGAAAGTCGCACCCCAGGTGGGTGAAAGGCTCCGTCTGGGTGAGTAAAAGGACCGCCCAGTAGTTTGAAATCTAGGTTATACAATATCAAAAACCGGTGAATACACATCACACACTGTAACAGTCATTCTACTGCTTGAAACCAAAAAAATAACCAACAAGGGAAGTCATTGTAACATTTAAAACTATGCTTAAAAGTAGGAAGTAGAGTCTTAGGAGGTGAAATTCACCTGTTGTACGCCTCCCATTAGTACATCCGGGGCTAAGGCGGCGCAAATCTGTTTTTGTCCAGGGAGGGCGCTACCAGCTCCCGCAAAACTGTGCGTGAGTTAGCAGAGGTGCTAACACGGTAGAGGCAAGACGCACTAGTAGTGCCCCGTGTCACCGTACATCTGGGTATGACATCATCGCCGTGTGCGGCAACCCCTTAGCACCCCGTGGCGAACCCCTTTCTGTCCCACGGCATAAATTTGCCTGCGCCCATGAGCGGTGTCAGTGTCAGACTCGCAGTTCACAAACCGGGCCGACCTCTGCTCCCGTGGTGGAAGTTAAAGAGGAGGTACACTGTGCCGCACGTCGCCATTTTGTCGTTTTGGCCGACTCACCAGTCGGCCCATCTTGCTGCTCCGTGGCATGGTCCGTGCCACCATCATGCAGCCCGGCACTCCGTTTGGGTGCCGGGCTGCAGCCAGTGAAGGCCATCAGTGCACAGTGAAGGCCATCAGAGACCCTGCAGAGTGCGCAGCGGCCCTCCCCTTTAACGGAAGGGGAGGAGCATTGAAATGCCTTAGCGCTACATTGTGATCCACTTCCTGTGAGAGGCGGTAACCTCAATTTCGTTTCCGGGGTGGGGCTTGCGCCGGGTGCAGAATGTCCAGCTCTGGAGAGGTTACCACCCCTAACTGGGGCGATAGCCATTTTCGACCCCTTAGATTTGGAATACAAATGAACGCATTAGCTCCCAACTACAACAATACACTGGTTGAAATTTTGGACTTTTTGTCTGCTGGCAATCCTTGTCCTCACATAGACCTTTGAAAAACCATACAAATAAAGGTCAAATTGGCCAACATACAAAATCTTTACGTTTATAATGGCCTCCAGCTGATAGTTCAGCGTGCCAATGACAACCAACCAGATATTAAAGTTAAGTTATGTTCTATCCTCAATTAACCTCAAAGCTGTGGGAATTAGATTCACTACTTCCTTCTTACTAGGTTTGACAGAAGACATATAAAAAGACTAAAGAAGGGAGGTAGATTAGGGGTAGGGCAATTGCGATTTAAAAAAGGAGGGAGAGAGAAAACGGGGAACTACAGACCACTTAGCCTAACATCAGTAGTAGGGAAAATGCTGGAATCTATTATGAAGGACATGGTAAAAGGGCACTTCGAAAATAATGGCCCTGAAATTCCGGCTTCCCCGGGTTCGTATGGAGTGTTTACGGACCCAGAAAGGCAGCGGAAAAGCCGGTTTTCAGCACACAATGCGCATGCACTGAAAACCGGCTTTTCCGATCTGTCAAGCATCTCGAAAGCGAGGATATTTGCAAGGGCAAGATTGCGGTATTTACCCATATCTTGCCCAGCAAATGTCCTCAAAATTCTTGCGCCTGATAAAAGTAGGCGCATAGGCTACTTTTACAGATGTAAGAGTTTAAAAACATACAAAAATATAATTAAATTAAATTTAAAAAACACATATTTTTAAAAACACTGCCCATTACGTTACATTTATTTTTAACCATAATTTAAAAAACTTTTTAAAAACTCGGGAAAAAATTTTTTCTCTCAGATATTTATTAACTTTAATTTCAATTAATTTTAATTATGTGTGGTATGTTTTTTATTTTTTATTACATGTGTTTAGTGTCTTTGTTTTTTTTTCTCATTAATAGCAATGAGAACTCGTAGATACAGTACCTGATTGGATGAGCAGTCACACGTGACTGCACCTTTTGCATGGGAACCTGGAGAACAGGCGCACGCTTTGCAGCGCGGGAAGAGAAGGCCTCCCCACCGGAATCGTAGGCCCCTCCCGGACCACCAGGTAAATTCATAGAAATGTTTCAGGTTGGAGGCAATTACCCGCAGGAAGCCTCCGACTGCAATTTCAGGGCCAGTAGGATTAGGCAGAATAGACCGATTAGCCTGACATCGGTGGTGGGGACAATGCTGGAATCAATTATTAAAGATGTAATAGCAGTGCATTTGGAAAGCAGTGACAGGATCAGTCCAAGTCAGCATGGATTTATGAAAAGGAAATCATGCTTGACAAATCTTCTAGAATTTTTTGAGGATGTAACTAGTAGAGTGGATAAGGGAGAACCAGTGGATGTGGTGTATTTGGACTTCAAAAGACTTTTGACAATGTCCCACACAAGAGATTAAGGCACATGGTATTGCGGGTAATGTATTGACGTGGATGGAGAACTAGTTGGCAGACAGGAAGCAGAGAGTCGGAATAAATGGGTCCTTTTCAGAATGGCAGGCAGTGACTAGTGGGGTGCCGCAGGGTTCAGTGCTGAGACCCCAGCTATTTACAATATACATTAATGATTTAGACGAAGGAATTGAATGTAATATCTCTAAGTTTTCAGATGACACTAAGCTGGGTGGCAGTGCGAGCTGCGAGGAGGATGCTAAGAGGCTGCAGTGGGACTTGGACAGGTTAGGTGAATGGGCAAATGCATGGCAGAAGCAATATAATGTGGATAAGTGTGAGGTTATCCACTTTGGTGGCAAAAACAGTAAGGCAGAATATTATCTGAATGGTGACAGATTAGTAAAAGGGGAGGTGCAATGAGACCTGGGTGTCATGGTACATCAGTCATTGAAGGTAGGCATGCAGGTACAGCAGGCAGTAAAGAAAGCAAATGGCATGCTGGCCTTCATAGCGAGCGGATTTGAGTATAGGAGCAGGGAGGTCTTACAGCAGTTGTACAGGGCCTTGGTGAGACCATACCTTGAGTATTTTGTGCAGTTTTGGTCTCCTAATCTGAGGAAGGACATTCTTGCTATTGAGCGAGGGCAGCGAAGGTTCACCAGACTGATTCCCGGAATGGCAGGACTGACATATGAAGAGAGGCTTATATTCACTGGAATTTAGAAGAATGAGAGGGAATCTCATAGAAACATATAAAATTCTGACGGAATTGGACAGAAATGTTCCCGATGTTGGGGAAGTCCAGAACCAGGAGTCACATTCTAAGGATAAGGGGTAAGCCATTTAGGACCGAGATGAGGAGAAACTTCTTCACTCAGAGAGTTGTGAACCTGTGGAATTCTCTACCGCAGAAAGTTGTTGAGGCCAGTTCGTTAGATATATTCAAAAAGGAGTTAGATGTGGCCCTTATGGCTAAAGGGATCAAGGGGTAAGGAGAGAAAGCAGGAATGGGGTACTGAAGTTGCATGATAAGCCGTGATCATATTGAATGGTAGTGCAGGCTAGAAGGGCTGAATGGCCTACTCCTGCAACTATTTTCTATGTTTCTATGTTTCAATGTAATCAGTGGATGTGGTGTATTTGGATTTTCAGAAGGCATTCAATAATGGGCCACACAAGAGGTTATTAAACAAAATTAGGATTCATGGGATTGGGGGTAATATATTAGATTAGATTGAGGATTGGTTAATGGACAGAAAACAGAGTCGGAACAAACGACCATTTTCGGGTTGGCATGTTTTAACTAGTAGGGTACCACAAGTATCAGTGCTTGGGACTCAGCTATTCACAATCTATATTAATGATTTGGATGCGAGGACCAAATATAATGTATCCAACTGTGCTGATTATACAAAGATATAAGGGACCGCCTATGATGATGATGATGATGATGAGGTGGGAATGTAAGTTGTAAGGAGGAGCAAAGAGGCTTCAACGGTATATAGACATTGCAAATGGAATATAACATGGAGAAATGTGAAGTTATCCATTTGGTAGGAAAAATAGAAAAGCACAGTATTTTTTAAATGGTGAGAGATTGGGAAATGTTGGTGTTCAGAGGGACCTGGATGTCCTTGTCCACAAACTATTGAAAGTTAACAGCAGGTACAACAAGCAATTAAGAAAGCAAATGGTATGATGGCCTTTACTATAAGAGGATTTGAATATAAGAGTAAAGATGTCTTACAGTAATTATATAGTGCCCTGATGGAGTAGTGTGTATCGTTTTGGTCTCCTTACCTAAGGAACGATATACTTGCCATAGAAGGAGTGCAACGAAGGTTCACCAGACTGATTCCTGGAATGGGGGGATTGTCCTACGAGGAGCGATTGTGTAGACTAGGCCTAAATACTTTAGAGTTTAGAAGAATGAGAGGTGATCTCATTGAACCATACACAATTCTTACAGGGCTTGTCAGAGTAGATGCAGGAAGGATGTTTCCCCTGGCTGGAGAGTCTAGTACCAATGGTCACAGTCTTAGAATAAGGTAAGGGGTCAGCCATTTAGGACTGAGTTGAGGAGTTATTTCTTTGCTCAGAGCGTGGTGAATCTTTGGAATTCTCTACCCCAGAGGGCTATGGAGGCTCAGTTTTTGAGTATGTACAAGACAGAGATCGATGGATTTTTGGATATTGTGAATTAAGGGATATGGGGATAGTGCAGGGAAGTGGAGTTGAGGCAGAAGATCAGCCATGATCTTATTGAATGGCGGAACAGCCTCGAGGGACCGAACGGCCTTCTCCTGCCTCTAATTCTTATGTTCTTATGAGATTGCATGAGTGGTGCACTGTCCACAGCCACGATTACCCAAGCACAAGCTCAAACATATTTTATTTGTGTCAGTGCCCCAATTCCTGATATTCACCATGTCCTCCTCAAAGGATGTTACCAGTGCAAGATTAGCAAGCCCTACGCCTATGTAGGTATGCTGTCTTCGATTGGGAGCCAATTTGGCCTGCTGACAGAAAAGTAATGTTGAGATGTGGCAAGTTAGGAGGCTGCACACAGTAACTCCAAATGCCCATCCAGCATTCCATTGTGTGTGTGAGTCAGTGACCATGCATCACTAAGAGTAATAAGTTGCAACTTGAAGGAGCCCAACTGTTGTATTCCTATGGACAGTAAGCAGTAAAAGCTTTTAGGTGTTAGGGTGCTGTGCGTGGGATTGTAGTATAGGTATAATCGGTTGAGAGGAGACAGTGGCATGCAGACTGTTCCCAGCTACTGGGACAGTGCACATTTAGATCATCTTAACTTTGCAGTTCTCTTCAAGTCTGACAATTTATTTCTTTTTTATATCCAGGTTCTGGAGGTACTGGCCACTGATTTGACTTTTTTGGTAACTGTTGGACTGCTTTCTTGCTCTTTTTCATTTTGTTGCTTTAAACGTCAGATTACACACACTCAGTTGTAGTAATGGCAGAATCAGGTCCTTATTTAAAATTCATATTTCACAAAATCCAGTATGAAAGTTACTGAGACATACACTTCAGAAAACCAGTGCATGCTTCCTGCACTTTCCGATTCCAGTATCTGCTGCTAAAATAGGAAATAGGGTACCCACATCTCTTATACTAAATCAAGACTTTGATCTCTATATTCGATGCATACTATCAATAAACCATGATACATCAAATGTACATACAAATACTAACAGAATGACAATGTGGTCCACATCGGTATCAATGATATAGATAGGAAGAGAGATGAGGTCCTGCAGGTAGAGTTTAGGGAGCTAGGAGAGAGATTAAAAAGCAGGACCTCAAAGGTAGTAATCTCCATATTACTCCCAGTGTCACGAGCTAGTGAGTACAGAAATAGGAGGATAGAGCAGATGAATACATAGCTGGAGAGGTGGTGCAGGCGGGAGGGCTTTAGTTTCCTGAGGCATTGGGACTGCTTCTGGGGGAGGTGGGGCCTGTACAAGCCGGACGGGTTGCACCTCAACAGAGCCGGGACCAATATCCTCGTGGCGGGGGCGGGGTGGGGGGGGGGTGTTTTCTAGTGCTGTTGGGAAGGGTTTAAACTAGCTTTGCAGAGGGATGGGTACCTGAAAATAGATTCAGTAGGGAGGGGAGTAAAGCTGGAATTAGAAAGCAAAAATAAAGAAAGTGAGTTTGAAGGAGAGGGGAAACAAGTCGGAAAAAAGGATTAAAAAAAACTTAAAGGCACTTGGTCTAAATGCATGTACCATTTGTAACAAAATAGATGAGTTGACAGTACAAATTGAGACAAATGGGTATGATCTGATAACCATTACAGAGACGTGGTTGCAAGGAGACCAGGACTGGGAATTAAATATTCAGGGGTACTTGACAATCCGGAAGGATAGACAGAAAGGAAAAGGAGGTGGGGTAGCTCTATTGATAAAGGATGGAATCACTGCAATAGTAAGAAATGCTATTGGCTCAAATGATAAGGGTGTTGAAACAGTTTGGGTGGAGATAAGGAACAATAAGGGGAAAAGTCACTTGTGGGCGTAGTCTATAGGCCTCCTAACCGTAGCAACTCTGTTGGTCGGAGCATAAACCAGGAAATAGTGGGGGCTTATAAAAAGAGAACAGCAATAATCATGGGTGATTTTAACCTCCATATTGATTGGACAAATCAAATTGGTTCGGGTAGCCTTGAGTAGGAGTTCATAGAGTGCGTAAGGGACGGATTCCTTGAGCAGTATGTAACAGAACCAACCAGGGGGCAGGCTATCTTAGATCTGGTCCTGTGTAATGAGACAGGATTAATAAACAATCTCCTAATAAAGGATCCCCTCGGAATGAGTGAAAATAGCATGATTGAATTTCAAATTCAGATGGAGGGTGAGAAAGTTGGATCTCTAACCAGCGTACTAAGCTTAAATAAAGGAGACTATGAAGGTATGAGGGCAGAGTTGGATAAAGTGGACTGGGAAAATAGATTAAAGTGTAGGACAGTATTTTGTAGGAAATATTTTGCAACTCTCAAGAAAAATATATTCCAGTGAGGAGGAAAGGGTGTAAGAGAAAAAATAGTAGTCATCCGTGGCTAACTAAAGAAATAAAGAACGGTATCCAATTAAAAACAAGGGCATACAAAGTGGCCAAAACTAGTGGGAGGACAGAAGGCTGGGAAGCTTTTAAAAGCCAGCAAAGAATGACTAAAAAAATGAGTAAGAAAGGGAAGATAGATTATGAAAGTAAACTAGCACAAAATATAAAAACAGATAGCAAGAGTTTCTATTGGTATATAAAAAAGAAAAGGGTGGCTAATGAAAATGTTGGTCCCTTAGAGGACATGACCGGGGAATTAGTAATGGAGAACATGGAGATGGCAGAAACTGTGAACAAATATTTTGTATCAGTCTTTACGGTAGAGGACACTAACAATATTCCGACAGTGGATAGTCTAGGGGCTATAGGAGGGGAAGGAACTTTACACGATCACAATCACTAAGGAGGTGGTACTCAGTAAGATAATGGGACTAAAGGAAAATAAATCCCCTGGACCAGATGGCTTGCATCCTAGGATCTTAAGAGAAGTACGGCAGGGATTGTGGATGCATTGGTTGTAATTTAACAAAATTCCCTGGATTCTAGGGAGGTCCCAGCAGATTGGAAAACTGAAAATGTAACACCCCTATTTAAAAAAGGAGGCAGACAAAAAGCAGGAAACTATAGACCAGTTAGCCTACCATCTGTGATTGGCAAAATTTTGGAGTCCACTATTAAAGAAGCAGTAGCAGGACATTTGGAAAAGCAAAATTCAGTCAGGCAGAGTCAGCATGGATATCTGAAGGGGAAGTCATGTGTGACAAAATTGCTGGAGTTCTTTGAGGATGTAACAAACAGGGTGAATAAAGCGGAACCAGTGGATGTGGTGTATTTGGACTTCCAGAAAGCATTTGACAAGGTGCCACATAAAAGGTTACTGCACAAGATAAAAGTTCACGGCGTTGGGGGTAATATATTAGCATGGATAGAGGTTTGGCTAGCTAACAGAAAACAGAGAGTTGGGATAAATGGTTCATTCTCTGGTTGGCAACCAGTAACTAGTGGGGTGCCGCAGGGATTAGTGCTGGGACCCCAACTATTTACAATCTACATTAACGACTTGGAAGAAGGGACTGTGTGTAACATAGCCAAGTTTGCTGATGATACAAAGATGGGAGGAAAAGCAATGTGTCAGGAAGACACACAAAATCTGCAAAATGACATAAATAGGCTAAGTGAGTGGGCAAAAATTTGGCAGATAGAGTATAATGTTGCAAAGTGTGAGGTCATGCACTTTGGCAGAAAAAATCAAAGAGCAAATTATTATTTAAATGGAGAAAGATTTCAAAGTGGGCATTATTTCTGGTGGGGGCGGTAAAAATGGGTTTTCAGATCGGCGGCTTCTCGTCCATTCTCAAAGCAAGTAGTCTTCATTTTTGAAATTGGGCATTACCGCGAGCAATATGAAATGGGTAGTAGCGTTAAATCTCACTGACCTTCTGCCGTATAATGTCGCTGTCCTTAGCAACGGCATGGCAATGCTCGATTTCCGCAAGTCAGGAGGTCAAGGGTCATCATGACATGCGCAGAAGAGGAGACAGAGAGAGGGGGAGCTGAGAGGGACTGAAGGCATGTGTGGATGTGCTGTGTGCTTATTTTGCCTTTGTGGGAGGCACGAGGGAGATTCACTAGCAGCCAAAAGCACCAAGAACATAGGTGGCACCGAGTTTTTGTCCAATAAATAATATATAACATGGAAGGGATGGTGGAGGCCTTGGAACTAGTAGCCAGGAACACCGGTGGCAGTGGGCTCCCAGTGGTCCCAGAACGCGGCAGTGCACCCCAAGGTGCCGCATCCCCATTGCCAACCACACATGAGAGCCAGGAGCAACATCTTGCTTCTGGCTCAGAGCTCATTCCCACCTCGGGACTCTCCCGTATCCGTCCAAGCAGCGGTTCGGCCGTCAGCGCCGCCCCCCCCCCAATGAAGCATCGCCTGAGGAGCTCTTTGGCCAGGCGGCTTGGAGTCAGGAGGGGAAGGGGAAGGGGTAGAGGTGCGGAGGAGAAGCGGAGGGGGAGGAAGGGTTGGTTTTTACAGAAATATTGATGATTTCAGACTAATGTTCAGTTTAAATGTTATTTATTTAACAAAACCTTGTTGCACATTGACTCAGAAAGCTGCACCATTACACGCTGGTGATTCCTTAACATCAAAGGGTATAATTACACTTAACTTCAATCAACTTAAACTTTAACTGTCACCAAGCTGATGCCCACCATTAATGTATGACCTGTGCACCCAGCAGTGTGTCAGCCTTGTAAATAATACCAACATTCTTTCAGGCAAGGCGATCATTGAAGAGCTCCTGACGTAAGGCTCTTGCAGCTATCATGCCACCATGGGCCCTTTCATGTGGTCTACAGGGGGGCTGGGGGCATGGCTTCAGCATCAGCCTGATAGTGTGGGCCGATGTCAGCGTCCGCCTCCTTGTCCTCCTCGTCCTCTCTCTGGTGAGGTGGATTGTCAGACTCATCAGGCAATTCTTCTCCCCTCCTGATAATTAAGTTGTGCAGCATGGAGCACACCACCACGAATTAAGCTACCTGCTCAGGGTGGTATTGGAGCTCGCCTCCTGAGTGGTCCAGGCATCTAAAGTGCTGGTTCAGCACTCCAATGGTTTTCTCCACGATATTGCGAGTTGCTCTGTGGCTCTCGTTGTATTGCCTCTCGGCTTCGGTGTGGGTGTCACGCAGGGGAGTGATCAGCCACGTGGCGAGGCCATATCCTTTGTCCCCAAGCAACCAGCATTGACCTTGTGGCTGATTGTTAAACAAGTCAGATACAGTGCTCTCACACAGGATGTGAGCATCATGGATGCTGCCCGGAAATTTAGCATTCATTGCCATTATAACTTGCTGGTGGTTGACAACAATTTGGACATTCAGGGAGTGGAATCCCTTGCAGTTCCTGAAAACCTTTGCATCCTGAAAAAGTGCCCGCATTGCGATGTGCCTACAGTCTATTGCTCCCTGCACCTTGGGGAAGTTTGCAATTCTGGAGAATGCTAGAGCCCTCTCACTCTGTGCCTCCTGGTCATAGGGAAGCGGATCAAGACCCTCCTGCATGCATACAGGGCTTCAGTGACCTGGCTGATGCAGCAATGTGTGGCATGCTGAGACAGACCGCAAATGTCGCCAGCTGAAGCCTGAAAAGAACCCGAGGCATAGAACAACAGTGCCGCGGTGACTTTGACCTCGACAGACAGTGCAGTACTGATGGTGCTGGCAGGCTGCACATCTGCCCTTATGAGCTGACATACCTCAGTGATAACCTCTTTGTGGAAGCGCAGCCTCCGAAGGCTTAGTGTGTAACGTCTGGTCCTCCTCATCAGCCTAGCATGTCTTACATTGGTAAAATAATGCTGTGGAGCATACCCTCGGCCATTTTGAGTCTGCAGCATGTAATTGGTCATCAAGAGAGGGTGAGAAAGGACAGGCCTCATTGCAATAGCTCTCTGTTTTCTACCGATTGGTCACAAACAATAAATGTCCCGATAAAGACACGTATTAAATTCCAATCGGTCACAGTATGGTCAAGATGTTTGTACAGATGTTCACATCATCTCCAATGATCTCCAGAGTACATCTGAACTCCCCCGAGGTTGAAGCACAGCAGCCTTTTAAGTGATGCGACATGTGATGTAGAACATGGCGTCCACAATGCTGTGATAGTTCCGGTTAGTTCCACTTTTTCTGGGCGTTTTTGTGGGTAAGCGATATTGTGGGCGAAATGTGTGCGAGATGGTGAAGTGACGCTGGGTGATCTCATGGCTGCTAGTTTCGGCAAATATGATCTTTATGACAAAAAAAAGTGGGCAGGCGGTATTATTGAATCTCGGCGTTAAATTAGAGCGGAAAGTAACGCTGGGCTATATTATGGACGTTGATTTTGCTCATTCTGACAATTTCGCCCAAAAAAAGTGGGCGAGTAGTATCATAATTTCCCAGCGTTATGCACATGGGGAAAGTAACGCTCGGCAATAAGTTTCCGAAAAATGCCCATCAGTTTCCATTTTGTGGCTAAATGGGCGATATATGGGCATTATATACCATTTCAGCGGTAAAATGGACATTAATTCGGCGTTAAGCATGCAAAAAAAGTGGAAAATCTAGCCCATAAACTCTGAACATTACTGGAGCTCCCACTGCACTTTTCCAACAATGTTCAAGCTCTATAACTCCTTGAAGTCATTTCTATATCAAAGAACCCCTCTTGGTAATCTTGCACCATCAACACTCATCAACATTTGCCTCTGCAAAATCCTGCAAATCCCCTGGGAGGACAGATGCATCAACTCAATCAGGCCAACATCCCAAGCATCGACGCACTGACCACACTCGACCAGCTCCGTTGGGCGGGCTACATTGTTCGCATGCCCGACACAAGACTCCCAGAGCAATTGCTCTACTCGGAACTCTTACAAAGCAAGCGAGCCCCAGGTGGGCAGAGGAAACATTTCAAGGACACCCTCAAAGCCTCCTTGATAAAGTGCAACATCCCCATCGACACCTGGGAGTCCCTGGCCAAAGATCACCTTACGTGGAGGAAGAGCATCCGGGAGGGTGCTGAGCACCTCGAGTCTCATCGCCGACAGCAAGCAGAAAACAAGCACAGGCAGCGGAAGGAGTGTGCGGCTAACCAGACTCCCCACCCACCCTTTCCTCAATCGACTGTCTGTCCCACCTGCGACAGAGACTGTAATTCCCTTATTGGACTGTTCAGTCACCTGAGAACTCACTTTTGGAATGGAAGCAAGTCTTCTTCGATTTTGAGGGACTGCCTATAATGATGATGGCCCCTGCTTAAAAGAAAAAAACAGAAAATCTATTGTGGCTTTCGTGAGAGCCCAATGGGTTAATTCATCATTTGTTAATTTCTGACTCACCTGTCACTGTGGGAAACATCCACTCAAATTCAAAAACTTCACATTTCAAAATGCCCAAAATATTTACATTCAGCATTGCAAAGGTTGTTGCTTACTGAATTAAAACAGAATTCACAGCTGCTTGTGAAAAGAATTAATTTCCTTTTTTGCATTTCAAAAGAAGACAAACACAGACATCATCAATCAATGTCAGTTTCTGTCACAACTTCTCACAGCTTGCAAGCTTTAAAAAAACTTTTTGCTAAATGAAAAACCGTTACTTTTGTAAAGTCTTTGTGCCTTTAAAATTTGCAAAGATCCCAATCAATTCAATTCAGCAGGTAAAACATCGGACATCATCAGTATCACCACTGATATTCCCTGCTTCTCCCATTGCTAACTGAAAATCCCTTTAAGTCACAACAACTAAGAGAGTACTCACTCCTCGAACTGATGTGTGGGAAAGACTTCCTCGAACCAACTTTAACGAACTTCACGTCGAATAAACTCAACCAACGAAATTTGAAAAAAATCACGTTGTGGTCACCAAGATGTTGGACTGCTTTCTTGTTCTTTTTCATTTCAGTTGTAGTAATGGCAGGACCAGGTCTTTATTTAAACTTCATACTATACAAAAACCAGTATGAAAGTTACTGAGACATACACTTCACAAAACCAGTGCATGCTTCCTGCTCTTGAGACATACACTTTCCGATTCCAGTGTAAGCTGCTAAAACAGTGTTCACCTACATCTCTTACATTAAATCAGATTTTTGATCTCTATCCCATGCATACTATCAGTAAACCATGGTACATCAAAGGTACATACAAATACTAACAGAATGACAATGTAAACTGAACAACCAGCCAATCAACCTCCTGAAATTGATTAATTGTCGACTCCTGCCATGCATTTTATTACTATAACACACAGATGACCAAATTCACACATTCGAATATGGCTGAATGACTCTTACACATCCTACCATTTGAACTTTTAACGCAGCATGTGTTGTTCTCACAGACTGCGCAGAGAGCGGGGTATTTGGTTAATACGGACTTTCGCTCCCACAGTGACTTCCTCCTCGGTATTGCATGGAGCTCTTCTCTGGTTAGCATGTGCTGGAGTCCGAAACAGGGCAGACCTCCTTGCACAGACCTCATACATGATGATCTTTACTGCTGTATCACAGGACCTTGCTGCTCTTCTGCTGTGGAAATCCATTCACTTGGGCTGCACTGCATCAATCACTTCACTTAGTTCTACTTGAACTTCAGAAACTGCTGCATACCTTTAAATCATAGAATCACAGAATCATAGAATAGTACAGCACAGAAGAAGAACATTCAGACTATCGAGTCTGCACCGGCTCTTTCGAAGAGCAATCCAGTTAGTCCCACTCCCCGCTCTTTCCCCATATCCCTGTAATATTTTTCTCCTTCAAGTATTTATTCAATTCTGTTTTGAAGGCTACTATCGACTCTGATCCACCACCCTAACAGGCAGTGTATTCCAAATCCTAACCACTTGTTGCGTGAAAAAGCTTTTCCTCATGTCGCTTCTGGTTCTTTTGCCAATCATCTTCAAGCTGTACCCTGTCATTATCGACCATTCAGCCATTGAAAATAGTTTCTCTTTATTTACTCTATCTAAACCCTTCATGATTTTAAATACCTCCATCAAATCTCCTCTTAGCCTTCTCTGCTCCAAGGAGAGCAACCCCAGCTTCTCTAGTATATCCACATAACTGTATTCCCTCATCCCTGGAACCATTCTCGTAAATCTCTTCTGTACCCTCTCCAAAGTCTTCATGTCCTTCCTAAAGTTTGGTGCTACAATACTCCAGCTGGGGTCAAACTAATGTTTTATATAAGTTTAGCATAACTTCCTGGCTTTTGTATTCTGTGCCTCTATTTGTAAAGCCCAGGATCCCACATGCTTCATTAACTACTTTATTAACCTGTCCTGCCACCTTCAAAGATTTGTGAACAAACACCCCTAGGTCTCTTTGTTCTTGTACCCCCTTTAAAATTGTACCATTTAGTGTGTATGGTCTCTCCTCATTCTTCCTATCGAAATGTATCACCTCACAGTTTTCTGGATTCAATTTCATCTGACATGTGTCCGTCCATTCTATGTCTTCTTGAAGTCTATCACTATCTTCTTCACTGTTCAATACACTGCCGAGTTTAGTGCCATCTGTAAATTTTGAAATTGTGCCTTGCACCGCCAAGTCCAAGTCATAAATGTATATCAAAAACAGCAGTGGTCCTCGTACTGAACCTTAGGAAACGCTACTGTATACATGCCTCCAGTCCGAAAACAGCCATTCACCACAACTCTCTGGGGTGGAAATTCGATCGCGTCTCAGTTGGGGCGGTGTCCTGGGCAGATCGGTAAATTTTGCACCGGCAAGCAGTTTGCGTCTGTCGTCGCAATATTCATTAGATGGGCACGGAGTTTGGAGCGTGATGCTGTGGAAGGTGCATGCCTCTTTTAGGGCCCAAGGCCAGTTGAGCAAGGGAAAATCCTCAGTTAAAGAGTCGGCCTCGGAGCGCCTTAACAGACGACTGGTTGGGGGGTGGGGGGGGGGGGGGTAAACTGAAAAAAAAACACCAAAAATATTCCCAATCAGTAGCTTGGATCACTACAACATATATCGCAAAAATATATATCACATATATCACACTTACCTGAGGTCAGCATTACTTACCTCACTGCAGCTTCTGCAGCTTGGAATGCCTGCTTTGACAGGCGTTCCCACCAGGGCGTGTTACGGAGCGCTAAGGGTCGGGCGGCAACCAAAAATCAAGATGGTGTCGCAACCAGGGGCGTGGCACACCGGCTCACCTCCCCCAGGCGGTACTGCTCCGCCCCCACGTCGATATTGGCACCGATTGTCCCGGCAGGGCGCTGGAAGTTGGCCGCCTGGGCACAACTGCATTCCATAGCCATTGCCGCCCCTCCGGGGCGCTAAGAGGGGCGGCAGAAGACCAAATGTCCACCCCTCTGTGTTCTAGCCCTTAGCTAATTTTGTTTCCATGCTAACACTGCCCCTTTTATCTCATGGACTTCAATTTTGCTAACAAGCCCAATATGTCGTACTTTAGCAAACATCTTTTGAAAGTCCATATACACAACATCAACTGAAATGACCTCATCCACCCTCTCTGTTACCTCATCAAGAAACTCAATCAAGTTAGTCAAACGCGATTTGCCCAGTCCTTGTGGTGAAGGTATTCCCATAGTGCTGATAAGTAGAGAGTTCCAGGATTTTTACCCAGTGACAATGGGCCCAAGTTTCCACACGCGCCTAGAACGGCGCAGTCCCGACCTGGACGCCCGTTTATCGCGCCACAAAGTGCGCCTAAAAAAATTCTCCGTATTTTCCACCTCCCTGCAGGTCCTCTGGCCCTCGGCGCAGCCAGCACAAGCTGTGGGGGGGCGGAGCCAGGTCCCTGCGCTGAAAACAGTGCCGGGACCTCTGCACATGCGCGCTACAGTGGGCACGCAAGTGCAGTAGCTCCAGGCGCCAAACTGTGTGAGAGGGGCCCGAAGCACGCAGCCCCTAGCCCTGGCTGAATGGCCTCACTGGGGCTGCGTGAATAAGGCTCCTCCCACGGCCAGCTCCTGCTCCCCGCCCGACCAGACCCGACACTCGCTCCCCGCCCCCCCCCGCCCCGACCCGACACCCGCTCCCCGCCCCCCCCGCCTCCGGACCAGACCCGACACCCGCTCCCCGCCCCCCCCGCCTCCGGACCAGACCCGACACCCGCTCCCCGCACCCCCCCGCCTCCGGACCAGACCCGACACCCGCTCCCCGCACCCCCCCGCCTCCGGACCAGACCCGACACCCGCTCCCCGCCCCCCCCGCCTCCGGACCAGACCCGACACCCGCTCCCCGCCCCCCCCCGCCTCCGGACCAGACCCGACACCCGCTCCCCGCCCCACCCCGCCTCCGGACCACACCTGACACCTGCTCCCCCCCCCCTGCCTCCGGACCAGACCCGACACCCGCTCCCGCTCCCCCCCCCCCCTGCCTCCGGACCAGACCCGACACCCGCTCCCCGCCCCCCCCGCCTCCGGACCAGACCCGACACCCGCTACCCCCCCACCCCCGACTGGACCTGACCCGACCCGCGCTCCTGTTCCCGCTCCCCGCCTCCCCGACTCGACCTTACCTGACCCGCGCTCCTGTTCCCGCTCCGCCCCCCACCCCCCCGACTGGACCCGACCCGACCCGACCCGAGCTCCGGTTCCCGCTCCGCTCCCCCCCCCGACTGGACCCGACCTGCGCTCCTGTTCCCGCTCCGCCCCCCCGACTGGACCCGACCCGCGCTCCTGTTCCCGCTCCGCCCCCCCGACTGGACCCGACCCGACCCGCGCTCCTGTTCCCGCTCCGCTCCCCCCCCCGACTGGACCCGACCTGCGCTCCTGTTCCCGCTCCGCCCCCCCGACTGGACCCGACCCGCGCTCCTGTTCCCGCTCCGCCCCCCCGACTGGACCCGACCCGCGCTCCTGTTCCCGCTCCCCGCCTCCCCGACTGGACCCGACCCGACCCGCGCTCCCGCCCCCCGACCCGACCCCTCCCCACTGGACCCGACCCGACTCCTGCTTCCGGACTGGATCCGATCTGACCTCCCCCCCCGCCCAACCCGAACCTCCCCAACCCGATCCAACCCAACGCCACCTACCTGTAAATCTAGTGCTGGGGACGGGCCCTGCCCGAAGTCTCAGGCCGGCCCGTTCAGCCTTCGGTCCCGAAAGGCCTGCCTGAAGCACTTTCACACAGGTAGGAAGATGGTTTATTTAATCTTTTCTTGGCTTATAAATGTTTATTCAGTTTGGATTTATTTGTGTAATATTTGTATAAATATAAATAAGGATTTATTATAGAATTTAATGACTTCCCTTCCCCCCACCACCTCGTTCTGGACGCCTAATTTGTAACCTGCGCATGATTTTTTAATATGTAGAACAGGTTTTTTCAGTTCTACAAAAATCTTCACTTGCTCAATTCTACTTTAGTTTGGAGTACGTTTTCACTGTGGAAACTTTCAAATTAGGCGTCAGTGGCCGGACACGCCCCCTTTTGAAGAAAAAATTCTGTTCCAAAGTAGAACTGTTCTACCTGACTAGAACTGCAGAAAAAAAATGTGGAGAATTGCGATTTCTAAAATAGTCCGTTCTCCACCAGTTGCTCCTAAAAATCAGGCGCAAATCATGTGGAAACTTGGGTCCAATGAAGGAACAAAGATATATTTATAAGTCAGGATGGTGTGAGTCTTCGAGATGAAATTCGAGATGGTGATGCTTCCATGCATCTTCTGCCCTTGTCCTTCTAGGTGGTAGAGGTTGTAGGTGTTATGTATGTAAACATTACCAATGTGTAAGACTTGCCACCAGGTAGCGCACCTGTGGGAGACCCAAGAGCTACCTGCACACCCTGGGCAAGCAGGTATAAAAGGCAGTCTACCATGCTGCCTCCTCACTCTGGAGTTACAATAAAGAGACCAAGGTCACAACAGTTTGAGCTTAAGATATACAGTCTTGTGGAGTTATTCTAAATGTAACAATTGGCGGCAAGTAACAGATCACAAACTTTCACGCAGTTATGGCTGCCGTTGATATTCTTGAGAGACGTGTTGAGGGTGATGATTGGGAAGCCTTCGTCAAGCGTCTTGACCATTACTTCGTGGCCAATGAGCTGGAAAAGGCAGAAACCATGGTCAAGCACAGGGCGATTCTCCTCACCGTTTGTGGGTCCACGATATATGGCCTCATCAAAAATCTGCTAGCACCGACGAAGCCAACGGACAAGATATATGAAGAGTTGTGCACGCTAGGTCGGGAACACCTCAAGCCGAAGGAGAGCATCTTGTTGACCAGTTATCGCTTTTATACGCACTACCACTCCGAGGGCCAGG
Source organism: Pristiophorus japonicus (assembly GCF_044704955.1). Taxonomy (NCBI): domain Eukaryota; kingdom Metazoa; phylum Chordata; class Chondrichthyes; family Pristiophoridae; genus Pristiophorus; species Pristiophorus japonicus. Next base: position 66,981,424 of record NC_091981.1, read on the forward strand.
ATGTGGCGAGCTATGTCGCCGGCCTAAGACACCTTGCGGGACCGTGCGTATTTGCTGGAATTTTGGGGGATGTGTTGCGGGACTTTTTCGTGCTTGGAATCGGCCACGAGGTCATTCTTGGCAAAATGCTGTCTGCCAAATCCCTAGATCTGAGCAAGGCCATCACGATAGCCCAGGCTTTTATGTCCACGAACGATAACACTAAACAGATATCATTGCAGCATCGGAACTCACCGGCAAGTACTGTGCATAAAATAATGCTTTCAGCAGGCAGAACTGTACATGGCAGAGGCCAGACATAGGATGACTCAGAGTCCGCCGTGGGGCGCGAATGCGAATCCATTAGCACCGTGTTGGCGCTGCAGGGGTAATCATCGAGCCCATCAATGTCAATTCAAGCACTATGTGTGCAAGGGCTGTGGAGCAATGGGGCACATCCAGCGAATGTGCAGACGTGCTGCGACTCATCACGTGGCAGATTTGGCAGAAGATGACCAATCCAGCGCGGATCACGTTGAACGAGTAAGAGAGGCAACTCAACCCGAGGCTGAAGAGGAAGTGCATGGGGTACACACCTTCACCACCAAAAGCCCTCCAATAATGTTAAAAGTCAAATTAAATGGCATTCCAGTTTCCATGGAATTGGACATGGGGGCGAGTCAGTCAATTATAAGCCAGAAGGCTTTTGAGAAACTGTGGGGCAACAAGGCACAAAGGCCAAAACTAAGTCCGATCCACACCAAGCTGCGCACTTACACCAAAGAGCTCATACCAGTCATTGGCAGTGCGGCAGTCAAGGTATCATACGATGGAGATGTGCATGATTTACCACTATGGATTGTACCATTCTGCTGTTCGGCAGAAGCTGGCTAGGAAAGATCCGATGGAACTGGGACAACATCAAAGCACTGTCTTCGGAGGATGATGCCTCGTGAGCCCAAGTGCTAAACAAATTCCCATCGTTATTCGAGCCAGGCATCAACAACTGCACAAGTGCCAAAGAGCAGATCCATCTAGTCCCTGATGCATGACCCATTCATCACAAAGCCCGAGCGGTTCCATACATGATGCGAAAGAAAGTCGAGATTGAGCTGGACAGACTTCTACGAAGAGGGATCATATCGCCAATCGAGTTCAACGAGTGGGCAAGTCCAATTGTTGCTGTGTTGAAGAGCGATGGGACGATCAGAATCTGTGGGGACTACAAGGTAACAATCAACCGAGTTTCATTATAGGATCCGTACCCATTACCCAAAGTGAATTACCTGTTTGCAGTGCTAGCAGGGGGCAAGTTGCTAACCTCTGCTTACATGACACAGGAGCTGGCTGAACCTTCGAAAAAATTGACATGCATCAACACACACAGAGCACTGTTCGTACACCACAGATGCCCCTTTGGGATTCGTTCGATGGCGGCCATCTTCCAGAGGAACATGGAGAGTCTGCTGAAATCGGTTCGGTGCACCGTGGTGTTCCAAGACGACATCTTGATTACTGGCTGCAACACCACCGAACACTTGCACAACCTGGAAGAGGTTCTCAAGCGACTGGACAGCTTGGGACTCAGGTTGAAATGCTCCAAATGTGTTCTCCTGGCGCTAGAGATCGAATTTCTGGGGAGAAAGATTACGGTGGACGGCATCAGACCCACGGACTCCAAGACGGAGGCCATCAAGAATGCACCCAGATCACAGAATGTGAAGGAGCTGCTTTCATTCCTGGGACTCCTTAACTAGTGTGGTAACGTTCTACCGGGGTTGAGCACTTTGCTGGAACCATTGCATTTATTGCTGTGCAAGGGTGATGACTGGGTTTGGGGTAAAGCTCAAGAGACAGCTTTTAACAAGGCCAAAAACCTTCTATGTTCCAACAACTTACTTGTAATGTATGACCCGTGTAAACGTTTAGTACTAGCTTGTGATGCATCTTCGTATGGGGTCGGTTGTGTGTTACAGCAAGCCAATGGATCAGGCAAACTGCAATCGGTTGCATATGCGTCCAGAAGCTTATCTAAGGCTGAAAGAGCCTACAGTATGGTTGAAAAAGAAGCATTAGCATGCGTATACAGGGTTAAGAAAATGCACCAATACCTATTTGGGCTCCGTTTCGAGCTCGAAACCGACAACAAGCCGATCATTTCATTGTTCTCAGAAAGCAAAGGTATTAACACCAATGCTTCATCCCGCATCCAAAGAATGGCACTAACGTTATCTGCGTATGATTATGTAATCTGCCACAGATCAGGCACGGAGAACTGTGTGTATGCCCTCAGTCGGCTACCATTGCCCACTACCAGGGTGGAAATGGCGCAACCCACAGACTTGCTCCTTGTAATAGATGCTTTTGAGAGCGAGGGGTCACCCATCATGGCTCACCAGATCAGGACCTGGACTAGCCAGGACCCGGTGCTATCACTAGTAAAAAGCTGTGTTCTCAATGGGAGCTGGTCGGCGGTGCCAAAGGAATGCAAGACGAAATTAAGCTGTTCCATCGATGCAAGGACGAAATGTCCATCCATTCCGACGGTCTCATCTGGGGGAATCATGTAATTTGGCCCAAAAAAGGCAGGGAAACGTTTATACGTGATCTTCACAGTACCCACCCAGGTATAGTCATGATGAAGGTTATCGCCAGGTCGCACGTTTGGTGGCCCGGCATTAACTCGGAATTGGAGTCATGCGTACACCAATGCAACACTTGTTCACAGTTGAACAATGCACCAAGGGAGGCCCCACTGAGTCTGTGGTCATGGCCGTCCAAACCATGATCAAGGGTCCACGTAGATTTTGCTGGCCCCTTTCTAGGAAACATGTTCCTAGTAGCAGTGGACACTTACTCTAAATGGATTGAATGTTCAATAATGCCACCATTGAAAGCCTCCGGGCCATGTTCACCACCCATGGTTTGCCCGATGCCCTTGTTAGTGACAATGGACCATGCTTCACCAGCTCGGAATTCAACAAGTTCATGACTCTCAATGGCATCAAGCATGTCAGGTCTGCGCCATTTAAGCCTGCATCCAATGGTCAAGCGGAACAGGCAGTCCAAACTATCAAGCAGAGCTTGAAACGCATGACGGACGGTTCCCTGCAGACCCGGTTATCTCGGATTCTGCTCAGCTACTGGACGCGACCCCACTCGCTTACTGGGGTTCCCCCTGCAGAATTGCTAATAAAGAGAGCACTCAAAACCAGGCTCTCCTTAGTCCACCCAGATCTCAATGATCATATAGAAACCTGGCGTCACCAGCATAACGTGTACCACGATCTCACGGCTGTATCGGGTGACATTGTGGTTAATGGCCCTGTGTTTGTTCTTAATTACGGTCATGGTCCTAAATGGGTTGCTGAAACTGTGTTAGCCAAGGAGGGGAATAGAGTGTTTGTTGTCAAACTTTTTGAACGGACAAACGTGCAGAAAGCACTTGGATCAAACCAAACTGCGGTTCACTGACAACCAAAAACAGTTTGAAGAGGACATTACCATCATTGATCCACCCACACACACCCGACCAGCAATCGACTTCGCGATCAACCTCGAGGATGAACCCACCATGCCTGACAGTCTGATCAGACCAGCCACACCGCAGTGCAGCAATGATCCAGCCGACGCATCCATGCCAGGACTTCAACTCAGGCGATCGACCCGGGAACGCAGAGCCCCGGATCGCCTCAACTTGCAAATAACTTGTAGATAAGACTTTGGGGGGGGGGGGGGAATGATGTTATGTATGTAAATATTACCAATGTGTAAGACTTGCCACCAGGGGGCGCACTTGTGGGAGACCCAAGGGTCACCTGCACACCCTGGGCAAGCAGGTATAAAAGGCAGTCTACCATGCTGCCTCCTCACTTTGGAGTTACAATAAAGAGACCAAGTTTGAACTTAAGATACACAGTCTTGTGGAATTATTCTAAACGTAACAGTGGGTATGGGAAGTGTTGATGAAGAAGACTTAGCGAGTTGCTGCAGTGTAAATAATATGTGATTGTTTAAGGTGGTGAATGGGGTGCCGATCAAGTGGATTGCTTTGTCCTGGATGGTGTTGAGTTTCTTGAGTGCTATTGGAGCTGCACCCTTCCAGGCAAGTGGAGAGTATTTCATCGCACTCCTGACTGTGGGTGGTGGAAAGGCTTTGGGGAGTCAGGAAGTGAGTCAGGAGGTGCGCCACTCACCGCAGATATCCAGCCTCTGATTTGCTCTTATAGCCACAATATTTTTGTGGCTGGTCCAGTTAAGTTTCTGGTCAATGGTGACCCCAGGTTGTTAATGAATGTCATGGGGAGATGATTGGACTATCTCTTGCTGGAGATGGTCATTGCCTGCACTAGTGTGTTATTTGCCACTTATCAGCCCAAACCTGGATGTTGTCCATGTCTTGCTGCATGTAGGCATGAACTGCTTCATTATCTGAGGAACTGCGAATGTAACTATACCCTATGCAGTCTTCAACGAACATCCCTACTTCTGATCTTATGATGGAGTGAAGGTCATTGATAAAGCAGCTGAAGATGGTTAGGCCTAGGACCTAACTGCAGCAATGTCCTGGGACTGAGATAATTGGCCTCCAACAACCACAACCATCTTCCTTTGTGCTAGGTATGACTCCAACCAGTGGAGAGTTTTCTCTCTGATTCCTATTGAGTTCAATTTTACTAGGGCTCCTTGATGCCACACTTGGTCAAATGCTGCCTTGATGTCAAGGACAGTCACTCTCACCTCACCTCTGGAATTCAGCTCTTTTGAAATGTTTGGACTAAGACTGCAATGAAGTCAGGAACTGAGTGAACCTGGTGGAACCGAAACTGAGCATCGGTGAGCAGGTTCCGCTTGATAGCACAGTTGACAACACCTTCCATCTCTTTACTGATGATTGAGAGTCGGCTCAAAGGACAGTAATTGGCAGGATTGGATAAGTCCTGCTTTTTGATGACAGGACAAACCTGGGCAATTTTCCACTTTGTTCAGTAGATGTCAATGGTGTAGCTGTAATGGAACAACTTGGCTAGAAGCACAGCTAGTTCTGGAGCAGCGGTCTTCAGCACTAAAGCCAGGATGGTGTCTTGGACCATAGTCTTTATTGTATCCAATGTGTTCAGCTGTTTAATGATATCATGTGGAGTGAGTTGAATTGGCTGAAGACTGGCATGTGTGATGGTGGGGACCTCAGGAAGAGGCTGAAGATGGTTACGAATGCTTCAGCTTCAGCCTTGTCTTTTGCACTCACGTGCTGGACTTCGCCGTCATTGAGGATGGGAATGTTCATGGAGCCTCCTTCTCCCATTAGTTGTTTAATTGTCCACTGCCTTTCACAACTGGATGTGGCAGGACTGCAGAACTTTGATCTGATCCGTTGGTTGTGGGATCGCTTAGCTATATCTACAGCATGCTGCTTCCACTGTTTATCATGCATGTAGTCCTCAGTTGTAGCTTCACCAGGTTGGCATGTTGTTATCAGGGATGCCTAGTGCTGCTCCTGGCATGCTCTTCTACACTCCTCGTTGAACCAGAGTTGATCATTTGGCTTGAGGGTAATGATAGAGTGAAGGATATGCTGGGTCTGAGATTACTGATTGTGCTGGAATACAATTCTGCTGCTGCTGATGGCACAGAGTGCCTCATGGATGGCCAGTTTTGGACTGCTAGATCTGTTCTGAATCTATCCCATTTAGCATGGTGGTAGTGCCACACAACTTGATGGAGGGTGTCCTCATTGTGAAGACAGGTCTTTGATTCCACAAGGACTGTACGGTGGTCACTTCTACAAATACTATTATGGACAGATGCATCTGCAACAGGTAGATTGTTGAGGACGAGGTTAAGTAGGTTTTTCCCTCTTGTTGGTTCTTTCACAACCTGTCACAAGCCCAGACTAACAGCAATGTCCTTCAACCACTCTTGGTGATGGACATGGAGGAATACTGATTCATCAGCTGAGGGAGGGTGGTAGGTGATAATCAGTAGGAGATTTCTTTGCATATGGTTGAACTGATGCCATGAGACTTTATGGGGGCCAGAGTCAATGTTGAGGACTCCAAGAGCCAATCCCTTGCAACTGTATACCACTGTACCATCACCCCTGATGGGTCTGTCTTGTCGGTTGGAAACAACATACCTAGGCATCGTGATGGAAGAGTCTGGGATGTTGGCTGAATGGTATGATACTGTGAGTATGACTATGTCAGGCTGTTACTTCCTCAGTTATTAGTGAAGAGAAGTTTGTAGAGTCAACTGGGCTGTGTGTGCCGTTGCCGTAATCAAATCCGCTGTCTAGGTCAAAGCTGAGTGGACCGTCTGATTTTATTCTTCTTTGCAGTAGCGGCTTCATATAACTGAGTGGCTTTCGAGGCCATTTCAGAGGGAAGTTAAGTGTCAACCACATTGTTGTGGGTCTGGAGTCAGACCAGGTAAGGACAGCAGGTTTCGTTCCCTAAAGAGCATTGTGAACCACTTGGGTTTTTGCAACAATTTGATAGCTTCATGGTCACTATTACTTATTCTAGCTTTTTATTCCAGATTTACTTACTTTCTTTGTTAAACTGAATTCAAATTCATAAACTACCATGGTGGGATTTGAACTCCCGTCCAGATTATTACTCCAAGCCGCTGGATTACTAATCCAGTAACATAACCGTTACAATACCATACCCGATATTTGAGCTAAACTGGAAGTTCCGGTGGAAATGGACATTCATTGATAGCTGTGAAGAAGTCCCACCATGCTTTGTTTCTGTCCCATTAATTCCACCATCAGAATTTTTACCTTTAGATGTTGAAACCCCCCCCCACCCCACCCCTATCCCCCACACACACAAAGAAGCAACTGTCTGAAGTGATGCAGCTAAAGAATGAAACACTAGGAGACCCACTCTTAGTTTAGTGACAGTCGCATCAATGAAAATCCATTCCTAATGTAGGTAATTGAACAGTTAAAGTAGCGTGAAAATTGACTTTGTGGGAACCTAAACACCTCATGAAAATAGTATTTCAAAGCTCTTTGCTGGTGGTGGGATAGTAATAGCAGTGTAACGAGGGATCCTTTTGTTTCTCTCAGTGTTACTGCTCACACAAGGAACAAGTGCAGCCAAGCAATTAGCCACAAGGCCTCCTTCTACCTGACAAGTATTAGTTTCATGTCCCATCACACTGCCTGAGTCAGCTGTAACAGAATATTCTCCAGCTGCTTCAAATAGTGATGTGAAACCAGAGCGTGTAGAATGGGAATCACAGCTAGGAACCATCCCGTCACCACTGGGAGAAAACCTTTGAAATGGGTTAATTTGCCACAAACGGCATTTCTGTACTGTGAGCAGGTTAATATGGACTTTATCAATGGTGCTTATGACTAAATACAGACACAACCCATTGAAAGAGTGAACCATTGTTTTATCTAAATGAGATATAGTCCAGACACTGATGCAGGAGGCTGAATGTGTAGAGTTGGTTTCAAGGCTGAGTGTTTATCACAGGACAAGGGTTGAGTAAAAGCAAGGTCATGATACAGCTACAATATAAACATACTCCCAAATAAAATATCAAAATCTAAAATTTGGTATTCTGCCCTAAATTGCTCAAATCCCTGCACTATTTTTCTACTCTCTATTAGAAACGAGACTAAGAAAGAAAGAGAACAAACTTGCAATTATGTAGTGCCTTTCACATTCTTAGGACATCCCAAAACTCTTTTGCAGTGGAGTTATTTTGTTATGATGGCAAATGTGGCAGCCAATTTTTACACATCCAGATCCCTCAAACAGCAATTAAATGAATGACCAGTTTAAGGAGGTATTGGCTGAGAGATAAATGTTGGGAGAAATTCGGCTGCTTTGCACCTCCTGTTAGTGCCGGGTGGGGCGGGGTGGTAATGGGGTACTAAGGGGTTAACGACCGGGCGTGGCAAATTCAGCGATGCCCATGAACTTCAGTAATGGTGGCGCTAACTCTTACTGCCTCGGCCTCTATTGCCTTGCAGATCGTGATGTCATAAAGGGCGCAACGTTCTGTTACCGTCCCGGATGTGAAATTGCCTCCCGCCCCCTGCTGTATCGCTGGGTGTCAGCAACAGCAGGAAGAGGAGGTATTGTCACCTCAGCTGGTCACTTGGGGAGCGCAAATTAAAGGGAATGGTTTTCAGGTAGACCAAACCTTATTCTTTGCATCAGTCTGGTGCTTGCTGAAAGTTTTAGATGTTTTAGATGTTTCATTGCTGCAAGATGCCCAAGCCCTCCAATTTCTGTAATGGCAGTTGCCCAGGTCACCTTGCAACACAGAACTGATGAGAAGTAGGTTGTGCACTGTAATGTATTCGCTTAAAAATCATAGCAACACATTGCTATTAATTGGTTTATTAGCAAAAGGTTAAACAATTACACTACACATTACCAGTTCATCCACCAGGCTCACAACCACCTGCCTCAGATGTCCCCCGAACCCAACTGGCTGGGATTTTATTGAGTCTTGTGAACTTCATGTGACTGGCTAGCCACTCCCAACTCTACAACTATTTTTGTAAAACAATAATCCGACAAATGAACAAATTAAACTTTGGAACAAAATACAATCAAATTAAAATATGGTTGCCAGGGGTGATGATGCACTCCAGTCCTTCTGGTGCCCACCTCTCGTGGCAGGCTGCGAGCGTACGGGTGGACACTGCAGCTCCATCTCCAAGGTCCACCCTGGCGCGAACGTAACCGTGGAAGAGAGGCAGGCAGTCGGGCTGAATGACCCCCTCGGCCACCCGCTGCCTGAACCAGTTAATGGCCACCTTGGCCTGGCCCAGAAGCAGTCCTACAAGAGGCCCTCTGACCTGCCCGCTCCCCTCCGCACAGGATGCCCAAAGATCAGGAGCGTGGGACTGAATTGCAGCCAAAACTTGAGGAGCAGCCTCTTCAAATAATTGAATAGGGACTGCAACCTCACACATTCAACAAAAAAATGGATACAGACTCTTCCAGACCACAGAAATTACAGGCTGGGAGTCCGTGAACGGACTTAAAAACCTATTGCACGGGACTGCCCCTTGCAACACCCTTCAGGCCAAGTCTCAACAGCTCTACAACTATTTGAAAAGCAACTTTCAATCAAGTGCCCCTTTTTTATGAGGGCACCAAAAACCATAAATTAACAATTGAAAATTAAGGGAACCCCTTTGTCGAATCAAATCAAATTAAAATTCTGTTCCCTGTTGAAATGATGCACTCCAGTCCCTCCGGCACCTACCTCTCGCGGAAGGCTGCGAGCATACTGGTGGACACCACATGCTCCATCTCCAGGGACACCCTGGCTCGAATGTAACCACGGACGAGAGGCTGGCAGTCTGGCTGAACGACCCCCTTGACCATCCGCTGCCTGGACTGGTTAATGACCACCTTGGCCATGCCCAGGAGCAGTCCTACGATGAGGTCTTCCGACCTGCCCGCTCCCCTCCTCACAGGGTGCCCAAAGATCAGGAGCATGGAACTGAAGTGGAAACAGAATTTGAGGAGCAGCCCCTTCAAATATTGGAACAGGGGCTGCAACCTGACATACTCCATATAAACATGGAACACGGACTCTTCCAGACCGTAGAAATTGCAGGCGGCCTGGGAGTCCATGAACCGACTTAAAAACCTATTGCACGGGACTGCTCCGTGCAACACCCTCCAGGCCAAGTCTCAACAGCTCTCCAACTATTTTTGTTGTAAACATTAATCAAGTTCAGCCATGAACTCATTGAATGGCGGTGCAGGCTCGAAGGGCCGAATGGCCTACTCCTGCACCTATTTTCTATGTTTCTATAAGTTCCCCCTGATTAAAGGGGGGGGTCACACTCCAAAAACATTTCAAGTGCCCCTTTGTTTTTTTCTGAGGGTACCAAAAACACAAATTATACAAGTGCCCCCTGGCTAAAGCGGGGGGGCGGGGGGGGGGGCACTAAAACCAACAACCTTAAACAAATTAAACTTTAGACATGGTTCAAATTAAAATTTGGTTGCCGGGGGTACTGATGCACTCCAGTCTCTCTGGTGCCCACCTCTCGCGGAAGTCTGCGAGCATACCGGTGGACACCGCGTGCTCTATCTACAGGGACACCCTGGCTCGGATGTAACCATGGAAGAGAGGCAGGCAGCCTGGCCATGCCCAGGAGCAGTCCTACGAGGAGGCCTTCCGACGTGACCGCTCCCCTCCGCACTGAGTGCCCAAAGATCAGGAGCGTGGGAGTGAAGTGCAACCAGAATTTGAGGAGCAGCTCTTTCAAATATTGGAAACGGGGCTGCAACCTGACACACTCAACATAAAAATGGAACACGGACTCTTCCAGACCGCAGAAATTGCAGGCGGCCTGGAAGTCCATGAACCGACTTAAAAACTTATTGCATGGGACTGCTCCGTGCATCACGCCCTAGGCCAAATTTCAACAGCTATACAACTATTTTGTTGCATACTTTAATCAAGTGCCCCCTGATTAAAGGGGGGGTGGGGGTCACACTCCAAAACCTTTTCAAGTGCCCCTTTGTTTTTTTTTGGTTTAAAAATGTTTTTTTTGGAAGACGCCAAAACATAAATTATAAAAGTGCCCCTTGGCTAAAAGGTGGGCGGGGGGGAGGGCACTAAAAATCGACAAACTGAAACAAATTAACCTTTATACAAGTGGTTCAAATTAAATTTGATTGCCAGGGGTGATGGTGCACTCCAGCCCCTCCGGCGCCCACCTCTCGTGGAAGGCCACGAGCGGACCGGTGGACACCACGTGCTCCATCTCCAGGGACACCCTGGCTCGGATGTAACTGTGGAAGAGAGGCAGTCAGCCTGGCCATGCCCATGAGCAGTCCATGGAACACGGACTCCTCTAGACCACAGAAATTTCAGGCGGCCTGGGAGCCCGTGAACCGACTTAAAAACTTATTGCACGGGACTGCTCCATGCACCACCGTCCAGGCCAAGTCGCCAATAAATAGAAATGAGGACCCTTGCCTCCTCTGAACGGCAGAAGGTGCGCCATGGGGTGACCGGACTGCAAACGAGGATTGCAACGTGGAGAGTGTGCAACAGCAGCACATACAGGAATCCCCTTCACGCAGAACTGAAAGGCACAGAAGAGATTTTCAACAGCTGTACAACTATTTTTAGCTGTATTAGTAATCAAGTGCCCCCCTGATTAAAGCGAGGAGGGCACACTCCAAAAACTTTTCAAGTGCCCCCTTGTTTTCTTTTTGAGGGCACTAGAAACACAAATTATACAAGTGCCCCCTTGCTAAAAGGGGCGGGGCACTAAAACCGACAAATTAAACAAATTAAACTTTAGACATTAAAACAAAATTAAAATTTGCGTGCTGGGGGTGATGATGCATTCCAGTCCCTCGGGCACCCACCTCTCGCGGAAGGCCGCGAGCGTACCGTTGTACACAATGTGCTCCATCTCCAGGGACACCCTGGCTCAGATGTAACCGCGGAAGAGAGGCAGGCAGTCAGGTTGAACGACCCCCTCGACCGCCCGCTGCCTGGATCGACTGATGGCACCCTTGGCCATGCCCAGGAGCAGTCCTACGAGGAGGCCTTCCGACCTTCCCGCTCCCCTCCGCAAAGGGTGCCCAAAGATCAGGAGTGTGGGACTGAAGTGCAACCAGAAATTGAGGAACAGCCCCTTCAAATAATGGAACAGGGGCTGCAAACTCGCACATTCAATAAAAACGTGGAACACGGACTCTTCCAGACCGCAGAAATTGCAGGCGGCCTGGGAGCCCGTGAACCGACTTAAAAACTTATTGCACGGGACTGCTCCGTGCAACATCCTCGAGGCCAAGACCCCAATAAATAGAGTGAACTCCATTGGGGACCGCCACCTCCTCCGGATGGCAAGATGGTGCGCCATGGAGTGTCCGGACGGCAGAAGAGGATGGCACGGTGGAGAGTGTGCAGGAGCAGCCCGTACAGGAAACCCCTCCGCGCAGAACTGAAAGGCACAGAGGGGATTTCCCCGAGGATGTTCAAGTTCTGAGGCGCCGGCTCCCGAGGGAGGTTTCGGGGCTTGGCGCCAATGAGGAATTCCTTCCGGACGGGGCTCAGTTCAGATGGGATCTGCCCGCGTGCTTGAGCCTCCTCTAACTGAGTCAGGGCCCAGTGCTGTTTTTAGCGACTCAATGGCTTTGGCCGCGTGCCAGACGTCGGCCCAGTCAACAGCTTTATTTTAGTTGAATACAATTAAATTGTTAAATCAATTGCCCCCTGATTAAACGGGGGGCGAGGGGTGGGGGGACACACCAAACACTTTCAAACAAGTAACCCCTTATTTTTTGTTTATTTGGGGATTTTTTTTGAGGGCACTAAAACACAAATTATACAAGTGCCCCCTGGCTAAAAAGGGGGTGGGGGGCACTAAAACCAACAATTTAAACAAATTAAATTTTACACATTTAAATGTGAGCATACTCACAGGTGCCTACATTACATGTACCATCATTGGCCCTTCCCTTTAAGTGAGGGAAGCAGCCAGTAGCATTGTACTCCACATTGTTCAGCGCTCTGCCACTATCGCCCCGCTCTCACACTTTAGCGAAGTGGTTAACGCTTGATTTAGCGCTCCACTTCCCTCTTGGAGCACTAAAGCTGAATTTCCCGGGAGCAGAAAATCATTATCGTTTTTCGAAATTTAAAAAGTTATCGCCCAAAACGAGACATGGCACAATGTCTAGCCCAATGAGTCCTCCTCAATTCTTCAAATAGAGCAATTCTTTTACCTCCGCAAGTGGACAGTGCTTTGGGCCACTATCTTATTTGAGAGACAGCACCTCAAGCAATGTAGTATGGAATGTCAACCTGTATTATTGCTCAGGTTTTGGAATGGGTCTTGAGAGTGCCTGAGAGTGCCTTCCCTGAGCCAAGCTCATAGTTAACACGAGAAACAGGAGTAGGCTATTGAGGCCCTCAAGCCAGCTCTGCCAGTCTGTGGCTGATCTGTACCTCATTTCCATTTACCTGGCTTTGCTCCATATTCCTTGATACATTTACCGAACAAAAATTCTATCGATCTCAGTTATGAAAGCTCCAATTGTTTCAGCATCCACAGCCTTTGCAAGAGAAAGTTCCAGATTTTCACTACCCTTTTTGTGAAGAAGTGTTTCCTGATTGCACTCCTGAATAGCCTAGCTCTAATTTTAAAGTTATGCCACTTTGTTCTTGACATGTATGTAACCTTCATGTAACTGTAACCTTCATAACAACACTGCAAAATGTATACACCTAAGAAATGCACACCTTGACCACAGGGGGTGAACTTGTGGGAGACACTCCTCACCTGGTCATCCAGGTATATAAAGGGAGGTCCCACGCAGGGTCATCACTTCTTGGTGCTGTGAATAAAGGTTCAGATCACAGAGTGACCTTGTCTGCAAAATGTGCCTCGTGTGAATTTATAGTAGTGTGTAAGGACATTACATTTAGCGACGAGAAACGGGAATCAACGACTCACGAGAATGGCCACCGGTAGCACAGAGGAATGGTACTGTGTTGGTGAGGACTGGGACGATTTTGTTGAGAGGCTCCAGCAGAGCTTTGTCATGAAGGACTGGCTGGGAGATGCAGCGGCTGACAAGTGAAGGGCGCATCTACTGACCAGCTGTGGACCTAAAACGTACGCGCTGATGAAAGACCTGCTTGCACCTGAGAAGCCGGCAGACAAAATCTTTGAAGAGCTCAGCAAACTGATCGGTGAGCACCTCAAACCAGCGAGCAATATACACATGGCCCGACACCAATTCTATACACACCAACGTCGAGAAGGACAGAGCATACCGGACTTTGTTGCAGACCTTCGGCGCTTGGCGAGCCTCTGTAAGTTCACAGACGCCTGCAGCGGGGAGATGATAAGGGATTTCTTTATTGAGAGCATTGGTCATGCCGGGATTTTTAGAAAGCTAATTGGGACCAAGGACTTGACCTTGGAAGCGGCGGAGTTGATGGCTCAGACCTTCATGGCATGGGAGGAGGAGACCAAGATAATATACGCGTGCAACTCTGCTTCCAACATGGCGATGGATCAGGGAGTTAACATTATTAATGCGACTCAGATCCCCGCAGGCAGGCAAAGGAAATTCAACACCATTCAGGCAGAAACAGACTCTAGAGTGGGTCCTCAACAGAGACAATAGCAGGGTGAACGGACATTTATGCCATCACGGTGGACAATGCGTCCGAGGATGGGGCCACTGACACCCATTAACAGAGTGCTCAAGAGTAATCAAAGAGACAATCAGAGAGGAATGGCTGGTAACAGCCCTTTTGTTCACAACGATCTCAGCTCATGCTGGATGTGCGGGGGCAGACATGCTGCAAAAACCTGTAGGTTTCAACAATTTATCTGTAGAAATTGTAACTTCAGTGAACATTTAGCCAGAATGTGCAGGAAGCCCGCAGTAAGGCTAATTTACGAGGCAGATGAACCAGAAGAGGGGACTGCAAGGCAGGTTGATGCTTGGGACAAAGCAATTGATGCTGAAGTTCAGCGGGTTCATGTGGCAAACATCCACAGCTCATATACCAAAACGCCACCTATGATGATAAGAACATAAGAATTAGGAACAGAAGTAGGCCATCTAGCCCTTCGAGCCTGCTCCGCCATTCAACAAGATCATGGCTGATCTGGCCGTGGACTCAGCTCCACTTACCCGTCCACTCCCCGTAACCCTTAATTCCCTTATTGGTTAAAATCCTATCAATCCTATGAAAGTCCTATCAAACGGCATCCCGATACGCATGGAGCTGGACACAGGGGCCAGCAAGTCACTTATGAATGTCCAAACAATTTGAGAAACTATGGCCACGCAGAGCTAGCAGACCCAAACTAGAACGCATTGACAAGCAAATACGGACATACACCAAAGAGATCATCCCAGTGCTAGGCAGTGCAATGTTGGTGGTCACACATAATGAATCAGAAAACCAGCTGCCATTCTGGATTGTCCCGGGAAATGGTCCCGCACTTTTGGGGAGGAGCTGGGTAGCCGAGATGCTCTGGAAATGAGGGGATGTGCACGCCATTTCATCTGTGGAGTGAAGTTCATGCTCACAGGTCCTACAGAAATTTGAGTTACTATTTCAACCTGGTGTCGGGACTTTCAAAGGTACCAAAGTAGTGATATACATCACCACGGATGCCGCACTAGTGCACCACAAAGCCAGAGCTGTGGCATATATGATGCGGGAGAAAATTGAGAGTGATTTAGACAGGTTGCTAAGATAATTTCGCCCATTGAATTCAGCGACTGGGCAAGCCCCATCGTCCCTGTCCTAAAAACGGATGGCTCGGTCAGGATCTGTGGCGACTACAAGGCCACTATCAACCGAGTGTCACTACATGACAAATACCCGCTTCCGAGAGCGGAGGATCTTTTTGCCATGCTGGCAGGCGGCAAGCTGTTCACCAAGTTGGACCACACTTCAGCCTACATGACCCAGGAACTGGCCGAAGAATCCAAGCTACAGACCACCATCACCACGCACAAGGGGCTGTTTGTCTACAACAGGTGTCCGTTTGGCAATCGATCAGCGGACACGATCTTTCAAAGGAACATGGAAAGCCCGCTCAAATCCATCCCTGGAACAATCGTATTTCACGACGACATCCTTATCACGGGTCGAGACACCGAGGAACACCTCCACAACCTGGAGGAGGTGCTACGCCAACTGGACCAGGTAGGCCTGCGACTAAATAAGTTCAAGTGCATGTTTTTGGCCCCAGAGGTCGAGTTTTTGGGCAGGAGGGTTGCCGCAGACGGAATCCGGCCTACCGAATCCAAAACGGAGGCGATTCGTTGTGCTCCCAGGCCCGGCAACACGTCGGAGTTGCGTTCATTTCTGGGACTCTTGAACTATTTTGGGAACTTTCTGCCGAACTTAAGCACATTGTTGAAGCTGCTACATGTGCTCCTGTGTAAGGGTTGCGATTGGTTTTGGGGGGACTGTCAGGAACGGGTTTTCAATCGGGCGCGGAACCTGCTTTGTTCTAATAAGCTGTTGACCCTGTACAACCCCTGTAAGAAATTGGTTTTGGCATGTGATGCATCATCCTATGGGGCTGGGTGCATGTCGCAACAGAGTAATGATGAGGGGCAACTCCAACCTGTGGCTTATGCCTCCAGGTCACTCTCCAAGCGGAACGGGGATATGGGATGGTTGAAAAGGAATCACTCGCATGTGTCTACGGGGTGAAAAAGATGCAACAGTACCTTTTTGGCAGAAGGTTCGGGTTAGAAACAGACCACAAGCCATTAACATCCCTGTTAATGCCAATGCGTCAGCACGCATACAGCGATGGGCTCTCACGCTGGCTGTGTATGACTACACCATACGGCACCGACCAGGCACCGAAAATTGCGCTGACGCGCTCAGCAGGCTTCCACTGGCCACCACTGAGGGGGCAGCGAAGCAAAGCGCCGAGATGGTCATGGCCGTTGAAGCCTTTGACAGCACAGGCTCCCCCATCACAGCCCACCAGATCAAAATCAGGACCAACAGAGATCCCCTCCTATCCTTTATTAAGAAATGTGTCCTGACTGGTGATTGGGCATCCGCACACGGAGCTTGCCCCGAGGAGATCAGACCGTTTCACAGACGGATGGATGAGCTCTCCATCCAAGCCAACTGCCTACTATGTGGCAGCTGGGTAGTCATGCCCTAGAAGGGAAGGGAAGCATTCATCAGGGAACTCCACAGTGAGCACCCAGGCATTGTGCTAATGAAGGCCATTGCCTGGTCACATGTATGGTGGCCAGGAACTGACTCAGACCTGGAACACTATGTTCGCAGGTACACGAAGTGTGTCCAGCTGGGCAATGCCCCCAGGGAGGCCCCACTCAGCCCGTGGCTCTGGCCCACCAGGCCATGGTCACGTATTCACGTAGACTACATGGGCCCGTTCATGGGAAAAATGTTCCTCATTGTTGTTGATGCGTACTCGAAATGGATCGAGTGCATCATTTTGAATTCGTGCACGACATCCACCACTGTGGAGAGTCTGCGTGCAGTCTTTATGACCCACGGTTTGCCGGACATCCTGGTTAGCAACAACGGCCCGTGTTTCACTAGCTATGGATTCCGGGAGCTCATGTCGGGTAATGGCATCAAACATGTCATGACGGCACCGTTCAAGCCAGCTTCCAATGGCCAGGCGGAACGTGCGGTCCAAATCATAAAACAGG
Source organism: Pristiophorus japonicus (assembly GCF_044704955.1). Classification (NCBI taxonomy): domain Eukaryota; kingdom Metazoa; phylum Chordata; class Chondrichthyes; family Pristiophoridae; genus Pristiophorus; species Pristiophorus japonicus. The sequence continues at coordinate 66,998,601 of NC_091981.1, forward strand.
GCATACTCCGGATTCAAGGACCCTCCCTTCAATGCTGCCTATCGCGCCTCCTGCTGGTCTATAGGTCCCGACCGCATTCGCTCACGGGAGTCCCGCCCACGGAACTACTCATGAAACGTACACTTAAAACTCGGCTGTCCCTCATTCATCCTATCCTGTCAGACATTGTTGAGGGCAAGCGCCAGTCCCAAAATGAGTGCCATGACTGTAACTCAAAGGGGAGATGTATAGAAATCGATGACCCTGTATTTGTTCTTAATCATGCTTTGGGGCCCAAGTGGCTTGAGGGTACTGTAATTGGTAAAGAGGGAATAGGGTCATAGTGGTCAGACTTAACACTGGACAGATATGCCGCTAGCATCGGGACCAAGTAAAAAAAAGGTTCAGCATGGACACTGAGGAACCTGAGGAAGATCATGAGATGTTGCCCACACCACCGCCAGTAAACGAGCAACAAGAACAGTCAGCAGCATGCACAGTCCCTGCGGTCAGCCCAGACGAGCCGGAATCACCACAGGTGACAGAGACACATGCAAAGGCTCAACAACCAGAGCCCCAACGGCGGCGCTCCACGAGAGAGGGTCGACCGTCTGAAAGCCTTAATCTTTTATTCCATAAGATGTTGGGGGGGAGGTGATGTCATGTATGTAATATAACTGTAACCTTCATAACAACACTGCATACTGTATACACCTAAGAAATGCACACCTTGACCACAGGGGGTGAACTTGTGGGAGACACTTTTCACCTGGTCATCCAGGTATATAAAGGGAGGTCACACGCAGGTTCATCACTGCTTGGTCCAGGGAATAAAGGTTCAGGTCACAGAGTGACCTTGTCTGCAAAATGTGCCTCGTGTGAATTTATAGTAGTGTGTAAAGACATTACAGTTCTAAATTCTCCCACCAGAGAAAATAGTTTTTTGTATCTACCCTATTCAATGCTTTTATTATTTTAAACATCTCAATTAGATCACACCTCAACCTTCTAAACTCAAAGGAGCACAAACCATGTTTATGCATCCTGGTCTCATAATTTAACCCTTTAAGCAGATTAATAGGGTAGATAGAGAGAAACTGTTTCCACTGGCAGGGTGTAACAAACCCAACAAGAGAGTTCTGGACTTGGTTTTGGGGAATGAAGAGGGGCAGGTGAAAGAGGTGTTAGTGGGAGAGCATTTTGGTGCTAGTAATCATAATTCAGTAAAATTTAGGGTAGTTATGGAAAGGACAAAGATGCACCAGGAAAAAATGTTCTCAATTTGGGTAAAGCCAATTTTGCGGAGCTGAGATGGGATTTGGCCAAAGTGGACTGGAAATGGCTACTTGATGGTAAATCAGCATCAGAGCAGTGGGAGGCATTCAAGGGGAAGATCCTGAGGGTACAGAGCAAGTAAGTTCCCTTAAAGAAAAAGGATGGGGCTAACAAATCTAGAGGCCCCTGGATGTCAAGGAACATACGGGGTAAGATAAAGAAAAAAAGGGAAGCTTATGATAGATACCGAGAACTTAATACCGTAGAAAATCTAGAGGAGTATAAAAAGCGCAGGGATGCAATTAAAAAATGATATCAGGAAAGCAAGGAGAGGTCATGAAAGAATGTTGGCAAGTAAAATCAGTGAAAAACCAAAGATGTTTTAAAAATACATTAAGAGCAAGAGGATAACTAGAGAAAGAGTCCTCCTTCTTAGGCAGTCCCTTGAAGTCGAGGATGACTTGCTTCCACACTACATAAGAACATAAGAACATAAGAATTAGGAACAGGAGCAGGCCATCTAGCCCCTCGAGTCTGCTCTGCCATTCAACAAGATCATGGCTGATCTGGCCATGGACTCAGCTCCACTTACCCGCCCGCTCCCCGTAACCCTTAATTCCCTTATTGGTTAAAAATCTATCTATCTGTGACTTGAATACATTCAATGAGCTAGCCTCAACTGCTTCCTTGAGCAGAGAATTCCACAGATTCACAACCCTCTGGGAGAAGAAATTCCCTCTCAACTTGGTTTTAAATTGGCTCCCCCATATTTTGAGGCTGTGCCCCCTAGTTCTAATCTCCCGGACCAGTGGAAACAACCTCTCTGCCTCTATCTTGTCTATCTCTTTCATTATTTTAAATGTTTCTATAAGATCACCCCTCATCCTTCTGAACTCCAACGAGTAAAGACCCAATCTACTCAATCTATCATCATAAGGTAACCCCCTCATCTCCGGAATCAGCCTAGTGAATCGTCTCTATACCCTCTCCAAAGCTAGTATCTCCTTCCTTAAGTAAGGTGACCAAAACTGCATGCAGTACTCCAGGTGCGGCCTTACCAATACCCTATACAGTTGCAGAAGGACCTCCCTGCTTTTGTACTCCATCTCTCTCGCAATGATTCTCAAGTGACTGATGAGTCCAATACAGTCTCTGTCACAAGTGGGGCAGACGGTGGTTGGAGGGATGGGTGGTGGAGTGCTTAGGATGTTGTACGCTCCTTCTGCTGTTTGTGCTTGGCTTCCATGTGCACCCGGCGAAGAGACTCGAGGTGTCTTCCTGGATGCTTCTCCTACATTTTCGGCAGCCTTGGGCCAGGGATTCCCAGGTGTCGGTGGGGATGTTGCACTTTTCCAAGGAGGCTTTGAGGGTGTCCTTGAAGCGTTTCTTCTGCCCACTTGGGGCTCGCTTGCCACATCTGAGTAGAGCGCTTGTTTTGGGAGTCTAGTATCGGGCATGCGAACGATGTGGCTCATCCATCGGAGCTAATCAAGCGTGGTCAATGCTTCGATGCTGGGCATGTTGGCCTGAGCGAGAACACTGACGTTGGTGCACCTATCCTGCCAATGGATTTGCAGGATCTTACAGTGGTACTTCTCCAGTGCTTTGAGGTGCCTGCTGTACATAGTCCAATAGTCCATGTATTAGAAGCATATAGGAAGGCGGGAATCACTACTGCTCTGTAGACCATGAGCTTGGTGCTTGGTTTGAGGTCCTGGTCTTCAAAAACCCTCTTCCTCAGGTGACCAAAGGGCTGCACTGGCACACTGAAGGCGGTGTTGGACTTCGTCATTGACGTCTGCCCTTGTTGACAGTAGGCTTCTGAGGTTTGGAAAATGGTCCACATTGTCCATGGCCTCGGCATGGATCTTGATAATCGGGGGGCAGTATTGTGTGGTGCGGGCAGGTTGGTAGAGAACCTTTGTCTTACAGATATTTAGTGTAAGGCCCATACTCTCGTACGCTTCGGTGAAGGTTTTGACGATGGTTTGGAGTTCGACCTCTGAGTGTGCACAAAAGCGGGTCTGCATACTGTAATTCAATGACAGAGGATGGGACAACCTTGGATCTGGACTGGAGGCGACAGAGGTTGAACAGTTTCCCGTTCGTTCTGTAGATTAGCTTCACTCCAGCGGGGAGCTTGTTTAGGATGAGATGGAGCATTGCAGCAAGGAAGATCGAGAAGAGCGCTGGTGCGATGACACAGCCTTGCTTAACCCCGGTCCGCACGTATATTAGGTTTGTGGTGAATCCTTTGGTCAGGATCACGGCTTGCATGTCGTCGTGAAGCAGGCAGAAGATCGTGATGAACTTTTGAGCTAGCCGAATTTAAGGAGGACACTCCATAGTCCCTCCCGATCGACAGTGTCGAAGGCCTTTGTGAGGTCAAAGAAGGCCATGTAGATAGGCTGGTGCTGCTCCCTCCATTTTTCTTGAATTTAATGCGTGATGAAGATCATGTCTATTGTGCCCCTTAGTGGGTGAAATCCGCATTGCGACTCTGGGAAGAGCTCATCAGCAACTGGGAGAAGGCGATTGAGGAGGATTCTTGCGATGACTATTAGAGACCATAAAGGAAATCTGTGTGTGGAGGCAGAAGAGGAGGGTATGATTCTTAATGAATACTTTGCATCTGTTTTCACAAAAGAGAGGAGCGATGCAGACTTTGCAATGAAAGAGGAGGAGTGTAAAATATTAGATGAGATATACATAGTGAGAGAGAAAGTATTAAGGGGCTTAGTAGCTTTGAAAGTGGATAAATAACACAGGCCCAGATGAAATGTATCCCAGGCTGTTAAGAGAAGCAAAAGAGGAAATAGCAGAGGCTCTGACCATCATTTTCCAGTCCTCTCTGGTTACAGGTGTAGTGCCAGAAGACTGGAGGACTGCTAATGTTGTACCTTTGTTTAAAAAGGGAAAAAGGGATAGACCGAGTAATTACAGGCCAGTCAGCCTAACCTCAATGGTGGGGAAATTATTGGACAGGATAAATCTTCATTTGAAAAGATATGGATTAATCAAGGACATTCAGCATGAATTTAAGGGAATGTCTGACTAACTTGATTGAATTTTTCGAGGAGTTAACCAGGATGGTCGATGAGGGCTGTGTGTATGATGTAGTGTATATGGATTTTAGCAAACCTTTTGATAAGGTCCCACATGGCTGACTGGTCACGAACTAAAAGCCCATGGGATCCATGGCAAAGTGGCAAGTTGGATCCAAAATTGGTTCAGAGGCAGGAAGCAAATGGTAATGGTTGATGGGTGGACTGGAAGGCTGTACCAGTGGGGTTCCACAGCGTTCAGTGCTGGATCCCTTGCTTTTTGTGAGATATATCAATGAGATATATTGGTGGCCTTACAATGCCGCCCACTGCCGCCGACTGCCGCCGAGTTTTGTCTCCGATCTCCCTTTTGTGCCAGTTTCCACTTGGGCTGGAGCGGGCGGGAGGGGAGTACCATCGGGAACCGCCCTCTGATGGCTGCCAATGGCCAAGCATAAGTGATCTCCCGCCCGCCGAGCTGCCAGATTGGTGCGGGCTGGAGTCGATGGGAGTCGGCAGCAGCAGGGGAAAGGACCGCTGCGTGGAGGCTGGTCTAACCCAAAGGTAAATATGAAGACCTGCAATAAAAGGTTCGTGAAAATCTTTTTAAAAAGTGTATTACAGCGATTTACCTGGATGAGGTCCCCTGAAGGTGTTCTGGTGTTTTTTTTCTTTGCATTGGTTTTTATTTTCAGGTCTTCCACCCTCCCTGGACCCGACTCCATCCTCGGCGGCATTTGGGTGGCAAGCGCATTTGCCGCCGAGATAGAGAGCTCCCACCCGCTGCTGCCCAGATTGACGGCGTAAGCCATTATTTTGCTGGCGGGCGGTACTACCAGCACTTTTAGAGGAATCTTCCGGGCAAAGTACCACCCGGTCTCTCACCGGCCATCGGCGGCACTTGGGCAGGCCTTGTGTTTCACCGATTTCAGGCCCTTGGTCTTGAATGTTGGGGGTATGATTAAGAAGTTTGCAGATGATACTAAAATAGGCTGTGTGGCTCATAATGAAAAAGAAAGCTGCGGACTGCAGGAAGATATCAATGTATTGATCAGGTGGGCAAATGGAATTCAATCCAGATAAGTGTGAGGTAATGCATTTGAGGCGGTATAACAAGGCAAGAAAATACACATTAAATGATACGACACTGAAAAGTGTAGAGGAACAAATGTACCTTGATGTACCTTAATGTGCAGATCCACAGATCCCTAAAGGTAGCAGTGCAGGTAGATAAGGTGGTTAAAAAAGCAGAGTCAGCATGGATTTATGAAAGGGAAGTCATGTTTGACAAATTTGCTGGAGTTCTTTGAGGATGTAACGAACAGGGTAGATGAAGGGGAACCAGTGGATGTGGTGTATTTGGACTTCCAGAAGGTATTTGACAAGGTGCCACATGAAAGGTTACTGCACATGATAAAAGTTCACTGGGTTGGGGGTAATATATTAGCATTGATAGAGGATTGGCTAACTAACAGACAACAGAGCGTCGGGATTCTCTGGTTGGCAATCAGTAACTAGTGGGGTGCCGCTGGGATCAGTGTTGGGACCCCAACTATTTACAATCTACATTAACGACTTGGAAGAAGGGACTGAGTGTAACGTAGCCAAGTTTGCCGACGATACAAAGATGGGAGGAAAAGGAACATGTGAGGAGGACACAAAAAATCTGCAAAACGACATAGACAGGCGAAGTGAGTGGTCAAAAATTTGGCAGGAGTATAATGTTGGAAAGTGTGAGGTCATGCACTTTGGCAGAAAAAAATCAAAGAGCAAGTTATTATTTAAATGGAGAAAGCTTGCAAAGTGCCGCAGTACAGCGGGACCTGGGGATACTTGTGCATGAAACACAAAAGGATAGTATGCAGGTATAACAAGTGAACAGGACGGCCAATGGTATCTTGGCCTTTATTGCAAAGGGGATGGAGTATAAAAACAGGGAAGTCTTACTGCAGCTATACAAAATATTGGTGAGGCCACACCTGGAATACTGTGTGCAGTTTTGGTTTCCATATTTACGAAAGGATATATTTGCTTTGGAGGCAGTTCAGAGAAGGTTCACTAGTTTGATTCCGGGGATGAGTGGCCTGACTTATGAGGAAAGGTCGAGTAGGTTGGGCCTCTACTCATTGGAATTCAGAAGAATGAGAGGTGATCTTATCGAAATGTATAAGATTATGAGGGGGCTTGACAAGGTGGATACAGAGAGGATGTTTCCACTGACAGGGGAGACTAGAACTAGAGGGCATGATCTTAGAATATGGGGCTGCCCATTTAAAACAGAGATGAGGAGGAATTTCTTCTCTCAGAGGGTTGTAAATCTGTGGAATTCGCTGCCTCAGAGAGCTGTGGAAGCTGGGACATGAAATAAATTTAAGACAAATAGACAGTTTCTTAAATGATAAGGGGATAAAGGGCTATGGGGAGCGGGCGGGGAAGTGGAGCTGAATCCATGATCAGATCAACCATGATCTTATTGAATGGCGGAGCAGGCTCGAGGGGCCGTATGGCCTACTCCTGTTCCTATTTATGTTCTTATGTTTTCCTTTATTAGTCGAGGCATGGAATACAAGGCCAAGGACGTTATGTTTGAACTGCATAAAACACTTGTAGGCTGCAGCTGGAGTACTGTGTGCAGTTCTGGTCACCACATTACAGGAAAGATATGATTGCACTGGAAAGGGTGCAGAAGAGATTTACAAAAATTTTGCCTGGACTGGAGAATTTTGGCTATGAAGAAAGATTGGAGATGCTGGGCCTGTTTTCTTTGGAACAGAGGAGGCTGAGGGGAAGTTATTGAGATATATAAAATTATGAAGGGCCTGGATAGAGTGGATAGGAAGGACCTGTTTCCCTTGGCAGAGAGGTCAACAACCAGGGGGCATAGATTTAAAGTAATTGGGGGGAGGTATAGAGGAGATATGAGGGGAAATTTCTTTACCCAGAGGGTGGTAGGGGTCTGGAACTCACTGCCTGAAAGGGTGGTCGAGATGGAAAACCTCACCACATTTTTAAAATACTTCGATGTGCACTTAATGGGCCCAAGTTTCCACAAGAAAAAAAACGGGCGCCCCTCCGAGCTGGGCGCCCGTTTTTCGCGCCTAAAATGGCGCCTAAAAAAATCCTTGGTATTCTCCACCTACTTGCAGGTCCTCTGGCCCTCGGCGCAGCCAGCACGAGCTGTGGGGAGGGCGGAGCCAGGTCCCTGCGCTGAAAACAGTGCCGGGACCTCTGCACATGCGCGCTACAGTGGGCGCGCAAGTGCAGTAGCTCCAGGCGCCGAACTGTGTGGGAGGGGCCCGAAGCACGCAGCCCCTAGCCCTGGCCCAATGGCCTCACTGGGGCTGCGTGAATGAGGCTCCTCCCACGGCCAGCTCCTGCTCCCCCCCCCACCCCCCCGACCAGACCCGACACTCGCTCCCCCCCCCCACCCCCCCGCCCCCGCCGACCAGACCCGACCCGACACCCGCTCCCCCCCCTCTCTCCCTCCCCCTCTCTCCCTCCCTCTCTCTCTCTCTCCCTCCCCCTCTCTCTCTCTCCCTCCCTCCCCTTCTCTCTCTCTCCCTCCCCCTCTCTCTCTCTCCCTCCCTCCCCCTCTCTCTCTCTCTCCCTCCCTCCCTCTCTCTCCCTCCCTCTCTCTCTCTCTCCCCCCCCTCCCGCTCAGCGGCACGAACGGCTGCAGAATTCTCCCTGGCTGAAGCACTTTCACACAGGTAGGAAGATGGTTTATTTAATCTTTTCTTGGCTTATAAATGTTTATTCAGGTTGGATTTATTTGTATAATATTTGTAGAAGTATAAATAAGGATTGATTGTAGAATTTAATGAGTTCCCTTCCCCCCCAACTCGTTCTGGACGCCTAATTTGTAACCTGCGCCTGATTTTTTAATGTGTAGAACAGGTTTTTTCAGTTCTACAAAAATCTTCACTGGCGCCATTCTACTTTAGTTTGGAGTACATTCTCACTGTGGAAACTTTCAAATCAGGTGTCAGTGGCTGGACACACCCCCTTTTGAAGAAAAAATGCTGTTCCAAAGTAGAACTGTTCTACCTGACTAGAACTGCAGAAAAAAAAATGTGGAGAATTGCGATTTCTAAGATAGTCCGTTCTCCACCAGTTGCTCCTAAAAATCAGGCGCAAATCATGTGGAAACTTGGGCCCAAAATGTCGTAACCTACAGGGCTATGGACGAAGAGCTGGAAAGGGATTAGGCTGGATAGCTCTTGGTCGGCAGGCACAGACACAATGGGCTGAAATGGCCTCCTTCCGTGTTGTAAATTTCTATGATTCTATGATTCTATGATGGTCAGTAACCAAATGATATAGATTTAAGATAATTAGGGGGATAAATCCGAGGATTTTTTTTTATACAGCAAGTTTTCTGGAATGTACTACCTGAAAGGTGGTGGAAGTAGATTCAATAAAACTTTCAAAAGAGAATTGGATCTCTACTTAAGAAGGAGAAATTTGTAGGGCTATGGTGAAAGAGCTGGGCAGTGGAACTAATTGGATGGCTTTTTCAAAGTTCCGGCACAGACACAATGGGCCAATGGCCTCCTTCTATGATTCTAACCCATGGTATCCTCTTCAAGATCAATATATCTTTCCTGAGGTATGATGCCCAAATCTCAATGCAGTACTCCAGATGGGGTCTGAACTAGGCTCTTTACAGCTGAAGCATCACTTCTTCACTTTTGTACTCCAACCCACTTGAGATAAAGGCCAACATTCCAATAGCCTTTTATTATTATATTTTTTACATGTGCACGCTTTTAGTGATTTGTCTACCTGGACAGCCATATCCCTTTGCTCCTTCACAGTTCCTCGACTGTCACCATGAAGAAAATATTCTGATTGGTCTTTCTTGCACCCAAAGTAGATGAGCTCATTCTTCTCCACATTGAACTCCATCTGCCACAGTTTTTTCCATTAATTTTGTCTGCCTTCAAAAAACCAGTATGGTGGGATCCTGAGAACATCTAATGTGACTTTTGAGAACCACCTCCATTTCAATCGCAGGAACCTATGTCACGCGTCTTCACCTTCCAGGTTCGGCCTGCAAGTCTGCGGCTCTTCCTGCCAACTCGGCCAAATTTTGAATTCGACCACCACTATGTCCCTTTGTAACTTCCTGCTCCCATCTACACAGAAGTGTTGTTTGATTATGCCAATTGTCTGCTCAGTGACATTTCTAATGGCTCTTGTTGTGAGCCAGCTTTGCATCTGTGCCCAGGTTCCTGACAGGAGTCATGAGCCAAGTCTGATGGGATATCCCTTGTCACCTGGTAGCCAGCCTGTAATCTGATGGCCTGGTTGGAACAAAGGCAGCACAGAGGACTGGTGCAGGATGAGTGAATCATGACTTCTGCCCGGAAACCAAACATAAACTTTCCGCGGTCACAAACCAGATGGACATTGAGGGAGTGAAATCCCTTGCTATTCAGGAAGGTGCCAGGCTGGTGATGGGAGCAACCAAAGCAATGTGGGTGCCCTGGGAAACCTGCAATGCTTAGTGTTTTCTCACCCTGCTTCGCTCTATCCATGAGCCAGGGGATGTAGATGTTCCTCCTGGTGTAGAGAGCCTCAGTGACTTTCCTAATACAGCAGTGGACTGCAAACTGGGAGATGTTGCTGATGTAACCTACTGCAACCTGGAAGGAGCCTGTTTCATGAAAGTTAAAGGCCACGGTGACCTTGGCAGCCACATGTCCTGGTTTGAGGCTCGAGTTGTGGCTGCAACCGATGATAGCTTCGTTTGGAAGCGAAGGCGGCTGAGACATTGCTCCTCAGAGAACTTCAGGTAGAAGAAGTGCTCCCTGAAGTCCCACTGTGCGTATGGACTCCTGTGCATTGCAATCCTCCTTCCACTTGTCCCAGCTTTTCTTGCTCTCACCTGTCTTCTTTACTGCTCCCCTCCTTCTCAAGCCCCAAAGGCAGCTCTACCACCATGATTGCACTAATACTGTTTTAAAACCAGTTCCCTAAGTTATAAAACAGACCACAAAATACCCAGAGGTTAACTAGTATGCTAAAAGGATGAACCAGCAACTAACGACTATGTAGTGGATGAGGCCTTTAAATAGCACTGCTGAAGGGTCCTTCCTGCCTGTTAGCGCCAGAGGTTGCTAACCGCAAGTTTATCTCATGGCAAGTTAGGCACTGGGTTAGACCAATATCCTAAAAGGGACCTGCACCAAGCTTAGCACCCTTATTTAAATATTTTATTCATCATTTTACAGGACACATATGAAGTAGTCCGATCCAAGTGCCTGCCATATTGGGCGCTATGGCGACCGTTTTGTGCCAGAAAAATAGGCACTGTGCCAACTATTTTTGAGGCTTTTGTACCTTCTAATGTCATCTTCAAACTTGGATATACAACTCTATATTCCTTCATCCAACCAGGTGTGGTGGCAGGGAAGGAGGAGGAACCTATTGCTGGAGGGCCAACTTGCCTTCCGTTTCAGCTAATGAGCCCAGGGATCTGGACCTCAATGGAGGCTGTATTTAAAAGGGGAAGCTTTCTGAGCATCAAGAGTTGGTACATTCATTAAGGACTGTGTCGAGCACTGGTACAGATGGCAGCTCAGGCAGCCAAGTCAATTAACTGCAATGCACAGGTTTGCATGATGGTTTTGCAACACTGCAACCCACCCTAGATTAAATGGCATCTTCAGGAATAGCTGCAGCAGAGCTCCCAATGTCAGGAACCATGAACTAGAACCTCTACTTTTGTGCTTATCGCCCAAAAATGGGCGTTATTTCCGTTTAAAAGGGGTTTTCTGATTGCCGGCTTCTCGCCCGTTCTCAAAACACTTAGTTTCCATTTTTGAAAATGGGCGTTACCACGAGCGATATCAAATAGGCAGCAGCATTAAATTTTTTTGACTTTCTGCCTTAAAGTGTGGCCGTCCTTAGCAACGGCATGGCAATGCTCAATTCCCGCGATTCAGGAGGTCAAGGGTCATCATGACATGTGCAGAAGAGGAGACAAAGAGAGAGGGAGCTCAGAGGCACTGAAAGCGTGTGTGGCTGTGGTGTGTGCTCGTCTGGCTATTGTGGGAGGCACAACGGAGATTCACCAGTGGCAAAAAGCCTACTGAGCACCAAGAACATAGTTGGCACCGAGTTTTTGTCCAACAAATAAAATATAACATGGAAGGAATGGAGGAGGCCATGGACCTGGTAGCCAGGAACACTGGTGGCAAAGGGCTCCCAGTGGTCCCGGAGTGCCGCACTGCACCCCAAGGTGCTGCACCCCCATTGCCAACCACATATGAGAGCCAGCAGCAACATCTTGCTTCTGGCTCAGAGCATGTACCCATCTCGGGACCGTCCTCTCCCGTAACCATCCAAGCAGCACTTCGCCCCCCCCCCCCCAATGAAGTATCACCTGAGGAGTTCCTTAGCTAGGCAGCTTGGAGTCAAGAGGGGAAGGGATAGAGGTGGGGAGGAGAAGCCGGGGGACGGGTGGGGGAAAGGGTTGGTTTGTACAGACATACTGATGATTTCAGACTAATGTTCGGTTTAAATGTTTTTTTATTTAAAAAGACCTTGTAGCACATTGGCTCAGTTGGCTGCACCATTACACGCTGGTGATTCCTTAACATCAAAGGGTATAATCACACTTAACTTCAATCAACTTAAACTTTAACTGTCACCAAGATGATGGCCACCATTGATGTATGACCTGCACGCCCAGCAGTGTGTCAGCCTTGTAAATAACACCAATGTTCTTTCAGGCAAAGTGATCATTGATGAGCTCCTGACGTAAGGCTCTTGCAACTATCATGCCACCATGGGCCCTTTCATGTGGTCTACCGGGGGGGGGCGGTGGCGGGGGCATGGCTTCAGTGTCAGCCTTATTGTCTGGGCCGATGTCAGCGTCCGCCTCCTCGTCCTCTTCCTCTCTGGTGAGGTGGACTGTCAGATTCATCAGGCAATTCTTGTCTCCTCCTGATAGTCAAGTTGTATAGCATGGAACAGACCACCACGAATTGAGCTACCTGCTCAGAGTGGTATTGGAGCTCGCCTCCTGAATGGTCCAGGCATCTAAAGCACTGCTTCAGCATGCCAATGATTTTCTCCATGATATTGCGAGTTGCTCTGTGGCTCTCATTGTATCGCCTCTCGGCCTTGGTGTGGGTGTCATGCAGGGGGGTCATCAGCCAGGTGGCGAGACCATATCCTTTGTCACCAAGCTTACAGCATTGACCTTGTGGCTCATTGTTAAACAAGTCAGAAACAGTGCTCTCAAGCAAGATGTAAGCATCATGGATGCTGCCCGGAAATTGAGCATTCACTGCCAATATAATTTGCTGGTGGTCGACAACCAGTTGGACATTCAGGGAGTGGAATCCCTTGCAGTTCCTGAAAACCTCAGGATCCTGAAAAGGTGCCCACATCGCGATGTGCGTACAATCTATTGCTCCCTGCACCTTGGGGAAGTTTGCAATTCTGGAGAATCCTAGAGCCCTCTCACTCTGTGTCTCCCTGCTCATAGGGAAGCTGATCAAGTCCCTCCAGCATACGTACAGGGCTTCAGTTGTAAAGTCCTGTCCCTGCAGTACAGATTCACACGAGGCACATACTGAAGTCAAGGTCACTCAGGACCTGCACCTTTATTACACAGCTCTCGAATGCCACACTTGCCTGAGACCTGTCCTTATATACCTGTATGGGACAGGTATCCAGTGTCTCCTGCAAGTGCACCCCTGGTGGTAAGGTAAGCTAGTGGTTACAGGTCATCTCTAGTTACAGTCATGTATAGCATGGTAAGATACAGTTATGTACAATAGTGTGAGATACATGACATCAGTGACCTGTCTAATGCAGCGATGTGTGGCATGCTGAGAAAGTCCGCAAATGGCAAATGTCGCCAGCTGTGGCCTGAAAAGAACCCGAGGCATACAACGACAGTGCCGTGGTGACTTTGACCTCGACAGACAGTGCAGTACTGATGGTGCTGGCAGGCTGCAGATCTGTCCTTATCAGCTGGCATACCTCAGTGATAACCTCTTTGAGGAAGCGCAGTCTCCGAAGGCAGGTGGTGTCGGGCAAGTCGAGGTAAGAATGCTTCTCCTTGTACTTGCGAGGGGTGTAATGTCTTGTCCTCCTCATCTGTCTGTCACTTCTTATATTGTGCACATAATGCAGTGCAGCGTTCCTTCGGCGATGTTGAGTCAACTGTATGTAATTGGTCACCAAGAGAAAGTTAGAAAGAACAGGCCCAATTGCAGTAGCTCTCTGCTTTCCACCGATTGCTCACAAACAAGGAATGTCCCGACAAAGACACCTCTTCAATCGGTCACAGTGTGGTCAAGATGTTTGTACAGATATTCACATCAACTCCAACGACCTCCAGATTACATCCGAACTCCCCCGAGGTTGAAGGACAGCAGCCTTTTAAAGGACACGACATGTGATCTAGGAACATGGAGTCCATAACGTTGTGATTCGATCCGGTTAGTTCCATTTTTTGTGTGCATTTTTTTGGGCGAGCGAAATTGTGGGTGATATGTGTGCGAGGTGGTGAAATTGATGATGGGCGATCTCCATGACTGCTAGCTTGGGTAAATATGCTCTTTATGACAAAAAACAGTGGGCGGGCGATAATATTGAATCTCGGCGTTAATTCCGTGCGGAAAGTAAAGCTGGGCGATATTATGGGCGTTTTGAATTCGCCCATTCTGCTGATTCCGCCCCAAAAATGTGTGCGGACGGTAATACTTTTTCTCAGCATTAAGCACCTGAGCTCGGCGATAAGTTTCCGAAAAATGCCCGTCAGTTTCCATTTTGTGCCAAACTGGGCGATATATCGGCGTTATACATAATTTCAGCGTTAAAATGGGCGCTAAATGAGCGTTAAGCATGCAAAAAAAGTGGAGGTTCTAGCCCCATAAGACAAATCCCATGGATGCTCCAACTGAGCACAAATAGAAACCTAGGGAGAGAAATTCGGTTGCCTCTCTTGCGGCGTTAATCCAGGCAGAATGGTACTTTTAGCGCCTTGAAAAAGTTTGCGCCTTCCGCCCAAAAATTTGTCAGAATGGGTCGAAGAGCTGACAGGGGCAATAAATCAGCCGTTGCACACCAGAACTGGGGGGGAGGGGGGTGGGAGAGGAGCGATAACAAAAGTTTGGCCGGTACATTTTGCAGACCCATTGCACATGCGCAGAACTCCGAATCTGATCCCGGGAAAAGCCAAGTCTTAAAGGTGCGGCATAGTAATGCTCCCATTAAAGTTTTCAAAATCACTTGTTTTCAATTTGTACTATTATGTCTGTCTGCCGCTGCAAACTCATAGGCTCACACACTGTGCTCTGTGTAAACGATGCACTGACTGTGACCTTCAAGGGAAGCGCTTCCTCATCCCTTTAAGTAGTCACCAGTTAATGACTCTACAAGCTTGTAGCGACTGTTTTTCCAGATGTTGTTATAGGTGGGCGCTCAATGAGGCGCATGCACTGAATTTAGCGACTGGGACGCAAGCATGCGCGTTGCACCAGGAATACATCTTGATCAGAGCGATCGTCAGCAGCCCGGAGCTAAGGGTTTGCGGCCCCGCTGAGCCTGTAATGAATTTTCTGTTGGGGCGCTAAAAGCTTGGCACCTGGTTTGCATAAACTCTAACATTCGCATTAATGCCCCCTCTGACCGCTAACTGAGGCTATAGACAACCGAAAATCCAACCTCTAGGATTCCAGGGTGGAACAAACTATCTATTCTAGATTTAATAGGCTTGGGGATTGACTAGACAGAACCATAAGTAAAGCTTTTACTGATCACATTATCATTAGATCTCAGGTCACACCGATCAGTGGTTATGTTGACAGCATGGTAATAGTTGCAATTGTCATGGATGTAGATTCTGTCCCTCAGAACAGCAGCATGTCCAGTCTCCTCTGATACCAGCACAGGTGCCAGAAAGTGCACCCATCAATCACTTGTCGAGGTGGTAGAGCCCACAACTGGTTCAGTTCTACTGTGGGTCCAGAGCCACCTCACCATCCAGACAGCCAACAGCCAACCACCTCATATGCTCCTGCCTCGAAGATAGCACCAGATTAGGTTTATGTCATTCACTGTCTCACGGGGATGCACTGGAGAACCCAGAAGTGGTGAAAATCCACTATTCATTGCTTCCAGACAGAGCATCTTCCATCTTTTATCACCCAGTAGTTACTATCTCTTAGACAATTTTCAATCCAGATAATCACTCTTCCATTAGCTTCACTTTCTCTAAAAGCTTTATCAACAGCTTGTGATGCAAGTGTCAGCTTGGATCAGTTAAAGATCACTGAGGCACTCCCCTTTAAGTGAAGGGGAGAGCCATGGTGATGCGGCACTGTGATGACGTCGTTGTGGTGACCACTCTGCACCGCCCCCAACTTCCTCCCCTCTCATGCAGTCACTGCCCCTATTGAGAGCGACTTTTGGATCCAAATAAAAAAAACAACAAAGAGCGGAATTTTGCTCAAGAGATGACCTCAACCACCGCAGCGGTAAAAACACTCAAAACGGATTGTGTGTGGCCCGTTTCGGGCGGGGGGCAATTTCGGCCCCTTGATGTACAAATTGGTTGCCATGCTCGCCCAGATAGCAACATTAACTGCACTTAAGATATAATTAATTGGCTGTGATGGGCTTTGAGATGTGATAGAATGATATACAAATGCAAGTTCTTTCTTTCTATTAAACAAATAAATTATATTGGCTAGGCATTAGACAGCACATATCCATTAACCTCCTCAACACATCCTTGTAGATTTTTAAATATGAACCATGATTTTTTGAAACATGTTGATAAAATTTAATCATGTTACCTTGTGCTTCATAATTCCCTTAGCCAAGTATGGCTCCTTTTTTGGGCACTGAGATTATTGTGAGTTATTCTCCAGGCATCAAAGATGAAACCATTTATTTCTAGTGTTCCTGACAATATTGATTTTCTCCAAGGAAAATGTATCCTTTCTCAACAATGTGAGGCAGAATAGAAAACAGCCCTCGCTGCTTTGTGAAATCAAAACCAGTCTCTTAAGCAAAGTGGCTAGCATGAAGTACGTGTGTACACATATTAATGTATTGAATATACTGAATGTGCCCCTGTGATGTATCTCTGATGGGTTTGCTGCAGTTACCAACCTATATAAAGTGTCCAGAAAATGAGAATTCATGTGGGTTTTATCTAGGTGAATAGACATACACTGATCAAAGAGCAATCTGTGAAGGTTTCAGATTAATGATTAAAATAGAACCTGGTGGGAAAACTAGTCTAATCTTTCTGTCTATAATTTTGTTTGGGGTGAGGTGGATCTCAATAGGAAATCTGTGGAAGGTTCATTTCTGAACCATATTAATTACAGGTAATACTAGCTAGGTGAGTAAGCTGTTGCCACAAAACTGTATTGACTTCCATAAGGAGCTGAATGAAGTTTACACTGACTGAATGAACGCTTAATGAATGGCCTCTACTGATTCACTGACACTTCAATCTTTACAACACAGACCGGAAATCAGGAATAAGCAGACAATGTGGAACATGAAAGGAGATAAATCTATAAGATATATCGATAAGAATGCTACATACATTGCAAATAATTGCCAGATCTGGCTCTGTAGTCATATTTGGTAACTAGAATGTAATGGGATTAACATAAAATGGCTAGGTCCAGGCAATGGAAATGAATTTAACATTCAAGGTTATAGAATGTTGAGAAAAGACAGAGTGGATAGAAAAGGATGCAGTATAGCCCTATATATCAGAGGCACCTGGGAGATAAACATAGAAACAGAGAAAATAGGTGCAGGAGTAGGCCATTCGGCCCTTCGAGCCTGCACCACCAGTCAATAAGATCATGGCTGATCATTCCTGCTTTCTCTCCATACCCCTTGATCCCCTGAGCCGTAAGGGCCATATCTAACTCCCTCTTGAATATATCCAATAAACTGGCATCAACAACTCTCTGCGGCAGGGAATTCCATAGGTTAGCAACTCTCTGAGTGAAGAAGTTTCTCCTCATCTCAGTCCTAAATGGCCTACCCCTTATCCTAAGACTATGTCCCCTGGTTCTGGACTTCCCCAACATCAGGAACATTCTTCCGGCATCTAACCTGTCCAGTCCCGTCAGAATCTTAGATGTTTCTATGAGATGCCCTCTCATCCTTCTAAACTCCAGTGAATAAAGGCCCAGTTGATCCAGTCTCTCCTCATATGACAGCCCAGCCATCCCTGGAATCAGTCTGGTGAACCTTGGCTGCACTCCCTCAATAGCAAGAACGTCCTTCCTCAGACTAGGAGACCAAAACTGAACACAATATTCCAGGTGATGCCTCACTAAGGACCTGTACAACTGCAGTAAGACCTCCTTGCTTCTATATTCAAATCCCCTAGCTATGAAGGCCAACATACCATTTGCCTTCTTTACCTGCTGTACTTGCGTGACCACTTTCAGTGACTGATGAACCATGACACCCAGGTCTCGTTGCACCTCCCCTTTTCCTAGTCTGCCGCCATTCAGATAATATTCTGCCTTCGTGTTTTTGCCCCCAAAATGGATAACCTCACATTTATCCACATTATACTGCATCTGCCATGCATTTGCCCACTCACCTAACCTGTCCAAGTCACCCTGCAGCCGCTTAGCATCCTCCTCACAGCTCACACCGCCATCCAGTTTAGTGTCATCTGCAAACTTCATCTAAATCGTTCATGTATATTGTAAAGAGCTGGGATCCCAGCACTGAGCCCTGCGGCACTCCACTAGTCACTGCCTGCCATTCTGAAAAGGACCCGTTTATCCCGACTCTCTGCTTACTGTCTGCCAACCAGTTCTCTATCCACGTCAGTACATTACCCCCAATACCATGCGCTTTGATTTTGCACACCAATCTCTTTTGCGGGACCTTGTCAAAAGCCTTTTGAAAGTCCAAATACACCACATCCACTGGTTCTCCCTTGTCCACTCTGCTAGTTACATCCTCAAAAAATTCCAGCAGATTCGTCAAGCAATGTGGAAAGGGACAAGCTACAAAATGAAGCTATAGTTTGACCTCTTGAATATCCAAGTTTAAATAAGGGTATGCTACAGACCTTCAATTCTTCATCAGAATGAGGCCAATTTGCTCTGCGAGATAGAAATGTTATGTCTGATCGGGAAAGTTATTCGAAAGGGAGACTTTGAGAAACCAAATATAAGCTGGGAAAATCCAAGTGGTACCAACAGTCAGAGTTGGTAAATATGTGCAACTGCTTCAAGACCCAATGTCAAAGAAGCCATGAGAGGCAGTACTCATTTTTTTGTGAACAATCTCCCATTGCTGCCACTTTATGAAACATGCTCGCAAAGTTTTACATTCTCGACAAACACAATTTCAATGCAACTGGATTTTTAATATCAAACCACACGTGAGTGTCTCATGTTTGCTTCAACAATGCTTTTGTTGCCACTGTGCAATGCTTCTTCAAGGTGCTCCCTCAATGGCAGGAGAACATGAGGTGGCTAAATGGTCTATGTACACATGAGTCTTTTCAGATTGAAATGGCCCTCTGCTCCCAGAAGCTAGCCCTGAGATGGACTTGCTGCAGGCTATGACACTTCTAGTGCAGTTTGGCTCTGCATGCATTCTGCCACGCTACAGGCATAGGACCGTGTTGGTCGGAAGGTCCAGATGTGTTATTGTCCTGAGAGCAGCACAATATCCATGGCACTAAAAGCTGTGCCCCTGCTGTTGGGCCCTGTTTTACCATGGCCACTGATCAGCCCGATGGCAAACCTAATGGTACCATTGAGCCCAGTAAATCCCTGCCTCGTGGCTTTTTCTAATCGATCCCTAAGCCTGTTGAACCCAAAAGAACTTTGGACCTCTACAACAGCAGTCTGTGCAACTATTAGAGAATCACCAACTGTCCTAGGGTCGTCTGGCATTGGACCACTGCTATAGATGTTCCTAGAGTTGCAGTCTCATGGACTGCAATGGTGTGGAAAGCAAGACTGTGTATTTATGGTTAGTGCACTCTCCCACTGTAACTGCCATCGATTTACAGCATGCTGCTTGGCATAGTCCCCTATGACACCACCAGTACAGGATGCTGAAACATCTTGGGGCCGAAATTCAGCTCCCGAATCAGGCCCGTTTGTAGCGGCCATGCGGCGGAGTCGAGCGGCCGCTGATTTCTGGTTGAATGGCCGCCGCAAGCTAAATTCAGCAGGAGGGTTTTTCTGGCGGTCCCCACTTCCACCCCGCCACTGCCGAGCAGCCATGAGGTCGTCATCAGTGCGCGCACTGCCGGCACTCCCCGCCTCCTATGAAATTTAGCCATTAAAATCTTATTGCCACCGAGCGGTGCCCCGACAGCTTTTTCTGTCGGTGCACCTTTGATTCCCTCCGTAAGCCCTGGCTGCGCAGCATCCATTAAAGGCAAGGGCCCAATGCTGCATCCACCATTTTATTTTTTTTGCCGGCTGACTTTTATGTCGGCCGGACTATTGTGCCCCCTGGTTCGGCCAAGCTGCCAACAGGCAGCCTGGCACCTCCTTTTGGCCTGGCCGAAAAGGTGGTCCAGTGTTCGATCTCCCCTTTAACAGAGACGAGATACGTGGTGATGCAGATGTGCAATGACGTCACCACCGCTCCGTGCTGAGTGACAGCGGCGGAGAATCTGTCTAGTTCCACCCCTCACCAGCACTTACTGCCGCACTTCCGCCCCCTTTATGACCGACTTCCTGGCTGATTAAAAAATAAACACAAAGAGCTGAATTTCGCGAAAGAGGAGACCACTTCCGAAACGGCGGTAAAAACTCTTAAAAAACAGTAGGTGCGCCAGCTTTCCGGTTGGACTGAATTTTGGCCTCCATCTTTCTTTTAAACGCAGGCCCGTGATAACCAGATTCCCAGGCTGGCCCCAACGTCACGTTATTCGTCCT
Source organism: Pristiophorus japonicus (assembly GCF_044704955.1). Lineage (NCBI taxonomy): Eukaryota > Metazoa > Chordata > Chondrichthyes > Pristiophoridae > Pristiophorus > Pristiophorus japonicus. The sequence continues at coordinate 67,018,822 of NC_091981.1, forward strand.
CTTCCTCTATCACTATCCGTTGCTCCTGCTCGTGCTGTGGGCCTCACTCAGTCATACCCGCTTAACACCCTCAGGATGGATGTATCTAAGGTGGTGCTTGGGAGGGACAGGATGTGCTGCGAAGTACTGGTGTGTCTGGATATGCTGAGGCCTGGCGCTACTTCCCATACCATACCTAGAAAAAGAGTAGAGGAAGTCAAGTTCTAGTGGTATCCTCCTGAGCAATCTTCAATTATGACTTTCAGTAAAAGGAGGGACACGATAAAGGGTTTCAGTATATAATAAAAACAGAAAATGCTGGAAATCTCAGCGGGTCAGGCAGCATCTGTGGAGAGAAAGCAGAATTAACGTTTCGGGTTGATGACCCTTCATCAGAACTGGAGAGTGTTCGGAAAGAACACATTCTTAACAAGCACTGAAAGGGGGAGGGGAAGAAAGAACAAAAGGGAAGGTCGGTAAAAGGGTGGAAGACAGGAGAGATTAGAGAGACAAAAGGGATGATGGGCCAAATTGAAATGGTAATGCGAGGAGTTAGAAGAACATTAGTCAGGGTAGGGTGTGAATGGCGAGATAATGACCAGCTTCCCTTCCCTTCCTCGACTTCTCCGTCTCTATCTCTGGGGATAGGCTTTCAACCAGAATCCACTATAAGCCCACTGACTCCCACAGCTACCTGACGACACTTCCATCCACCCCGCATCCTGTAAGGACTCCATTCCATGCTCCCAGTTTCTCCATCTCCATCGCATCTGCTCTGACGACGCCACCTTTCACACTAGTGCCTCTGATATGTCTTCCTTTTTCCTCAACAGGGGATTCTCCTCCGCCGTGGTTAACATGGCCCTTGACCATGTCTGTTCTATTTCCCACACTTCTGTCCTCACCCCTTTCCCTCCCTCTCAAAACCATGACAGGGTTCTCCTTGTCCTCACCTTTCATTCCACCAGCCTCCACGTTCAATGGATCATCCTCCGCCATTTCCGCCACTTCCAGCGTGATCCCATCACCAATCACATCTTCCCCTCCCCTCCCCTCTTAGTATTCCGAAGGGTGTCGCTCCCTCCGTGACACCCTGGTCCATTCCGCAGTCACCCCCAGCAACCCCTCCCTTTCCCACAGCACCTTTCTATGCAAGCGCAGGAGATGCAACACCTGGCCTTTTACCTCCTCCCTTCCCACTATCCAGGATCCCAAATACTCCTTCCAGGTGAAACAGCAATTTATTTGTACTTCTTTCAATTTAGTATACTGTATTCACTGCTCACGACATGATCTCCTCTACATTGGGGAGACCAAGCGTAGATTGGTGACCGCTTTGCGGAGCACCTCCGTTCAGTCCGCAAGTGTGACCCTGAGCTTCCGGTTGCCTATCATTTTCATTCTCCACTCCACTCCCACTCTGAGCTCTCCGTCCTCGGCCTCCGACACTGTTCCAAAGAAGCTCAACGCAAGCTTAAGGAACAGAACTTCATCTTTCGTTTAGGCACTTTACAGCCTTCTGGACTCAACATTGAGTTCAACAATTTCAGAGCATAACTACTGACAATCTTTGGCTCCCATTTAAGTGTTCTCTCTGTGTTACCTTCTCCTGCAGGCAGAGATGATGAGAAGTTTTAGTTGACAAAATGACATTGAAATACCCAAGTGGTTCAGTAATATATACATGCAACAGGCAGCTACATTAAATGGGAGGATTGTTTTGGGCTGAAGGGATGTGATAGAAGGAACACTTCCAACTGAAGTTTGAGGGTGTTAGGTGCACCCTGTAGTGTAATGGACATTCATGGAGAGGTTTGTAAGTGTGAGGGGAGCAGTAATTGTAAGTGCCACACATGTCTTGGTGTGTTCTACCTTGGCTAATCACTAACCTTATTCTCCGAGTATGTGGGATGTTACTGACGGCATTCACACTGGTGGACGCTTTCTCTTACACCCTGGACTGCTCCTCTTGGGAGCTTGTGGTGCTCACTGCCAAAGAGGGCTCCCATTCCCTATCTCAGTTCCATAAAGAGAATTCCTATGTCCCCACTGAGAAGCAGGGTACTCCCGCTTACAGACATTCGTTTTTTGAATGCCAACCCCTTTAAGTTATTGCAGTATTTTAATTGCTACATCAGCTTTTCGTTTCCGTAGCCCTACTGCTGAAAATCAATGGACGCAGGCGAACTCCCGCAGAAACTCATAGGGGGTGAATTTCCTCAGAGCTTCTCCCACTCCACCGCTGTAACTTAGGCTAAAAGAAACACTAGTATTTATATAGCGCCTTTCACAACTTCAGGGCGTCCCAAAGTGCTTCACAGCCAATGAAGTGTGTTTTGAACTGTAGTCACTGTTGTAATGTAGGAAATGTGGCAGCCAAATAGCACACAGTAAGGTCCCACAAACAACAATGTAATGATGACCAGATAATCAGTTTTAATGATGTTGATTGAGGGGTAAATTGGCCAGGCGCTGGGCAGAACTCCCCTGCTCTTCTTCAAAATAGTGTCATGGGGCTAGACTTTGCGCAAAGCCCGTCACCATCCGATTGTCGCCCAGAAATACCGCTAAGGTTCTGCAATTAACGGCGGCAACATTTTCCATAAATAAGGTAAGGTAAGAAAACGCTCGGCGAGAAAATGGATCTTGCACAAAGATTCTCGGCGGTTAAAGCTGAAACTAGATGAAACGGGTGTTTCTTACTGGAATGGACGGTGAGTATTTAAAATTTAGTCCGAGGCTACAGTTGGGCCTAGGGAGGGGGGAAAACTCAAAAAATATTTTTTCACTTAAAAAAAATAAAAAGTTAAAAAAACATTCTCAAGATAGTTTTAAAGGTAATCCCCGTTTTAGATTTTTTTTAAATAATAATAAAAAAACTTTAACTTACCTTTCTTTGCAGAGTACTCACCTACCGCCCTGTTTCAGGCTGCTTCCCGTGGGCGGTTTCTTTGGCAATCTGTATGGGCTTCCGTTGAGGCCAAACTTCGATCCTGGCGCTTTTCTCGGCGGTGCACACAGGTGCACGTGGGCGGTTTGCTCCCCGGCGGTCTTTTCGAAATGTGGGCGGTTCTACTTAAAAAGTAAAGGGGAAACTTTCGCCAGGCGGTTTCTCATCCAAAAACAGCTGTACCTCCAAGAAAACCGCTGAAAATGAAGGTGAAAATCTCCCCCATGGAATTCTTTGCATCCACCTGTCAGTTTAACATCTCATCCGAAGTTCGGGTTTTCTAAAGTTACGGCGATGGAGCAGGAGAAGCCGTGAGGAAATTCACCCCCTAGATTTATTTTAACTATAACCATTCATTTAAATTTTTAACCTAAAAAAACAGTGCACACCATTCAGGCTGCTGTTTCTTCATTGAGAATAGCACCACAGCACCATCTACTGGACAAGATAGCTATCCACTTGGGGCAGATCTGTCGACGTGCAGTAAATAGCAGCCCAGGCTATGAAACTTGTTTGATCAATATTTATGTCAGTCTGTGTATTAATATATGCTACATGTTTTAATGCTAAATACTGAAAATACTGTAGATGCTGGAAATTTGAACTAAACTAAGAACTAGTGTCAGCTGTGGCTCAGTGGGTAGCTCTGAGTCAGAAAGTTGTGGGTTCAAGTCCCACTCCAGGGATTTGAACACATAAATCTAGGCTGACACTCCAGTGCAGTGCTGAGGGAGTGCTGCACTGTCGGAGGTGCGGTCTTTCAGATGAGAAGCTAAAGCGAGTCTGCTCGCTCAAGTGGACATAGAAGATCTCATGTCACTATTTCGAAGAAGAGCAGAGTTATCCCTGGTGTCCTAGCCAATATTTATCCCCCAAACAACATAACAAAAACAGATTATCTGGTCATTATCACATTGCTGTTTGTGGAAGCTTGCTGTGTGCAAGTTGGCTGCCGCGTTTCTCACATTACAACAGTGACTACACTCTAAAAGTACTTCATTGACTGTAAAATTTGAGACAACACTCTATTGTGTTCCTGACACAGATGAGGCTGCACACAGGGAGGTTAAAGTAACAGTGACCTCAGTCTTTAATAAGACATTCCAGAGTGAGGAACAGGCCTTAGAGGCTGGCTTATATACAGTGCTCCCAAGGGATTCTGGGATCCCTTGGGACTTCAAGGGATGAGCTCCCTGGTGGTGGAACATGGGAGTGCATGCTTTACAGATACACAACATCACAGCCACCCCCCCCCGCAAAGTCAAAGTGAAAACTATTTATAAGGTGAGGCGGTCGGAAGCCTTTCTTTCCCTGGATGACCGCCTCGGTACAAATGTCTGTTCTGGTGTGTTGGCTGTGCCCTCGCTGGGCTGGCGTGTTATTGGCCCAGCAGGGCTGCTGGGTGAGCCTGGCCTTGCTGGGCTGTTGGGCGTGATGGGCTCGATTTCCTGGTCCGGCGTGGTGTCATTGATCCTTTGGGTGTGTGTTGTGGGCTTGAAAAAGGTGGTGTCTGCTGTGGGTTGTTCAGGGCAGTCTGTGAACCGCAGCCTCTTTTGGTCCAGGTGCTTTCTGCAAATTTGTTCATTGTCTAGTTTGACTCCAAACACCCTATTCCCTTCTTTAGCTATCACCGTGCCTGCGATCCACTTGGGACCATGTCCATAGTTTAGCACATACACAGGGTCATTCAGATCAGCCAGTCCAGGCAGCGGGTGGTCGAGGGGGTCGTTCAGCCTGACTGCCTGCCTCTCTTCCGCGCCTACATCCCAGCCAGGGTGTCCTCAGAGATGGAGCACGCGGTGTCCACCGGTACGCTCGCAGCCTTGCGCGAGAGGTGGGCGCCGGAGGGACTGGAGAGCATTATCACCCCCGGCAACCAAATTTTAATTTGATTTTATATGTTTTAAAGTTTAATTTGTTTTAATTGCTGGGTTTTTAGTGTCCCCCTCCCCTTTTATAGGGGGCACTTGTAAAATATATAATTTTAATGCCCCCCAAAAAAATCACAAAAAACCCCACAAAAAAAACCAAAAAAATAAATAAATAAAAAAAGAGGGCAGTTAAAAGTGTCTGGACTGTCCCCCAGATCGGGGGGGGGGAGGGGGGGCACTTGATCGAATGTTTATTTTGTTCCCCCCCCCCCAAAAAAAAGTTGTAGAGCTGTTGCTCTCTACCGTCTGGAGTGGCGGCTGTCCTGCAGGAGCCACTGCTCAGGAATCCGTACCTCCACGACCGCGGTTTTAGGTGGCAGGTGGACGAGAGGGAAGTGACCAGCGTCAGGGACCTGCTCGATGGCGGAGGAGCGGGCTGGATGGCGCCAGACGTGCTGGCGCGGCGCCTAAACTGGTGCCGACGTCGGCCGCGCGGCCGATGCCATCGAGTCGCTAAAAACAGCTCTGGGCCCTGACTCCGTCAGGTGTCTCGAGGAGTTCAAGCATGTGGGGAGATCCCGTCCGAACTGACCCCCGTCTGGACAGAATTCCTCATCGGCGCCCAACCCCGGAACCTCCCTCGGGAGCTGGCGCATCACTACTTGAGCCGCCTCGGGGAAATCCCCTCCGTGCCTTTCAGTTCTGCCTGGAGGGATTTCCTGTACGGGCTGCTCCTGCACACCCTCAACTTTGCCATCCTCGCCGGCCGTCCGGACACGCCATGGCGTACCATCTCGACGTCCGGAGGAGGCGGGGGTCCCTGATGGAGTGCACTCTACGCGGGAGTCCTCCTATTTATCAGGGACTTGGCCCGGAGGGTGGTTGCACTTCAGTCCCACACTTCTGATCTTTGGGCACCCTGTGCGGAGGGGAGCGGGTAGGTCCGAGGGCCTCCTCGTAGGACTGCTCCTGGGCACGGCCAAGGGTGCCATCAGCCGGTCCAGGCAGCGGGCGGTCGAGGGGGTCGTTCAGCCTGACTGCCTGCCTCTCTTCCGCTCTTACATCCGGTCCAGGGTGTCCTTGGAGATGGAGCACGCGGTGTCTTCCGTGAGAGGTGGGCGCCGGAGGGACTGGAGAGCATTATCACCCCCGGCAATCAAATTTTAATTTGATTTTATATGTTTTAAAGTCTAATTTATTTTAAATGCCAGTTTTAGTGTCCCCCTCCCCTTTTATAGGGGGCACTTGAAAAAAATATGATTTTAGTGCCCCAAAAAAAACAAAAAAAAATACCAAAAAAAGGACCTTGAAAAATGTTTGGTGTGTCCCCTAGATCGGGGGGCATGATTTAATCTTTACTTTTTCCTCCCAAAAGAGTTGTAGAGCTGTTGCTCTCTACCGGCTGGAGTGGCGGCTGTCCTGCAGGAGCCACTGCTCAGGAATCCGTACCTCCACGACCGCGGTTTTAGGTGGCAGGTGGACGAGAGGAAAGTGACCAGGGTCAGGGACCTGCTCGATGGCGGAGGAGCGGGCTGGATGGCGCCAGACGTGCTGGCGCGGCGCCTAAACTGGGCCGACGTCCGCCGCGCGGCCGATGCCATCGAGTCGCTGAAAACAGCTCTGGGCCCTGACTCCGTTAGGTGTCTCAAGGAGGCTCAAGCACGTGGGGAGATCCCGTCCGAACTGACCCCCATCTGGACGGAATTCCACTTCGGCGCCAAACCCCGGAACCTCCCTCGGGAGCCGGCGCCTCACAACTTGAGCCGCCTCGGGGAAATCCCCTCCGTGCCTTTCAGTTCTGTGCCGTCCGGACACGCCATGGCATACCATCTTGCCGTCCGGAGGAGGCGGGGGCACTCTACACGGGAGTCCTCCCCCTATTTATTGGGGATTTGGCCTGGAGCCGTCCCGTGCAATAAATTTTTAAGTCGGTTCATGGGCTCCCAGGCCGCCTGCAATTTCTGCGGTCTGGAAGAGTCCGTTTTCCATGTTTTTATCGAATGTACGAGGTTGCAGCCTCTGTTCCATTATTTAAAGGGGCTGCTCCTCAATTTCTGGCTGCACTTCAGTCCCACACTCCTGATCTTTGGGCACCCTGTGCGGAGGGGAGCGGGTAGGTCCGAGGGCCTCCTCGTAGGACTGCTCCTGGGCACGGCCAAGGGTGCCATCAGCCGGTCCAGGCAGCGGGCGGTCGAGGGGTTCGTTCAGCCTGACTGACTGCCTCTCTTCCGCGCATACATCCGAGCCAGGGTGCCCTTGGAGATGGAGCACGCGGTGTCCACCGGTACGCTCGCGGCCTTCCGCGAGAGGTGGGCATGGAGGGAGTGGAGTGCATCATCACCCCCAGCAACCAAATTTTAATTTGATTTTAAATGTTTTAAAGTTTAATTTGTTTTAATTGCTGGTTTTAGTGCCCCCCTCCCCTTTTATAGGGGGCACTTGTGTGTCTATATATATATATATATATGTGTGTTTTAGTGCCAAAAAACCCCCCACAAAAAACACAAAAAAAACCCCAAAAAGGGCATTGAAAAGTGTTTGGAGAGCCCCCCAGATCGTCGGGGGGGGGGGGGGGGGGGGGGGTGTGCACTTGATTTAACTGTTATTTTTGTTTCCAACCAAAAAGAGTTGTAGAGCTGTTGCATTGTGAGTGGCTTAGCCAGTCACGTGATGTTCACAAGACTCAATAAAACCTTAGTCAGTCGGGTCTAGGTCATCCACGATGAGGTATGCAGTTCTGAGCCTAATGGATGTGTAGTGTGATTGTTGAACCATGGATAATAACGCAACTAGTTCTTAATAGCAATGTGTTGCTATGAATTCTTAAGCAAAGAACCCATGAAGCAAATGCATTACAATTACCTTTAAGCTGAAAATTGACAGTAACCTCGGAGTGAGTCTTGGTTGACTTGATGTTAAACATGTCCAGCCAATGCAGAGCAGTGATCAACAAAGCAAATAGGATATTGAACGACACATTCCCAAAACATTAGAATATAAGTCAAACATGTATTGATCAAATAGTTAGACCACACCTTGAATACTGTGTCCAGTTCTTTTTGCCGAGAACCAAAACTGGCATTCAAGCTCGGGAGGCAATACAGAGATGAGCCACAATGTTGATCCCCAGTTATGAGAAAAGACTGGAGAAACTTAGGGTTAGACTTTCCACTTCACATCGCCCATAAATCGCCCATATATCGTTCAAAACGGCCTTTCATCGCCCATTTTGACAAAAACGTGGAAATTCAGGCTGGATCATCGCCGAAAAATGATCCCCCTGACTTTTGGCTCACATTGCCGAGCTGATCGCCGAGCTGATCATCCGCTCATCGCCCAGTGCAACTTTCGGCACACCAGCGGGCTGATCGCTGGGCTATTAGCTTGCCGAGAACATTGCTGGAGAATAGTTGCTTTTTCCTGGCCTTCCTCACAGAACTCGCCATTTTGAACGGTGGAGGAAGGGAGAAGGCTGCTAAAAAAAGGGGCTTTTAACATCCTTTTACTGATAGATCCACTCACATTTATACTTATATTTATAGTAAAATGTACAACAGTTGCATTAATGTTTTAACTTAACTTTACTTATGTTATTAAAAGAAAATGCACAACAATTGTAAGATTCAACAACATTTTATTATTAACAATTTCAATTTTAAACACCACCCACCCACCCACCCAGCCCCCCCCCCCCATCCCCCCCACCACTTCCCCAACAGCAACAGTAACAAGAAGAACAAGAACAAAAAGAAAAACAACAAAAACACCCCTGTCCCTACCTGCAGCTATTTTTCCCTCCAGATCCTGGCCCCCTCGTGTCCTAGCCCCACCTGCCCGTTTTGGTCTCCCGGTACTGAGACGACGCGGGCGTGTAGCGGGCAACGGCAAGACTTCCTGCGTGGTGGGGCTGATGGTGGCACGATTGGTTGTTGGGGGGGGGTGTTGGAGGGGAAGATGAAGCACGGGCAGGGGCATCGCCTTCCAAGTCAGAAGGAAGTGCTTCCTGCTGACTCGCTTGTGTGCTGGGGGTTGTGCTTCGATCGATCATGGCACCTTGGGGTGCAGCACCGAGCTCAGCCAGCAACGCATACCGCAAGGCATTGGTGGCGGCGGTCTGTGCACACATCTCCTCCAGTGTCTGCTGCATTGCCTCCGCTTTGGCAGCAGACACCCAGGAAAAGTCCCGCGCGAACCGCTGGAGATGCTCGCAATTTATCGTGAACGTCTCTATGCACAGGGAGACGATCGTTCTATCCGATCGTTCACTGCAGGCAAGTGCTGAGCTCGCTGACCCAACCTCTGTTGGCTCGGTCTGCGCTTGATAATGCGCCTTGGCATTGCCGGCTGCACATCACTTGGCCCCGGTGCCTCTTCAGTCGCAATAGCAACTTCCACGGTGGCCGCAGGTTTATCCCCCTCTGTGGCTTCCTCCATTTCTTCCTCCTCCTCCTCCTCCTCCTCCTCTGGCTCGGTCGTATCTTCCTCCTCCTCCTGTGCTGCCTCCACTTGCGCCTCTGATTGACCTTCAAAGCACAATTAGAACAGAACGCTACACATTACTGACAAGACTTTACATATTAATGTATCATGTGGATTTAACTGCCCCAAAAACCTGCTGCGGCTGCATCAGTCGCAGATGGACACAGGGGTTTATGGGGAGCACACAGAGAAGGGGACAGTTGGCCAGATGACCTTCCCCTTTTCTTATTGCTTATGTTCTTATGTTGTCAACCTACGAGTCGCACAAAGGCTGCATTCATGACATGAAATGACATGACATTACATCATCCGTACATTGCATTTTAATTAAATGAGGTTACATTACTTTAAAACTGTTTCATACATTACTCACGTGACGCTTGGGAAGGTCCCGCAATCCCACCGGCGCTGTTGCACGCTCCTCCAGCTCATTATAGTCTGCATGTAAGCAGGGCCCCCAAAAGAGCATGGCATAAGCTAATTAACTTGGTAGTTTCATGGAAATACAACAGCTTCAAACATTACTTGCAAATGAGATCCATAACTGATGCACGGTTATAAAAAAGATCTGCGCGTTTTGGATCTACATATGTATATATGCGTATGTATATATGTATGTAAGAATTTACAAAATTTAACTCAATCCAGGAGATTTACTATTACAGTTTTAATTACAATCTTCATCAATACAATATAAAACCCTGCACTTATCCTAGCTGACACCACAAAACTGTTCTAGCACTTCTGGCACTGCTCGGTCCCCTCGCCTCCTAGGATGTCAAGGAGGCGACGTCCGCAATCTTGGACCAGAGCTTCCTGTACGCCCGGGGTGGAGGTTTGTCCTTAGCACCCCGGGTATGTTCTGCCCACCTGGAGTGGACCTCCTTGACGAGGGCCTCGTTGGCCTCGTCCGAAAATGGCTTTGCCCTTTTCCGACCCCCATCCACGCTCGGGAATGATGATGATGATGACATTTCTACAATTTATCCAAATCTTCAACTCTCCAATGGCAAAAAACACTTTATCCAACTCTCCAATGGCAAAAAACAATTTATCCAAATCTCCAACGACAAAAAACACTTTATCCAAATCTCCAACGGCAAAAAACTTCACAAAACTCCACAAATCTCCTCCCTCGAACTCCTACAACTCTCTCCTTTATCTCTCTCCCCCTCCCCAACGGCCTTCTGCACATGTGTGGATGACCCTGACCTCCCGAAATGCGCAAAATGCTGTCAACTGGAAAAAAAATTTAAATTGCATGCGCAGAAGGCCGTTGCTAGGGAAGCTTTTGCCTTCCACATCGTTGGCAGTTCATTGGGCGAGCGTCACACTGCTGACCTTTTGCATCGCCCACTTGACATCGCTGGCCTATTGCCGAGTGGAAAATCGGCATCCAAAAAATGGGCGATGAGCCAGCGATCGGTAAGGCTGGGCCATCGAACATCGCTGGAACATCACCCATTTTTTGGGTGATAGACAGCAAAGTGCAAAGTCCAGCCCTTAGAATTTTCAGCCTGAAATAAGGCAACTGGGAGGTGATCGTATAGAAGTAAATAAGATTGTTAAAGGTATAGAAAAAGTTAAGCCAAGATATCAGTTTAAATTAAACTATGGAGACCGAGGTGAGAGAAGGGTACTTTTAGGACAGATACCAGGACATTCTTCTTCACACAAAGTGATCAACATGTGCAATAAACTTTCAGATAGAGGAACTGAGGCAAAAATCCTGGAATCATTTGAGAAACAATCGGATGCTACAATTGGGGGCAACGTTAGGATCTCTCTGGATGGATGAATGGCTTTCCTCATCCATAATTATTTTGCAACCTTGTGACGTGAGCTTAGAGTAGATAGCTTCAGTTGAAGAGCTACTGTCGGAACAGGCACGGTGAGCCGAATGTTCTTCTTCTGTGCGGTAATCTTCCGGGATTTTCCCGTTTCCCACCCTCACGGTGCGGAGAGATCCAGTAGAGGGCACACTGTCGAGTTCTAACTCCACAGCGAGCCCGGGAGAGGGTCTCATCCCCCACGGTTGAGTCACGATCCCTGGGGGGTCCAATTCCCGACACGGGCTGAATCACGAATCCTGGGGGGTCCGATTCCAGACACGGGCTGAGTCACGAATCCTGGGGGGGGGTCCAATTCCCGACACGGGCTGAGTCACGATCACTGGGGCAGGGGTCCGATTCCCGACACGGGCTGAGTCACGATCCTGGGGGGTCCTATTCCCGACACGGGCTGAGTCATGATCGCTGGGGCAGGGGTCCGATTCTCGACACGGGCTGAGTCACGAATCCTGGGGAGGGTCCGATTCCCGACACGGGCTGAGTCACGATCCCTGGGGGGTCCAATTCCCGACACGGGCTGAGTCACGATCTCTTGGGGGATCCAATTCCCGACACGGGCTGAGTCACGAATCCTGGGGGGTCCGATTCCTGACACGGGCTGAGTCACGATCCTGAGGGGTCCGATTCCCGACACGGGCTGAGTCACGATCCTGGGGGATCCGATTCCCGACACGGGCTGAGTCACGATCCCGGAGGGTCCGATTCTCGACACGGGCTGAGTCATGATCCCTGGGGGGTCCGATTCTCGACACAGGCTGAGTTGCAATCCCTGGGGGGTCCGATTCCCGACACAGGCTGAGTCGCGATCCTGGGAGGTCCGATTCCCGACACAGGCTGAGTCGCGATCCCTGGGGTTTCCGATTCCTGACACGGGCTGAGTCACGATCCTGGGGGGTCCAATTCCCGACACGGGCTGAGTCACGATCCTGGGGGGTCCAATTCCCGACACGGGCTGAGTCACGATCCTGGGGGGTCCAATTCCCGACACGGGCTGAGTCATGATCCCGGGGGGTCCGATTCTCGACACGGGCTGAGTCATGATCCCTGGGGCAGGGGTCCGATTCCCGACACGGGCTGAGTCACGATCCTGGGGGGTCCGATTCCCAGCATGGGCTGAGTCACGATCCCCGGGGGGGTGGGGGTCTGATTCCCAACACGGGCTGGGTCACGATCCCCGGGGGGATCCGATTCCCAACACTGGAGCTGAGTCACGATCCCCGGGGGTGGTGGAAGAGTCTGATTCCCGACATGGGCTGAGTCGCGTTATGGGGCAGGGGTCCGATTCCCAACACTGGAGCTGAGTTGCGATCCTGGGGGGTCCGATTCCCGACACGGGCTGAGTCGCGATCCCTAGGGGGGAGTCTGATTCCCTACATGGGCTGAGTCACGTTCCTGGGGCGGGGGTCCGATTCCCAACACTGGAGCTGAGTCGCGATCCTGGGGGGTCCGATTCCCGACACGGGCTGAGTCGCAATCCCTGGGGGGAGGGGGAGTCTGATTCCCGACACGGGCTGAGTCACGTTCCTGGGGGGTCCGATTCCCAGCATGGGCTGAGTCGTGATCCCTGGGGGGGGGGGGGTGGGTGGGGGTCCGATTCCCGACACGGGCCGAGTCGCGATCCTGGGGGTGTCTGATTCTCGACATTGGCTGAGTCGCGATCCTGGGGGTGTCTGAGTCCCGACACGGGCTGAGTCGTGATCCCTGGCGGGGGGGGGGGGTGGGTGGGGGTCCGATTCCCGCCACGGGCTGAATCGCGATCCTGGGGGTGTCTGATTCCCGACATTGGCTGAGTCGCGATCCTGGGGGTGTCTGATTCCCGACAGGGGCTGAGTCGCGATCCCTGGGGGTTCCGATTCCCGACACGGGCTGGAGAAGCTCAGGGACAGGCTGGTCGTCTGCTGGCTGATTATCTGAAAGCATAAAGGCACAAGACTTGCATTAAGCTGAGGGCAGGAGGGCAGGATTGGGGCAAGGAATGCAGACAGTATCAGCAGCTGTAAACTGATAAGCCTTCTGATGTGAGGGGTAAGTGGGATGAGAGAAGGTGCGGGGATGAAGATACCATTGTTGCACCCAGTGAGGTGACATCACTGACGGCAACGGAGCCCACCGCTTGCTGCGCAATCAGTTCCAGCACTCGCTCCTCGAGGTCTCAGAGCTGCTGGAGCTGAAGGTCACTGTTATGTATGCAGGTAAACTTCACCAAAATGTAAGACTTGCCACTAGGGGGCACACCTGTGGGAGACCTAAGGGTCACCTGTGCACCCTGGAGCAAGCAGGTATAAAAGGTGATTCACCATGCTGCTTCTCCACTCTGGAGTCTGAATAAAGAGACCAAGGTCACAGCAGTTTGAGCTTGCAATACAGTCCTGTAGATTTATTCTGAACATAACAAATTGGCGACGAGTAACAGATCACGAACTTTCACGCAGTAATGGCTGCCATTGGTATTCGTGAGAGATTTGTTGAGGGTGATTATTGGGAAGCCTTCGTTGAGCGTCTCGACCAGTACTTTGTGGCCAACGAATTGGACAAGGCTGAGACGGTGATCAAGCGCAGGGCGATTCTCCTCACCGTATGTGGGTCTTCGATATATGGCCTCCTCAAAAATTTGCTGACACCGATCAAACCAATGGACAAGTCTTACACAGAGCTGTGTACACTGGTTAGAGAACACCTCAAGCCAAAGGAGAGCATCTTGATGGCCAGGTATCGCTTTTACACGCACCATCGCTCCGAGGGCCAGAACATGGCGAGTTTTGTCGCCAACCTAAGACGCCTTGCGGGACAGTGCGAATTTGCAGGATCCTTGGGGGAAATGTTCTGAGAATTTTTCGTGCTTAGAATGGGCCATGAGATCATTCTTCGCAAACTACTGTCTGCCAAATCTCTAGATCTGAGCAAGGCCATCACGATAGCCCAAGCCTTCATATCCACGAGCGATAACACGAAACAGATATCTTCACAGAATCGAAGCTCACCGGCAAGTACTGTGCATAAAATAATGATTTCAGCAGGCAGAAAGGTACAGGGCAGGGCCCACACGACTGCACAGGCCAGACCTAGGCCCAGAGTAACTTAGAGTCCGCCGTGGGACGTGAATGCGTATCCATTAACACCATGTTGGCGCTGCGGGGCAGCCATAGAGCTCATCAATGTCATTTCAAGCCCTATGTGTGCAAGGGCTGTGGAACAATGGGGCACCTCCAGCGAATGTGCAAATGATCTCTGACTCACCACATGGCAGAGTCAGGGGAGGACGACCGATCCAGCAAGAATCTTGAACAACAAGCAGAAGAGGCAACTCAACCTGAGGATGAAGAGGAAGTATATGGAATACACACCTTCACCATCAAAAGCCCTCTGATAATGTTAAAAGTTGAACTTAACGGCACTCCAGTCTCCATGGAACAGGGGTGAGTCAATCAGTTATGAGCCAGAAGGCATTCGAGAGGCTGTGGGGTGAAGAAGCTCAGCGACCCAAGCTGATCCCGATTCAGGCAAAGCTGCACACCTATACCAAGGAACTGATACCAGTTATTGGTAGTGTGGACATAAGAGTATTCCATGAGGGAGCAGTGCACGATTTAGCACTGTGGGTTGTTTCAGGTGATGGGCCAATGCTGCTCGGCAGGAGGTGGATGGGGAAGATTCGATAGAACTGGGAAAACCGCTGCGTACCTTCTCCGGCGAACGACGTCTCCCCTTCTCAAACCCTGAGCAAACCCCTACCTTCAACTGAATCAGGCATCGAAGTGCAGATCCATTTGCCGATTCCCGAGGTACAGGCCGCTCATCACGACCACGAGGAGGTGAAGATCAACTGAGCAGTGGTACAGGCGCGGTACCCACCACCTGAAGCCGACGACCTCTTCACGACGATGGAAGAGGCTCCAGGTCGACCAAGCAGAGTGGGACTCCAGCCGAAATGATCCAAATGCGTCTCCCTGATGCCAGAGGCCAAATCCTTGGGGAGGAAGATCGCGGTAGTCGGCATCATGGACACGGACAAGTGGGCATCCAGACCACGGGACGAGAGTGCGTCCAGACCACGGGACGAAGGTGCATCCCGACCACAGGACGAAGGTGCATCCAGATCACGGGAGAACGCCGCAACGGAACGGAGGAATGTGTTGCCCAGCAAGGAAGACGACTGGGTTTGGGGCAAAGGTAAAGGGGCGGCCGCTGAGAAGGCCAAGAACCCACTACAGTCCAATAAGTTGTTTGCACTATTTAACCCATGTGAGCGGTCTTTCGCGGACAATGGTGTACCAATATATGGGGTCGGGGGTACCTTACAACAAGCCAAAGTAGCAGGCGAACACCAACTGGTCGTATATGTATCTGACAAAGTACTTGTAACAAGTGATGTGTTACCCCACGGGGTCGGGAGTGTTGTACAGCAAGCAAAAGTAGCAGGCGAACCCCAAACTAGTGAGCATGTATCCAATAAGTTAACCAAGGCAGCAGCCTGGGTTCACGGGACTAAAGAGATGTACCAAAGAGTGTCCCAATATGTACTCGAGTCAGACAAGCGGCTCATCCGACAAGTTTGGGAGAGCAGAGGCACCATTATCGATGCATTGTTTTGAAAATGTCTAACACTGTCTGTGCACTGCAACATGATCTGGCACGGGCCAGGCACTGAGAGCGGCACTAATGCCCTCAAGTTGGCTACCGTTGCACACCACCGGGGTGGAAACAGCGCAGCCTGCAGACACACTCGTGGTCATGGAAGTGCTAGAAAGCGAGGGGTCAACCATAACAGCCCCCCAGCTTAGGACCTGGACCAGCCAGGATCCCACATTACCGCCTGCCAAAGGTGAACTGCTAGGCGGGATATTGCAACCTATCCGTCGCAAAGATGAAAGGCCCATCCCAACGTTGTTGAGTAAGGCAGGGTGGCTACACACAGTCTGTAGTCCGGGGCTCCCATACTACAGCCCAGGATCCACGGGGACCACTAGGCCTCCCACCATTACTGAAAGTCTCAAGGCCATCGCGGCATCCTGGGCTTGTTAGACCTCAGGATCAGCGACAATAGGCTGGAGAAGGCAGCCCAAATCACTAAACCAAGCACCATGCATGTCACAGTAGACTCCCTTCAGACTGGGCTATCCTGGGTGCTACGCAGTCACCAGACAGAATCACTCAGAACCGAGCCTTCCATATGCCATCAGCAGAGAATGCACCATGGTTGCACGGCCCCTCCACGTGACATCAGAATAAGTGATGTAGACCAGCTCAGGGCCCCAGTTGGGCCACTAGCACTGCATTAGCCAAGGGGGAGAATGGAGTGTATGTGATGAAAACGGAGCATTTGATTGTGAAACCATGTACCGGGTTAATGCCTAAAGCATTTGGACCAGACCAAACTGCGAACTACAGATAACCAGGAACCACTGTGAAAGGACTTGGCCCCCAGCGACCCACTAACACAATCGACCTCACTGTCAAGCACGAGGCTGAACCCACCAGATCAGAACTTCAACCCAGGTGATCGACCCGGGGATGCAGGGCGCCAGATCGCCTCAACATGCAAATATCTTGTACATAAGACTTTGGGGGGGGGGGGGGGTGATGTTATGTACATATGTAAACCTCACCAAAAGGTAAGACTTGCCACTAGGGGACACACCTGTGGGAGACCTAGAGATCATCTGTGCACCCTGGGGCAAGCAGGTATAAAAGGTGATCCACCATTCTGCTTCCCCACTCTGGAGTCTGAATAAAGAGACCAAGGTTACAACAGTTTCAGCTTGCAATACAGTCCTGTGGATTTATTCTGAACATAACAGTCACCCCCACCTGTCCTCTGCTGCTCCCTTCTTTTGTGTACCATCTTGGCCTGCAAAAGAAAGGACTGTGTGAGTCAGAGTCCAGCTATGTGTCTGGGAAATATGCCTGCTGTCGTTAAATAGCTGTGAATGCAGGCAAGGCATGAAATGAGGATGTGAGTTTGAGTAGGTGCAGACATTTGGTGGGTGAGTGGTGGGGGTGTGGTGCTTTGCAGTGTGCATAGACTGAGGTTCAGATGCTGGTATGTAGGACCTGTTGAAGCATGTGCTCACCTTAATCACCCAACTGAGGTCGTTGAACTTCATACGGCACTATGTGAGACTGTGTTCCATGACACTACTGGCCGAGATCCCCTGTGCCACTTCCCTCCACATTACCCTGAAGACCTGGGGCAATGGCCTCCTTCCACTTGCCGGGAACAACGCTTCCCTCCTTTGTTCCACTGACCCCACCAATGCCTCCAATACAGCGCCATTCACAGACGAGCTCTCTCCTTTCAATCTGGATTGGGAGCAGCCATAGCCATGAGGTCTCTAAGTTGATCTCAAGTTGAGTTCAGTTGCAAGAATGGTGAAATTGAGAAGCTGTAGCTTGATAGAACCTCCCCTTTAAGAGTTGGAATGAGCAAGTGTGAATGATTGAAGGATGATTATAGAATGCAAGTCACCTGAAATTTGGTAGCGCTCTGGTGGTAATGCCCCTGTAGCGTCCCACTGAGGTTATTAGTGCTTGATTTACTGACCCCCCCCCCCTTCCTTCCTGGGGTGCTAAAGCCCAAACTAGAAGAAGTCCTTTGCGCTTTGGGCGAAATTTTCAAAATTCAAAATTTAACACCCCAAACGGGGCACTACCAAATTTCTCCCCATCTTCCTGTAATTTGTTGCGGTCCTCCCCGGTATTGACAATTCCCCCTCCCTCCAATTCAAAAGCATGGATCAGGGTTTCAGCAGCAGATGAGCTGAGGTTGGGGCAGAGATGGGCAATGTTACGAAGGTGGATCTAGGCGGTATTATTCACGGGGCGGATATGTGTTTGGAAGCTTATTTCGGGGGCAAATATGATACCAAGGTTGCGAACAATCTCATTCAGCCTCAGACAGTTGCCAGGTGGCTAGGGAACGGAGTTTTTGGCGGGGACCGAAGGCAATGGCTTTGGTCTTCAGAATATTTTGTTTTTTTTATTCATTCCTGGGATGTGGGTGCCGCTGGCAAGGCCAGCATTTATTGCCTATCCCTAATTGTCCTTGAGAAGGTGGTGGTGAATTGCCTTCTTGAACAGCTGCAGTCCTTGTGGTGATGGTACTCCCACAGTGCTGTTAGGGAGTTCCAGTATTATGACCCCACGATGATGAAGGAATGACGATATACTTCCAAGTCAGGATGCGAACTTGGATGTGATGGTGTTCCCATGCGCCTGCTGCCCTTGTCCTTCAAGGTGGTCGAGGTCGTGGGTTCGGGAGGTCCTGTTAAAGAAGCCTTGGCAAGTTGCTGCAGTGCAACTTGTAGATGGTACACATTGCAGCCATGGTGTGCTGGTGGTGGAGGGAGTGAATGTTTAAGGTGGTGGATGAGGTGCTAATCAAGCGGGCTGCTTTGTCCTGAATGGTGTCGAGCTTTTTTTCTTGATTGTCATTGGAACTGCACTTATCCTGGCAAGTGGAGAATATTCCACTACACTCCTGACTTGTGCCTTGTAGATGGTGGAAAGGCTTTGGTGAGTCCGGAGGTGAGACACCCGTCACAGGATACCCAGCTATTGTAGACAAAGTATTTACGTGGCTGGTCCAGTTAACTTTCTGGTCAATGGTGACTCCCAGGATGTTGATGGTGAGGGATTCAGCGATGGTAATTGTTGTGTATGCATGCCTGTTTACTGTGTGATGTCTAACACTGTTATGCAACACTGAATGTACCCTTACACTGTACATATGTACACAGCTTACCTGTACACCAGAGGGTGCTGCTGCTTGAGACACAAAGGTTACCTGCACACTGCAGGTAACCCAGTATAAAAAGGAGCTCACAGCTTGTGGTCCTCTCGAGGAGCTGCAAAAAAAGGACTGCAGGTCTACACTGTTTAAGTATCATACCCTGCCTTGTGGAGTCATTTGCTAAAGGTATCTACATACACGACAACTGGCAACGAGAATACGAGGTCACGAACTACACGCTCAACATGTCTAACTTCAGCAATTTTCAGCAATTTACAAAGGGGGAAGATTGGGTTGCTTTTGTGGAAAGATTGGAACATTTCTTTATAACCAACAACCTGGATAGGAATACACCGGCTACACGACCGAACAAGCGCAGTGCCATCCTGCTTAGCAGTTGTGGGCCCTCCATCCATTGTTTCGTCAGGGACTTGCTAGCCCCAGCGAAGACAACCACCAAAAGCTATGAGGAACTTGTAACAATCATACAGGAACAATTAAAACCGAAAGAAAGCATCCTCACAGCCAGGCACCGGTTCTACACTTACCGGCGAACTGAGGGCCAAGAAATTGCTAAGTATGCTGCACACCTAAAAAGACAAGCTGCTCCGTGTGATTTTAGAGACCACCGAAATGAAGCCCTAAGGGACATATTCGTCATTGGAATCGGCCACGAGGGCCTCCTGCACAAGTTGCTCTCTGCTGACATCACGGTCACCCTGCAGAAAGCAATCCAAGTGAGCCAAACCTACATGGTTTCGGCCGGCGACTCCAAGCGAATACTGACCCAGGACTGTAAACCGGCGAGCGCAGTGCACCGCATGGATACTTCTAAGGGCAGAAATGCTGCCCCAAGTCTCGCAACCCTGAGTCCGTCACATGGGGCAAACCGGATGGTCCCATGCTGGCGCTGTGGAGGAAACCACAGGGCCCACCAGTGCCGCTACAAAGACTATGCATGCAAAGGCTGCAAAGAGAAAGGGCACCTTCAGAGAATGTGCAGAAAAAGCTGTACTCACCGCGTCTCTGATGAGTTGGCTGATCAACCGAGCTCCGACACAGATGAAGAGGAAGTTGCTCAAACCCTGGAAGAAGAGTATGGAATCTTTACCTGCTCCACCGAAAGTTCTCTGTGGACGATGGAAGTAAACATCAACAGGGTCCTAGTCTCCATGGAAATCGACACAGGGGCGAGCCAGTCTGTGATGAGCCAAACGACCTTTGAAAAACTTGGATAAATCTTGCCACTCGACCAAAACTGTCTCCGGTCCAGGCGCAGCTCCTTACCTATACCAAAGGTAAAATCCAAATCGTTGGCAGCGCGGACATCCAGGTTCTCCCAGGGCGGTGTATTGAACAAACTCCCCCTGTGGATTGTAGCTGGCGACGGTCCCACGCTGCTGGGCAGTAATTGGATGAACCCAGTTCACATCAGGCGAAGTGATCCCCGGCAATTGACCTCAAACATGGATCCATTGCTGCATCCGGAGGTTCCACTGTCCAGCTCAATGGCGAGGCGACGACTCCACAACACCATGGCGAAATCTCCAAGACCAAGTGTCCAAACTCCACTTTCCGGGCCGGGGCAAGACTCCAAGAGGTGAATGGCGTTGAAAGAAATGGACTCTCGATGCCCAGGGTCGAACCTGTAGAAGAAAAGAGCACCACAGTCGACCTGCAGCAGAGCCAGAAGATGGCTGCAGCACCACGATGAGCAGAACCTAAAATCTAAATGGCCGCGGCCATACCACGAGGGGTAGCATTGGAGGAGCATCATATGGCACCAAGCGGCTAATCAGATTTGAAGACTCCCTTAAAGGAGACCAGTAACTAAAGAAATTTAAAGGGGAAGTTTCAACTATTTGAGTACAAGGACTTTAAAGCTAAAGATGCAATTAAAGGGTGCAAGTATGAAAATATATGCAATGTAACCATGAATTGTGATGCTGGTTTAACTAAGGTGACTGATGAGATGAATACAGGTATTAGTAAGGTTAAGAACAAGTTTATTATGCTTAACAATAGTGATAGAGAATGTGAAATGCCTAATGTAACCATGTCTGTTGAAACCAGGACACCCAAAAGTGATGCAAATGATAGAATGTACAATGCAGGCTCGACTATGTGTGATCAGAGCCAAGGTGTCATGTATACTGGTAGGACACTGCCAAAGGACATTGGGTCCTACAGGGACCATGCTGATGCCAATAGAATCCCCTGTGGGAGACCCCCAGGTCCAGCAGGCTACCTGACCATGTAGCCTGGACCTTTGGAACGAATATGATGCCCCTTGCAGGACACACACACAGCCAGTGGGAGCACACCCACTACAGGGACAGTGGTCAATGGGCAGCCCAGCCACCACCAATGGCGACCTGCACCAGACCAACCCTACAACCCCTGGCCACCAGGGCCAGTGCCAGGAGCATGAGGCCAATACCCTCCAGCTTCCCTGGCAAACCCTGGGATGACCTGCCCCTCATCCCAATTGGTGGACAAGGAGCCCAGACAGTCTTGTGGCCCTGCCCACCACCCCACAACTACCCATATCACAGTGTATACACACCACCCATGGCTACCCCCCCTGAGGGATCCCACAACCTCCCATAGCCCACCATTGATCACCTCCCCTGGTCATGACAATAAGGATATGAAAAATGCTTAAGGGGAAGTGTTGTTGTGTATGCATGCCTGTTTACTGTGTGATGTCTGTAACACTGTTATGCAACACTGAATGTACCCTTACACTGTACACATCTTACCTGTACACCAGAGGGTGCTACTGCTGAAGACCAAAGGGTTACCTGCATACTGCAGGTAATCCAATATAAAAAGCTCACAGCTTGTGGTCCTCACTCGAGGAGCTGCAAATAAAGGGCTACAGGTCTACACAATTTAAGTATCATACTCTGCCTCATGGAGTCATTTGCTAAAGGTATCTACATACACGACAGTAATGCCATTGAATGTCAAAGGGCGGTGGTTAGACTCTCTCTTGTTGGAGATAGTCATTGCCCGGCATTTATGTGGCGTGAATGTTACTTGCCACTTATCATCATCATCATCATCATAGGCGGTCCCTCGTATCGAGAATGACTTGCTTTCATGCCAAAAAGGGATGAGTTCACAGGTGTTTCAATGAAGGACCTAATATTCCAGGTCCCGAACTACATGTTGAAGGATGGAAGATGCCTGTGTGTGGATTTTTTTAATATGTGGTGGCCGTTGCACACCAGCCACCACATGGGCTTGACAGAGCCAGGTCTTGATCCAGTGGAACTCCTGCAGCGATGTCCTGGGGCTGTGATGATTGGCCTCGAACAACCACATCCATCTTCCTTTGTGGGCTTGACAGAGCCAGGTCTTGGTCCAGTGGCAAGGATTAACCAAGACGACTGGAGACCAGCTCTGCTGCATGGACCTAGTGCACACACATATCGCAGTGCGGGCTGGCCCGTGCTGCCCCTGGGCCCTTGCCTCTTCTGGGCCCCAAACCCACGCCTTGCCTGGGCCCCGATCACGTCGCTCTGCAGTCTCTCACCACTCCTTCACCCCGACCTCGCCGCTCCTTCACCCCGACCTCGCTGCCCCTGCTGTACCTGCTCACGCTCCAATCTGCGACCTGGACCTTGGTGACGTCCAATCTCAGCCCAAGCCTGAATGTTATCCAGATCTTTCTGCATGAGGGCACGGACTGCTTCATTATCTGAGGAGTTGCGAATGGAACTGAACACTATGCGATCATAAGCGAACATCCCCACTTGTGACCTTATGATGGAAGGAAGATCATTGATGAAGCAGCTGAAGATGATTGGGCCTAGAGTTCCTTCCTGAGGAACTCCTGCAGTAATGTCCTGGGGCTGTGATGATTGGCCTCCAACAACCACATCCATCTTCCTTTGTGTAAAGTATGACACCAACCAGAGGAGAGATTTCCTCCCGATTCCCATTGACTTCAATTTTACTAGGGACCCTTGATGCCACACTCGGTCAAATGCTGCCTTGATGTCAAATGCAGTCACTCTCATCAGCTCTGGAATTCAGCTCTTATGCCCATGTTTTGACTAAGGCTGTAATGAGGTCCCTCTTTGCAGCAATCTTTCTGCAGTTATTAAAAGTTTTGTTGGATATATTTGAAAAATGTAAAAAGGTACAGAACTAAATTATTCAATTCATTTTGTGACTAAAGGATTCATACTGTCATATTCTTTAGCATTGATTACCATAAAATTGTTCTGACAGATTTAAACCTGCATGGACTGGACTTTCCACAGGGAAAGACTAGCTGCCAGATCTCCTCTTCTGCTTGTGCAGTGACAGTTCTGGCAGTAATTTACGCTCTTCAATCAAGCATGAAATTAAATCATGCAAGCAAATCAGTTTAACAACTGGCAATGAGCCATCTGACCTCTTTCAACAATTTAGCCTTTGTTTCCACTTGCAATTAAGAGCCAGAAACAGTGAGTAAAATACCACGCACAAGGGAAAACAAATTTGGGGGAGTTGAAATGAGCGCTCCTTGCAGGAGACTGAGATACAAGGGGTAATTTTATGCGATCGTGCTCCCAACATGCAGTCTTTCCTGTCAGGAATGTGTATTGGGAATTAGGGCACACACTACATGTACTTTTCCAACCGTTGCATGCCCGAATTTCCAATATGTGCTCTGTGGTTGACGCTCCCAGCTGATAGTGTGAAGTCGGCACATTACCCCTGCCTTGGATAGCAGTCTGAATGACCCAACGGATTCCACTGAGCAGATTGTTTGTCACTGCACTTCCAAAATAATTCGTTGTATGTGATGTGTTTTGACATATTTCTGACAGACTTGATACAGACTTGAAATAAATTAAAGCCTTTATTTTTCCTTCTTCACTTGCTGTAGATTTTTTCTCAGAATCATAAGCACCCAAGGAGGCCATACCTTGTGTCAGTACCGGCTCTTTTAAATAGCTATTCAATTAGTCCCAATGCACTCCTTCCACAAAGCCCAAAAAGTTCTCCTTTTCAAGTATATATACAATTCCCTTTCTTTAAGTTACTATTGAATCTGCTTCCACCAGCTTTTCAGGCCATACATTCTAGATCATAACAGCTTGCTGCATAAAAAAAAATTCTCCTCATTTCCTCCCTGGATTTTTTCCACTTATCTTAACTCTGTCCTCTGATTACCGGCTCTTGTGCTAGTCTCAGCCTCAGCCTCGGGAACCTGCCCCAGCAGGAAAAAGATCGAAGCCTGCAGAATATAAAAATTCTTCCTCCAAATGTTATCTTGCAGTTCCCGAAGCCTGTGTTGAGAACAATTGCACAAGTCTCTCTACGATTAAAACGAGAGACCCCTCCATTTGTACTTGAATAGTGGATACTAGGGTACAGCTAATACAGTGCCACCATTGGCAAGAGGGTGTAATTACAGTGTAACAAGTTAAATTGGCAGTTTCTAATATAAATGTGGATGTAACAATAATAACACAAATATAAGAACAGAATGCATGACGTTAAAGCTAATGTTGACTGCGCTAACCCGGCGATCCCCCAGTATTTGCGCGGCGCTCAGCATCAGCGCGTCGCTAGAGCGCTGTGTCATGGCTCTGCATTACAGCTCTGCGCCGCAATGTCCTTCCCCTTCTCTTAAAGGGGAGGGACACTGCAATCTGAGCAGCACATTCAGTGTCGCCCAAAAGGGGATGCTGGTCTGCTGTTGGCGGTCCGGCCATTGTCGGGCCGATTGAACAATCAGCTGATACAAAAAAATTACTGGTCGCTAAAGGGGAGGTTTGCAGCAACCCGTTAACCACCGAGGTAGATCACTTTAGTTGCGATCCCTTCCACCGCATGGCACTGACAACGAAAACTTCAGCTGACACTTTTCAGTCGCAGGTTGGCTGGAGGTACTCTATTTAAAGGCGCCACTTTAGAAAATGTGTCGGCCATTACTATTTGCAGTTTACGAACACATAGGCTGACTGCCTGTTTGCAGATTTGAGTGATTTTCAGTTGAAGGAGTGTTCTGCCTCTTAACCATTCTTGCGTTTCATTGAGGGCAGATTTGAAATGACAACATTTATATCGTTTCATGGAGGCTGTGTTGACCCTTGACATCCTGCTCCGACATCACCATTGGAGTCAGCTTCGGCAGGGAGACGTGCAGGGGGACGGGCTGGGAGACAGGCCGGGAGACGGGAGGGGGACGGGCTGGGAGACAGGCCGGGAGACGGGAGGGGGATGGGCAGGGAGACGTGCAGGGAGACAGGAGGGGGACGTGCAGGGAGAAAAGCCGGGGGAAAGGCAGCAAAATGTGGCCAGATGTAGAAGGACAAACAGCATGGGCAACTGGAGACCTTATCCTCCTAGCAGTTCTCCTACATCAATTTCACCGAGGAACAGTGTGATCAAAGGCTGCACTTCAGCAAGGACGTGGAACCCTGCCGCACCCCACTGAGGTCATTAGTGCCTCATTTACTGCCCCCTTCCTTCTAGGGGTGCTGAAGTCCAATTTAGCTGAAGTTCAGAATCGTTTGCTAACTTTTCAAACTTTTCAAAGTTAATGCCCCAAACTGGGCGCGACCGAATTTCACCCCCCACTGTCTGAGAAACAGAGAAACATAGAAAATAGGTGCAGGAGTAGGCCATTCGGCCCTTCAAGCCTGCACCACCATTCAATAAGATCATGGCTGATCATTCCCTCAGTAACCCCTTTCCTGCTTTCTCTCCATACTCCTTGATCCCTTGAGCCGTAAGGGCCATATCTAACTTCCTCTTGAATATATCCAATGAATTGGCATTAACAACTCTCTGCGGCAGGGAATTCCACAGGTTAACAACTCCCTGTGTGAAGAAGTTTCTCCTCATCTCAGTCCTAAATGGCTTACCCCTTATCCTAAGATTGTGTCCCCTGGTTCTGGACTTCCCCAACATTGGGAACATTCTACCCGCATCGAACCTGTCCAGTCCCATCAGAATCTTATATGTTTCTATGAGATCCCCTCTCATCCTTCTAAACTCCAATGTATAAAGGCCCAGTTAATCCAGTCTCTCCTCATATGTTAGTCCTGCCATCCCAGAAATCAGTCTGGTAAACCTTCACTGCACTCCCTCAATAGCAAGCATGTCCTTCCTCAGATTAGGAGTCCAAAACTGAACACAATATTCCAGGTGAGGCCTCACCAAGACCCTGTACAACTGCAGTAAGACCTCCCTGCTCCTATACTCAAATCCCCTAGCTATGAAGGCCAACATACCATTTGCCTTCTTCACCGCCTGCTGTACCTGTATGCTAACTTTCATTGACTGATGAACCATGACAACCAGGTCTCGCTGTACCTCCCCTGTTATAATTTGCCGCCATTCAGATAATATTCTGTCTTCGTGTTTTTGACACCAAGGTGGATAACCTCACATTTAACTACATTATACTGCATCTACCATGCATTTGCCCACTCACCTAACTTGTCCAAGTCACCCTGCAGCCTCTTAGTGTCCTCCTCACAGCTTACACCGCCACCAAGTTTAGTGTCATCTGCAAACTTGGAGATATTACACTCAATTCCTTCATCCAAATCATTGATGTATATTGTAAAGAGCTGGGGTCCCAGCACTGAGCCCTGCGGCACTCCACTAGTCACTGCCTGCCATTCTGAAAAGGACCCATTATCCCGACTCTCTGCTTCCTGTCTGCCAACCAGTTCTCTATCCACATCAATATATTACCCCCAATACCATGCGCTTTGATTTTGCACACCAACCTCTTGTGTGGGACCTTGTCAAAAGCCTTTTGAAAGTCCAAATACATCACATCCACTGGTTCTCCATTGTCCACTCTACTAGTTACATCCTCAAAAAATTCCAGAAGATTTGTCAAGCATGAATTCCCTTTCATAAATCCATGCTGACTTGGACCGATCCTGTCACTGCTTTCCAAATGCACTGCTATTTCATCCTTAATAATTGATTCCAACATTTTCCCCACTACTGATGTCAGGCTAACCGATCTATAGTTACGCGCTTTCTCTCTCCCTCCCTTTTTAAAAAGTGGTGTTACATTTGCTACCCTCCAATCCATAGGGACTGATCCAGAGTCGATAGACTGTTGGAAAATGATCACCAATGCATCCACTATTTATAGGGCCACTTCCTTAAGTACTCTGGGATGCAGACTATCAGGCCTGGGGATTTATCGGTCTTTAATCCCATCAATTTCCCGAACACAATTCCCCGCCTAAAAAGGATATCCTTCAGTTCCTCCTTCTCACAAGACCCTTGGTCCCCTAGTACTTCCAGAAGGTTATTTGTGTCTTCCTTTGTGAAGACAGAACCAAAGTATTTGTTCAATTGGTTTGCCATTTCTTTGTTCCCCATTATAAATTCACCTGAATCCCTCTGCAAGGGACCTACTTTTGTCTTCACGAATCTTTTTCTCTTCACATATCTATAGAAGCTTTTGCAGTCAGTTTTTATGCTCCCGGCAAGCTTCTCCTCGTACTCTATTTTGCCCCTCTTAATTAAACCCTTTATCCTCCTCTGCTGAATTCTAAATTTCTCCCAGTCCTCAGGTTTGTTGCTTTTTCTGGCCAATTTATATGCCTCTTCCTTGGATTTACCTTCCCCGTTTTATTTTTACTCCAGACAGGGATGTACAATTGCTGAAGTTCATCCATTTGAACTTTAAATATTTGCCATTGCCTATCCACCATCAACCCTTTAAGTATCATTTGCCAGTCTATTCTAGCCAATTCATGCCTCAAACCATCGAAGTTACCTTTCCTTAAGTTCAGGACACTAGTTTCTGAATTAACTGTGTCACTCTCCATCTTAATAAAGAATTCTACCATGTTATGGTCACTCTTCTCCAAGGGGCCTCGCACAATAAGATTGCTAATTAGTCCTTTCTCATTACACATCACCCAGTCTAGGATGGCCCGCTCTCTAGTTGGTTCCTCGACATATTGGTCCAGAAAACCATCCCTAATACACTCCAGGAAATGCTCCTCCACCGCAATGCTACCAGTTTGGTTAGCCCAATCAATATGTAGATTAAAGTCACCCATGATAACTGCTGTACCTTTATTGCAGCATCTTGTTTGATGCTGTCCCCAACCTTACTACCACTGTTTGGTGGTCTGTACACAACTCCCACTAGCGTTTTCTGCCCCTTGGTATTCCGTAGCTCTGCCCATACCGATTCCACATCATCCAAGCTAATGTCTTTTCTTACTATTGCAAGAATTTCCTCTTTAACCAGCAATGCCACCCCGCCTCCTTTTCTTTTCTGTCTATCTTTCCTAAATGTAGAATATCCCTGGATGTTGAGTTCCCAGCCTTGGTCAGCCTGGAGCCATGTCTTCGTGATACATAAGAACATAAGAATATAAGAATTAGAAACAGGAGTAGGCCATCTAGCCCCTCGAGCCTGCTCCGCCATTCAACAAGATCATTGCTGATCTGGCCGTGGACTCAGCTCCAGTTACCCGCCCGCTCCCCGTAACCCTTAATTCCTTTATTGGTTAAAAATCTATCTATCTGCGATTTGAATACATTCAATGAGCTAGCCTCAACTGCTCCTTGGGCAGAGAATTCCACAGATTCACAACCCTCTGGGAGAAGAAGTTCCTTCTCAACTCGGTTTTAAATTGGCTCCCCCGTATTTTTAGGCTGTGCCTCCTAGTTCTAGTCTCCCCAACCAGTGGAAACAACCTCTCTGCCTCTATCTTCTCTATCCCTTTCATTATTTTAAATGTTTCTATAAGATCACCCCTCATCCTTCTGAACTCCAACGAGTAAAGACCCAGTCTACTCAATCTATCATCATAACCGGCATTGGAACCTGTTCTGGGGGAGGTGGGACCATACAAACCGGACGGTCTGCACCTGGGCAGGACTGGAACCAATGTCCGAGGGGGAGTGTTTGCTAGTGCTGTTGGGGAGGAGTTAAACTAATATGTCAGGGGGATGGGAACCAATGCAGGGAGACAGAGGGAAACAAAAAGGAGGCAAAAGAAAGGAGATGAGGAAAAGTGGAGGGCAGAGAAACCCAAGGCAAAGAACAAAGAGGGCCACTGTACAGAAAAATTCTAAAAGGACAAAGGGTGTTAAAAAAACAAGCCTGAAGGCTTTGTGTCTTAATGCAAGGAGTATCCGCAATAAGGTGAATGAATTAACTGTGCAAATAGATGTTAACAAATATGATATGATTGGGATTACGGAGACGTGGCTCCAGAATGATTAGGGCTGGGAACTCAACATCCAGGGGTATTCAACATTCAGGAAGGATAGAATAAAAGGAAAAGGAGGTGGGGTAGCATTGCTGGTTAAAGAGGAGATTAATGCAATAGTTAGAAAAGACATTAGCTTGGATGATGTGGAATCTATATGGGTAGAGCTGCAGAAGACCAAAGGGCAAAAAACGTTAGTGGGAGTTGTGTACAGACCTCCAAACAGTAGTAGTGATGTTGGGGAGGGCATCAAACAGGAAAATAGGGGTGCATGCAATAAAGGTGCAGCAATTATAATGGGTGACTTTAATATGCACATAGATTGGGCTAGCCAAACTGGAAGCAATACGGTGGAGGAGGATTTCCTGGAGTGCATAAGGGATGGTTTTCCAGACCAATATGTCGAGGAACTAACTAGTGGGGAGGCCATCTTAGACTGGGTGTTGTGTAATGAGAGAGGATTAATTAGCAATCTCGTTGTGCGAGGCCCCTTGGGGAAGAGTGACCATAATATGGTGGAATTCTGCATTAGGATGGAGAATGAAACAGTTAATTCAGAGACCATGGTCCAGAACTTAAAGAAGGGTAACTTTGAAGGTATGAGGCATGAATTGGCTAGGATAGATTGGCGAATGATACTTAAGCGGTTGACTGTGGATGGGCAATGGCAGACATTTAGAGACCGCATGGATGAACTACAACAATTGTACATTCCTGTCTGGCGTAAAAATAAAAAAGGGAAGGTGGCTCAACCGTGGCTATCAAGGGAAATCAGGGATAGTATTAAAGTCAAGGAAGTGGCATACAAATTGGCCAGAAATAGCAGCGAACCCGGGGACTGGGAGAAATTTAGAACTCAGCAGAGGAGGACAAAGGGTTTGATTAGGGCAGGGAAAATGGAGTACGAGAAGAAGCTTGCAGGGAACATTAAGGCGGATTGCAAAAGTTTCTGTAGATATGTAAAGAGAAAAAGGTTAGTAAAGACAAACGTAGGTCCCCTGCAGTCAGAATCAGGGGAAGTCATAACGGGAAACAAAGAAATGGCAGACCAATTGAACAAGTACTTTGGTTCGGTATTCACTAAGGAGGACACAAACAACCTTCCGGATATGAAAGGGGTCAGAGGGTCTAGTAAGGAGGAGGAACTGAGGGAAATCGTTATTAGTCGGGAAATTGTGTTGGGGAAATTGATGGGATTGAAGGCCGATAAATCCCCAGGACCTGATGGACTGCATCCCAGAGTACATAAGGAGGTGGCCTTGGAAATAGCGGATGCATTGACAATCATTTTCCAACATTCGATTGACTCTGGATCAGTTCCTATCGAGTGGAGGGTAACCAATGTAACCCCACTTTTTAAAAAAGGAGGGAGAGAGAAAACGGGGAATTATTGACCGGTCAGCCTGACCTCAGTAGTGGGTAAAATGATGGAATCAATTATTATGGATGTCATAGCAGCGCATTTGGAAAGAGGTGTCATGATAGGTCCAAGTCAGCATGGATTTGTGAAAGGGAAATCATGCTTGACAAATCTTCTGGAATTTTTTGAGGATGTTTCCAGTAGAGTGGACAAGGGAGAACCAGTTGATGTGGTATATTTGGACTTTCAGAAGGCTTTCGACAAGGTCCCACACAAGAGATTAATGTGCAAAGTTAAAGCACATGGGATTGGGGGTAGTGTGCTGACGTGGATTGAGAACTGGTTGTCAGACAGGAAGCAAAGAGTAGGAGTAAATGGGTACTTTTCAGAATGGCAGGCAGTGACTAGTGGGGTACCGCAAGGTTCTGTGCTGGGGCCCCAGCTGTTTACATTGTACATTAATGATTTAGACGAGGGGATTAAATGTAGTATCTCCAAATTTGCGGATGACACGAAGTTGGGTGGCAGTGTGAGCTGCGAGGAGAATGCTATGAGGCTGCAGAGTGACTTGGATAGGTTAGATGAGTGGGCAAATGCATGGCAGATGAAATATAATGTGGATAAATGTGAGGTTATCCACTTTGGTGGTAAAAACAGAGAGACAGACTATTATCTGAATGGTGACAGATTAGGAAAAGGGGAGGTGCAACGAGACCTGGGTGTCATGGTATATCAGTCATTGAAGGTTGGCATGCAGGTACAGCAGGCGGTTAAGAAAGCAAATGGCATGTTGGCCTTCATAGCGAGGGGATTTGAGTACAGGGGCAGGGAGGTGTTGCTACAGTTGTACAGGGCCTTGGTGAGGCCACACCTGGAGTATTGTGTACAGTTTTGGTCTCCTAACTTGAGGAAGGACATTCTTGCTATTGAGGGAGTGCAGCAAAGATTCACCAGACTGATTCCCGGGATGGTGGGACTGACCTATCAAGAAAGACTCGATCAACTTGGCTTGTATTCACTGGAGTTCAGAAAAATGAGAGGGGACCTCATAGAAACGTTTAAAATTCTGACGGGTTTAGATAGGTTAGATGCAGGAAGAATGTTCCCAATGTTGGGGAAGTCCAGAACCAGGGGTCACAGTCTAAGGATAAGGGGTAAGCCATTTAGGACCGAGATGAGGAGAAACTTCTTCACCCAGAGAGTGGTGAACCTGTGGAATTCTCTACCACAGAAAGTAGTTGAGGCGAATTCACGAAATATATTCAAAAGGGAGTTGGATGAAGTCCTTACTACTAGGGGGAATCAAGGGGTATGGCGAGAAAGCAGGAATGGGGTACTGAAGTTGCATGTTCAGCCATGAACTCATTGAGTGGCTGTGCAGGCTAGAAGGGCTGAATGGCCTACTCCTGCTCCTATTTTCTATGTTTCTATAAGGTAACCCCCTCATCTCCGGAATCAGCCTAGTGAATCGTCTCTCTACCCCCTCCAAAGCTTCCTTAAGTAAGGTGACCAAAACTGCACGCAGTACTCCAGGTGCGGCCTCACCAATACCCTATACAGTTGCAGCAGGACCTCCCTGCTTTTGTACTCCATCCCCCTCGCAATGAAGGCCAGTCGCCTTCCTGATTACCTGCTGCACCTGCAAACTAACTTTTTGGGATTCATGCATAAGGACCAATTGTGGAGCAGTGGAGGCGTGTCCTGCACAGTAGGAGCTGTGAGCAGTGAGGAGAGCAGCTATCAACCTGAGCTCCTGCCTGGAGAGCCCTAAGACCAGCCCAGGAAGAGAAGGAAGGAAGGGGCTTCACCACCAACTTTCATCCAGAGGAAGAGGAGGAGAAAAGGAAACTTTTAAACATTTTTTTACCATTCTGCAAAGAGTTGGAGAGAGGGGGAAAAGACCAAAACAACATCCAGTATGGAAGGAGGGAGACTCTACAATTCTACAGGTGGGTGTGGGTGCATTTCCCAAACAGACTTTGTTGTATCGGTGGGGGGAGGAAAGAAGACCACTGAGGGCCGGAACATCGCGGGGGGTGTGTGTGTGTGTGGTAGTGTGTGTGGGGGCCTTGCTTACAACTAGGCCCCCCCCACAATTGGAACCCCCCCCACCCCCCACATTTGCCTAGCCTGGGATAGCTGGAGCTACCAGGCTGAAGATTGTTATTAATCACCCAATTAAAGATCGTTAGGAGTGCCTGGTGGCTCCAGCTACCCCAGGTGAAGACATCTTCTCCCCCCACCTGAAGACCACCTCAAAGACTTTTGTGTTTTGCCATCTGGGGAGTGCACCCACCCACAGCTGCGAGGAGAGACCTGCCCTCGCAGCCCCCCCCCCTTCCCACCCCCCTCTCTCTTTTCTCTGCTACTCTGTTTCTCCCCTCTCTCTCTGAGAACCCTTTCCTTCCAAATTTAAAAAAAAACAATTAAGACAACTGAGCAGAGGGAGCAAGGCCTCTCCCCAATTGTCAACGAGGGGAGAGGTGCCTCGTTAAGGGCTCCTCTGCTCAGTTAAATACACGAGGCCATTAAAGACCATTAAGGCCTGTGACTTTGGGGTGGGTGTAGCCCTTAAAGGGACCCCGTGATGGCGACCCCATCCACGCCGGTGGCAGGGCCAGCAAGGACGTATGCGCAGGTGGCAACCGCTTCCACAGCACCTCCTGCGCCACCCGCTGCCCTGCCACCATTTACACTTATAACAAAAAAACACGGGGTCAAGAGCTACACTCACCCCACAATGAGCATCGAGGAGTGCGTGCGGGCGATGGCTGGGGTAGTCGGCCCCTCGGCCATTGTCGCAGCCTCCAAGATGTCTGGGAAGGCTGTTTTCTTCCTGGGGTCGGAGCGGGCGGTGTCCCTGGCCCTCGAAAAGGGGCTCACGGTGGGCGGGACGTTCCTGCCGGTGGATCCTCTCGAGGCCACCGCGCAGAGGGTCATCGTGTCGAACGTCCCGCCCTTTGTTCCCGCTGAGCTCCTCCTCCCTCACCTACAACAACTGGGGGAGGTAAGGTCAGGGATCAACCCCATACCGCTCGGCCTCAGGGAGAACAGCCTGCGCCACGTGTTCTCCTTCCGCCGCCAGCTCTTTGTCCGGCTGGCGCGGGAGGACGTGACAGAAGGGCACTTTAATGTGGTGCACGAGGGGACTGCCTACCGCGTCTTCTGGACGTCGGACGGCGTGCGGTGCCATGCCTGCAGGGAGGTGGGGCATGTTCGTAAGAACTGCCCCGCCTCCAAGGCCGCCAAACCACCGAAGGCGGCCAAGGCTGGCGCTGCCGCCACCCCTCCCCCTAGTTGCGTCCGCGTGCCGGGAGCCATGGGTGCGCGGGCATCGTCGGAGGCCTTTGTTTTCAGGGCCTCCGGCGGGGGGGAGGGAGAGCGTCCGAGCGGAAAGAAGGCGCGGAAGAAGGAGAAACATCTAGAGGCGGGTCCCCTCGGTGCGCCGGAAAGTCTGACCACCGCGCTCAGCCCAACCCAGTCACCGGCGAGCGCGGGGTGCCCCGAGCCCGTGCCCGGGCCCTTGAATACCACCACAGAGGGGCCCAGGCGCGGGCAAGAAAAGGAAAAGGGGGGGGCGGAGCGGGAGGCCTCGGCAGACATGGAGGTCTCCCTGACTCCGCGCGCCCCCAGGAACAAAAAGAGGCACCGCCCCAATGAGGCGGAGGGGGAACAATATCCCTCCGCGGAGGAGTCGGTGCCCGCCGCGTGTCCCGCGTCCCCCACCAGCGCCCCCAAATTGCGCTGCAGGCGCGAGGAGTCTTTCCCCGGGGAGGGTGAGACAGTTGAGGCTGCCCAGCCTCTGCCTCCCGGGGATGGAGTGGAAGATCTGCCTGTCGTGGGGGGCGTGGGGACCGCGGAGGAATGCGTAGCCGCCGGGCCGGGCGTCCCGGGGACTGAGGCGGGCGAGGCCGAAAAGGCCGAACCTGAGCCCGCCCAGCTATTACCCAACTTCCCCCGGGAGTTGCTCGACCCGGCAGAAACAAAATATATTGATTTTAATGAAACTGTAGATGCTGGGCCGGGGGGTGGCAGCGGGGAGGGGGAGGAACACCCACCCTCGCCCTTTACTTTGCAGCTGGAGCACTTGGAGGGCCTGGGGATTTCCTATGGCCGGGTCTCTCCTTGTTCTCCGGTTCCTGGGGCGGAGGGGGAACCCCTTCCGCTGTCATTTCCCGACCCAGCACCATTTTTAAAAGAGCCCAGTGGGGACTCCTCTGCCGACGATCCTGGGGGTGGGATCGGGGCAGTGCCAGGGCCGGTTGGAGCGGCCGGTTCATTTGCCGTACCTTGTGCGGTCGATGGGCCGGCTGCTGGCGGCCACCTCCCGAAGGAGGACGGGGACTCGGTGGGGGACGCGGGTGAAGACCTAGAGACCACCGCCAGTGAGGCGGTGGATCTGCTCGCGGCCGCCGCTGAGGCCCTCCTCGTTCCTGCAAAGGAACTCCGGGACTTTTTGGCCCAGAGCCGGGGTCGCCGCGACCAAGCCCGACTGGCCCTGGAAAAATGGTCCGAGCCGGAGCTGATCAAGGGGTCCGTCCGCGCCGCCGTTAAAACCTTGGCCGCGGGCGGGCCCTTGACAAAGGAGCAGCACCTTGAGCTGCGCGAGCTCGAGGGACTCCTCGCTGGGCTGCGGAGGGAGCGGAGTTCAACAAAAGACTCCGCTCCCTCCCCCACAATAGGTTAAGGTAGAGGTTGCACTATGCTTTTGCCATGAAGATAACCATAGCCAGCCTCAACATCAACGGCGGCAGAGGGGCACGCCGTAGATTTGACAATTTTTCGCTCCTGCGGGAGGGGAAATATGCGGTGTGCTTCCTGCAAGAAACCCACACCGTTCCGGGAGACGAAGCCACGTGGCTCCTGGAATGGCAAGGAGAGGTCCGCATGAGCCACCTCACCGCCATTTCTAGTGGGGTGGCCATCTTGCTGGGCCCGCATTTTCAGCCGGAGATCTTGGGGGTCGAGGAGCCCGTGCCAGGCCGCTTGCTGCACGTAACGGTTCGCCTGGGGGACGTGCCGCTCCATCTCGTGAACGTGTACGCCCCTCATCCCGGCCCGCAGCAAACGCGCTTCTTTGAAGAGGTGTCCGCTCTTCTTGGCTCCGTCGACGTCGGCGACTGCATTGTCCTCGGGGGGGATTTTAACTGCACCCTCGAGGCGAGGGACCGCTCCGGTGCCCCGCAGTGCATGACGGCGATGGAGAAGTTGAGGGACCTGGTCGGGTCCTTCGACTTGGTGGACGTCTGGCGAAATCTCCACCCCGACTCCAGCGCCTTTACTTGGGTGAGGCCTGGAGTTGGATGGTCTAGAGTCGACCGCCTTTACGTGTCTCGGGCGTACGTTTCCTGCGTCCCGGCGGCCTCCATGCGGCCGGTGCCGTGTTCGGACCACCACCTGGTGTGGGCGGAGCTCGCTTCGCTCCGCGCGAGGACGGGGTCCGCGTACTGGCACTTTAACAACCGGCTGCTGGAGGACGTGCGGTTCCAGGACTCGTTCCGTCGATTCTGGTCCGACTGGAGAAGGAAGCAGGGGGGCTTCCCCTCCTTGAGGCTATGGTGGGACGTGGGCAAGGCTCACGTCCGCGTCTTCTGTCAAGAGTACGCGAGGGGGTCGACCAAGAGGCGGGCGGCCAGAGTCGGGCGCCTAGAAAAAGAGGTGCTCGACCTGGAAGCCCGTCTCGGTCAAGTCGTCCAGGACCCGGCCCTGCGGACGGTGTACGAAGCGAAGAAGGCCGCGCTGAAGGACCTGCAGCTCGTCGGGTCCCGAGGCGCGTTCGTGAGGTCGCGGATCCGGTTCCTGCGGGATCTGGACCGCGGCTCCCCCTTCTTCTACTCGCTGGAAAAAAGGCAGAGTGTCCGTAAGCAGCTCTTGACGCTGCTGGCCGACGACGGCTCTCTCGTCTCGGATCCGGAGGGCGTCAACAACAGGGTCCGTGAATATTACGGGGCTCTGTTCTCTCCGGATCCGTCCAGCGAGGAAGCGCGTAGAGTTTTGTGGGAGGACCTGCCGAAGGTCGGCCCAGAGGGCGCCGAAAATCTGGAAGCTCCGCTAAGCCTGGCGGAGCTGACCGGTGCCCTCGCCCGGCTCTCGAGGGGAAAATCCCCGGGGCTGGACGGGCTGACCGTGGAGTTCCACAGGGCGTTCTGGGACGTCCTGGGGAGCGACTACGCGCGGGTCCTGGGGGAAAGTCTGGCGACCGGGGAGATGCCCCTCTCTTGGCGCAGGGCAGTCATCGTCCTGCTGCCTAAGAAGGGCGATCTCCGCCTCCTTAAGAACTGGCGCCCGGTCTCCCTCCTCAGCACGGACTACAAAATCTTCGCCAGGGCGATGTCTGCTCGCCTTGGTGCCGTGCTGGACCACATGATCCACCCCGACCAGTCATACACGGTCCCGGGCCGGACAATCCACGACAACATCCATCTGGTCCGGGACCTCATCCATTGCTCCCAGGAGGCTGATCTGTCGGTCGCCTTCCTATCCCTCGACCAAGAGAAGGCGTTCGACAGGGTGGATCACGACTATCTGCTCGGAACTCTGCGCGCTTTCGGGTTCGGGACGCATTTCGTCGCCCGGATCCGACTTTTGTACGCCGCTGCGGAGTGTCTGATTAAGGTTAACGGGTCCTTGACGGCGCCCCTTCGCTTTAGGAGAGGGGTGCGCCAGGGATGCCCCATGTCCGGCCAGTTATACGCCGTTTGCGTGGAGCCTTTCCTGCGCCTCTTGCGGACGAGGTTGACGGGACTGGCTCTGCAAGGGCCGGGCGTGGAGGTCGTCCTCTCGGCTTACGCCGATGACGTGCTCCTCGCGGTAGAGGATCCCGCTGACCTGCGGAGGATGCGTGAGTGCCAGGAGATTTACTCGGCCGCGTCCTCCGCCAGGATCAACTGGGAGAAATGTTCCGGACTCCTGGTGGGTCAGTGGCGGGTGGACTCCCTGCCGGAGGAGCTCAGGCCTTTTGCCTGGAGCACGACCCATCTCCTCTATCTGGGAGTCTACCTTAGCCCCGACGAGGGAGCCTGGCCGGCGAACTGGCAGGAGCTGGAGGCCAAGGTCGCCGCTCGCCTAGGGCGCTGGACAGGACTGCTCCGAGTGCTGTCCTACAGGGGTCGAGCGCTAGTCATAAACCAGCTGGTGGCCGCAATGCTGTGGTACCGGCTGGTCACTTTGACCCCTCCCCCTGCGTTTGTCGCCAAGATACAGAAGAAGCTGGTGGACTTCTTCTGGAACAACAGGAAGCACTGGGTCTCTGTCGCGGTCTTGAGTCTCCCGCTTGAGGAGGGCGGTCAGTCGTTGGTGTGCGTCAGCGCCCAGCTCGCGACTTTCCGTCTTCAGACCCTGCAGAGATACCTTTACGTCGAGCCCCCTCCTAGGTGGTGTGCTCTGGCGAGGTATTTCTTCCGCCAGCAGCTCGACCTCAATTATGACACGCAGCTCCTGTTTGTGAACTTGGGGGGTGCCAGGACCGCCCTCCGGGAGCTGCCTGTCTTTTACAGGGAACTCATCAGGGTCTGGAACAAAGTCTCCACCAAGCGCAGCTCTCCACCGGCTGGAGTGGCGGCCGTCCTGCAGGAGCCGCTGCTCGGGAATCCGTACCTCCACGGCCGAGGTTTTATGTGGCGGTCGGAAGAGAGGGCTGTGGCTGGTGAGGTGACCAGGGTCAGGGACCTGCTCGATGGCGGAGGAGCGGGCTGGATGGCGCCAGTCACGCTGGCGCGGCGCCTAAATTCTGCCAACGTCCGCCACGCGGCCGATGCCATCGAGTCGCTAAAAACAGCTCTGGGCCCTGACTCCGTTAGGTGCATCGAGGAGGCTCAGGCACGTGGGGAGATCCCGTCCGAACTGACCCCCGTCCGGACGGAATTCCTCATCGGCGCCAAACCCCGGAACCTCCCTCGGGGGCCGGCGCCTCACAACTTGAGCCGCCTCGGGGAAATCCCCTCCGTGCCTTTCAGTTCCGCGCGGAGGGGTTTCCTGTACGGGCTGCTCCTGCACACCCTCAACTTTGCCATCCTCGCCGGCCGTCCGGACACGCCATGGCGTACCATCTTGCCGTCCGGAGGAGGCGGGGGTCCCCGATGGAGGGCACTCTACGCAGGGGTCCTCCCACTATTCATCGGGGACTTGGCCTGGAGGGTGGTGCACGGAGCAGTGCCGTGCAATAAATTTTTAAGCCGGTTCACGGACTCCCAGGCCGCCTGCAATTTCTGCGGTCTGGAGGAGTCCGTGTTCCATGTTTTTATTGAATGCACGAGGTTGCAGCCCCTGTTCCACTATTTGAAGGGGCTGCTCCTGAAATTCTGGCTGCACTTCAGTCCCACTCTCCTGATCTTTGGGCACCCTGTGCGGAGGGGAGCGGGTAGGTCCGAAGGCCTCCTCGTAGGACTGCTCCTGGGCACGGCCAAGGGTGCCATCAGCCGGTCCAGGCAGCGGGCGGTCGAGGGGGTCGTTCAACCTGACTGCCTGCCTCTCTTCCGCTCTTACATCCGGTCCAGGGTGTCCTTGGAGATGGAGCACGCGGTGTCCACCGGTACGCTCGCGGCCTTCCGCGAGAGGTGGGCACCGGAGGGACTGGAGTGCATCATCACGCCCGGCAACCAAATTTTAATTTGATTTTACGTTTTAAAGTTTAATTTGTTTTAATTGCCGGTGCTTTTAGTGTCCCCCTCTCCTTTTATAGGGGGCACTGGAAAAAGGAAAAATTTGATTTTAGTGCCCCAAAAAAAAAACACAAAAAAATAAATAAAAAAGGGGCCTTGTAAATGTCTTGTGTGTGTCATCCAGGTCGGGTGGCACGGATACATGTTTTATGTTTTTGCAGGTGAACTCCAAAAAGAGTTTCATGCATAAGGACCAATTGTGGAGCAGTGGAGGCGTGTCCTGCACAGTAGGAGCTGTGAGCAGTGAGGAGAGCAGCTATCAACCTGAGCTCCTGCCTGGAGAGCCCTAAGACCAGCCCAGGAAGAGAAGGAAGGAAGGGGCTTCACCACCAACTTTCATCCAGAGGAAGAGGAGGAGAAAAGGAAACTTTTAAACATTTTTTTACCATTCTGCAAAGAGTTGGAGAGAGGGGGAAAAGACCAAAACAACATCCAGTATGGAAGGAGGGAGACTCTACAATTCTACAGGTGGGTGTGGGTGCATTTCCCAAACAGACTTTGTTGTATCGGTGGGGGGAGGAAAGAAGACCACTGAGGGCCGGAACATCGCGGGGGGTGTGTGTGTGTGTGGTAGTGTGTGTGGGGGCCTTGCTTACAACTAGGCCCCCCCCACAATTGGAACCCCCCCCCCACCCCCCACATTTGCCTAGCCTGGGATAGCTGGAGCTACCAGGCTGAAGATTTTTTAATCACCCAATTAACATCGTTAGGAGTGTGTGCCTGGTGGCTCTAGCTGCCCCAGGTGAAGACGTCTTCTCCCCCCACCTGAAGACCAATCCAAAGACTGTGTTTTTTATGTTTTGCCATCTGGGGAGTGCACCCACCCACAGCTGCGAGGGGAGACCTGCCCTCGCAGTTCCCCCCCCCCCTTCCCACCCCCCCTCTCTCTTTCCCTGTTACTCTGTTTCTCCCCTCTCTCTCTGAGGCCCCTTTCTCCTAATTTAAAAAAAAAGGGAACAATTAAGACAACTGAGCAGAGGGAGCAAGGCCCCTCCCCAATTGCCAACTAGGGGAGAGGTGTGCCTCATTAAGGGCTCCTCTGCTCAGTTAATATACGAGGCCAATTAAGATCATTAAGGCCTGTGACTTTGGGGTGGGTGTGGCCCTTAAAGGGACCCCGTGATGGCGACCCCATCCACGCCGGTGGCGGGGCCAGCAAGGACATATGCGCAGGCGGCATCCACATCCACGGTGCCTCCTGCGCCTCCTGCTGCCCTGCCACCATTCAAACTAATAACCAAAAAACACGGGGTCAAGAGCTACACTCACTCCACAATGAGCATCGAGGAGTGCGTGCGGGCGATGGCTGGGGTAGTCGGCCCCTCGGCTATTGTTGCAGCCTCCAAGATGTCTGGGAAGGCTATGTTCTTCCTGGGGTCGGAGCGGGCGGTGTCCCTGGCCCTCGAAAAGGGGCTCACGGTGGGCGGGACGTTCCTGCCGGTGGATCCTCTCGAGGCCACTGCGCAGAGGGTCATCATATCAAACGTCCCGCCCTTTGTTCCCGCTGAGCTCCTCCTCCCTCACCTACACCAACTGGGGGAGGTAAGGTCAGGGATCAACCCCATACCGCTCGGCCTCAGGGAGAACAGCCTGTGCCACGTGTTCTCCTTCCGCCGCCAGCTCTTTGTCCGGCTGGCGCGGGAGGAGACGACAGAGGGGTATTTTAATGTGGTGCACGAGGGGACTGCCTACCGCGTCTTCTGGACGTCGGACAGCGTGCGGTGCCATGCCTGCAGGGAGGTGGGGCACGTTCGTAAGAACTGCCCCGCCTCCAAGGCCGCCAAACCACCGAAGGCGGCCAAGGCTGGCGCCGCCGCCACCCCTCCCCCTAGTTGCGACCGCGTGCCGGGAGCCATGGGTGCGCGGGCATCGTCGGGGGCCTTTGTTTTCAGGGCCTCCGGCGGGGGGGAGGGAGAGCGTCCGAACGGAAGGAAGGCGCGGAAGAAGACGAGACATCTAGAGGCGGGTCCCCTCAGTGCGCCGGAAAGTTTGACCACCGCGCTCAGCCCAACCCAGTCACCGGCGAGCGCGTGGTGCCCCGAGCCCGTGCCCGAGCCCTTGAATAACACCACGGAGGGGCCCGGGCACGGGAAAGGAAATGAAAAGGGGGGGGCGGAGCGGGAGGCCTCGGCAGACATGGGGGTCTCCCTGCCTCCGCGCGCCCCCAGGAACAAAAGGAGGCACGGCTCCGATGAGACGGAGGGGGAACAACATCCCTCCGTGGAGGAGTTGGTGCCCGCCGCGTGTCCCGCGTCCCCAACCAGCGCCCCCAAGCAGCGCCGTAGGCGGGAGGAGTCTGTCCCCGGGGAGGGTGAGACAGTTGAGGCTGCCCAGCCTCTGCCTCCCGGGGATGGAGTGGAAGATCTGCCTGTCGTGGGGGGCGTGGGGACCGCGGAGGAATGCGTAGCCGCCGGGCCGGGCGTCCCGGGGACTGAGGCGGGCGAGGCCGAAAAGGCCGAACCTGAGCCCGCCCAGCTATTATCCAACTTCCCCCGGGAGTCGCTCGACCCGGCGGAAAAACAATTTATGGGTTTTGATGACACTGTAGATGCTGGGCCGGGGGGTGGCAGCGGGGAGGGGGAGGAACACCCACCCTCGCCCCTTACTTTGGAGCTGGTGCACTTGGGGAGCCTGGGGATTTCCCATGGCCGGGTCTCTCCTTGTTCCCCGGTTCCTGGGGCGGAGGGGGAACCCCTTCCGCTGTCATTTCCCGACCCAGCACCATTTTTAAAAGAGCCCAGTGGGGACTCCTCTGCCGACGATCCTGGGGGTGGGATCGGGGCAGAGCCAGGGCCGGTTGGAGCGGCCGGTTCATTTGCCGTACCTTGTGCGGTCGATGGGCTGGCTGCTGGCGGCCACCTCCCGGAGGAGGACGGGGACTCGGTGGGGGACGCGGGTGAAGACCTAGAGACCACCGCCAGTGAGGCGGTGGATCTGCTCGCGGCCGCCGCTGAGGCCCTCCTCATTCCTGCAAAGGAACTCCGGGACTTTTTGGCCCAGAGCCGGGGTCGCCGCGACCAAGCCCGACTGGCCCTGGAAAAATGGTCCGAGCCGGAGCTGATCAAGGGGTCCGTCCGCGCCGCCGTCAAAACCTTGGCCGCGGGCGGGCCCTTGACAAAGGAGCAGCACCTTGAGCTGCGCGAGCTCGAGGGACTCCTCGCTGGGCTGCGGAGGGAGCGGAGTTCAACAAAAGACTCCGCTCCCTCCCCCACAATAGGTTAAGGTAGAGGTTGCACTATGCTTTTGCCATGAAGATAACCATAGCCAGCCTCAACATCAACGGCGGCAGAGGGGCACGCCGTAGATTTGACAATTTTTCGCTCCTGCGGGAGGGGAAATATGCGGTGTGCTTCCTGCAAGAAACCCACACCGTTCCGGGAGACGAAGCCACGTGGCTCCTGGAATGGCAAGGAGAGGTCCGCATGAGCCACCTCACCGCCATTTCTAGTGGGGTGGCCATCTTGCTGGGCCCGCATTTTCAGCCGGAGATCTTGGGGGTCGAGGAGCCCGTGCCAGGCCGCTTGCTGCACGTAACGGTTCGCCTGGGGGACGTGCCGCTCCATCTCGTGAACGTGTACGCCCCTCATCCCGGCCCGCAGCAAACGCGCTTCTTTGAAGAGGTGTCCGCTCTTCTTGGCTCCGTCGACGTCGGCGACTGCATTGTCCTCGGGGGGGATTTTAACTGCACCCTCGAGGCGAGGGACCGCTCCGGTGCCCCGCAGTGCATGACGGCGATGGAGAAGTTGAGGGACCTGGTCGGGTCCTTCGACTTGGTGGACGTCTGGCGAAATCTCCACCCCGACTCCAGCGCCTTTACTTGGGTGAGGCCTGGAGTTGGATGGTCTAGAGTCGACCGCCTTTACGTGTCTCGGGCGTACGTTTCCTGCGTCCCGGCGGCCTCCATGCGGCCGGTGCCGTGTTCGGACCACCACCTGGTGTGGGCGGAGCTCGCTTCGCTCCGCGCGAGGACGGGGTCCGCGTAC
This sequence comes from Pristiophorus japonicus, assembly GCF_044704955.1. Classification (NCBI taxonomy): domain Eukaryota; kingdom Metazoa; phylum Chordata; class Chondrichthyes; family Pristiophoridae; genus Pristiophorus; species Pristiophorus japonicus. The sequence goes on from NC_091981.1 coordinate 67,061,894, forward strand.
TGGCACTTTAACAACCGGCTGCTGGAGGACGTGCGGTTCCAGGACTCGTTCCGTCGATTCTGGTCCGACTGGAGAAGGAAGCAGGGGGGCTTCCCCTCCTTGAGGCTATGGTGGGACGTGGGCAAGGCTCACGTCCGCGTCTTCTGTCAAGAGTACGCGAGGGGGTCGACCAAGAGGCGGGCGGCCAGAGTCGGGCGCCTAGAAAAAGAGGTGCTCGATCTGGAAGCCCGTCTCGGTCAAGTCGTCCAGGACCCGGCCCTGCGGACGGTGTACGAAGCGAAGAAGGCCGCGCTGAAGGACCTGCAGCTCGTCGGGTCCCGAGGCGCGTTCGTGAGGTCGCGGATCCGGTTCCTGCGGGATCTGGACCGCGGCTCCCCCTTCTTCTACTCGCTGGAAAAAAGGCAGAGTGTCCGTAAGCAGCTCTTGACGCTGCTGGCCGACGACGGCTCTCTCGTCTCGGATCCGGAGAGCGTCAACAACAGGGTCCGTGAATATTACGGGGCTCTGTTCTCTCCGGATCCGTCCAGCGAGGAAGCGCGTAGAGTTTTGTGGGAGGACCTGCCGAAGGTCGGCCCGGAGGGCGCCGAAAATCTGGAAGCTCCGCTAAGCCTGGCGGAGCTGACCGGTGCCCTCGCCCGGCTCTCGAGGGGAAAATCCCCGGGGCTGGACGGGCTGACCGTGGAGTTCCACAGGGCGTTCTGGGACGTCCTGGGGAGCGACTACGCGCGGGTCCTGGGGGAAAGTCTGGCGACCGGGGAGATGCCTCTCTCTTGGCGCAGGGCAGTCATCGTCCTGCTGCCTAAGAAGGGCGATCTCCGCCTCCTTAAGAACTGGCGCCCGGTCTCCCTCCTCAGCACGGACTACAAAATCTTCGCCAGGGCGATGTCTGCTCGCCTTGGTGCCGTGCTGGACCACATGATCCACCCCGACCAGTCATACACGGTCCCGGGCCGGACAATCCACGATAACATCCATCTGGTCCGGGACCTCATCCATTGTTCCCAGGAGGCTGGTCTGTCGGTCGCCTTCCTATCCCTCGACCAAGAGAAGGCGTTCGACAGGGTGGATCACGACTATCTGCTCGGAACTCTGCGCGCTTTCGGGTTCGGGACGCATTTCGTCGCCCGGATCCGACTTTTGTACGCCGCCGTGGAGTGTCTGATTAAGGTTAACGGGTCCTTGACGGCGCCCCTTCGCTTTAGGATAGGGGTGCGCCAGGGATGCCCCATGTCCGGCCAGTTATACGCCGTTTGCGTGGAGCCTTTCCTGCGCCTCTTGCGGACGAGGTTGACGGGACTGGCTCTGCAAGGGCCGGGCGTGGAGGTCGTCCTCTCGGCTTACGCCGATGACGTGCTCCTCGCGATAGAGGATCCCGCTGACCTGCGGAGGATGCGTGAGTGCCAGATTTACTCGGCCGCGTCCTCCGCCAGGATCAACTGGGAGAAATGTTCCGGACTCCTGGTGGGTCAGTGGCGGGTGGACTCCCTGCCGGAGGAGCTCAGGCCTTTTGCCTGGAGCACGACCCATCTCCTCTATCTGGGAGTCTACCTTAGCCCCGACGAGGGAGCCTGGCCGGCGAACTGGCAGGAGCTGGAGGCCAAGGTCGCCGCTCGCCTAGGGCGCTGGACAGGACTGCTCCGAGTGCTGTCCTACAGGGGTCGAGCGCTAGTCATAAACCAGCTGGTGGCCGCAATGCTGTGGTACCGGCTGGTCACTTTGACCCCTCCCCCTGCGTTTGTCGCCAAGATATATAAGAAGCTGGTGGACTTCTTCTGGAACAACAGGAAGCACTGGGTCTCTGCCGCGGTCTTGAGTCTCCCGCTTGAGGAGGGCGGTCAGTCGTTGGTGTGCGTCAGCGCCCAGCTCGCGACTTTCCGTCTTCAGACCCTGCAGAGATACCTTTACGTCGAGCCCCCTCCTAGGTGGTGCGCTCTGGCGAGGTATTTCTTCCGCCAGCAGCTCGACCTCAATTATGACACGCAGCTCCTGTTTGTGAACTTGGGGGGTGCCAGGACCGCCCTCTGGGAGCTGCCTGTCTTTTACAGGGAACTCATCAGGGTCTGGAACAAAGTCTCCACCAAGCGCAGCTCTCCGCCGGCTGGAGTGGCGGCCGTCCTGCAGGAACCGCTGCTCGGGAATCCGTACCTCCACGGCCGAGGCTTTATGTGGCGGTCGGAAGAGAGGGCTGTGGCTGGTGAGGTGACCAGGGTCAGGGACCTGCTCGATGGCGGAGGAGCGGGCTGGATGACGCCAGACACGCTGGCGCGGCGCCTAAATTCTGCCAACGTCCGCCACGCGGCCGATGCCATCGAGTCGCTAAAAACAGCTCTGGGCCCTGACTCCGTTAGGTGCATCGAGGAGGCTCAAGCACGTGGGGAGATCCCGTCCGAACTGACCCCCGTCCGGACGGAATTCCTCATCGGCGCCAAACCCCGGAACCTCCCTCGGGGACCGGTGCCTCACAACTTGAGCCGCCTCGGGGAAATCCCCTCCGTGCCTTTCAGTTCCGCGCGGAGGGGTTTCCTGTACGGGCTGCTCCTGCACACCCTCAACTTTGCCATCCTCGCCGGCCGTCCGGACACGCCATGGCGTACCATCTTGCCGTCCGGAGGAGGCGGGGGTCCCCGATGGAGGGCACTCTACGCAGGGGTCCTCCCACTATTCATCGGGGACTTGGCCTGGAGGGTGGTGCACGGAGCAGTGCCGTGCAACAAATTTTTAAGCCGGTTCACGGACTCCCAGGCCGCCTGCAATTTCTGCGGTCTGGAGGAGTCCGTGTTCCATGTTTTTATGGAGTGCACAAGGTTGCAGCCCCTGTTCCACTATTTGAAGGGGCTGCTCCTGAAATTCTGGCTGCACTTCAGTCCCACTCTCCTGATCTTTGGGCACCCTGTGCGGAGGGGAGCGGGTAGGTCTGAAGGCCTCCTCGTAGGACTGCTCCTGGGCACGGCCAAGGGTGCCATCAGCCGGTCCAGGCAGCGGGCGGTCGAGGGGGTCGTTCAACCTGACTGCCTGCCTCTCTTCCGTTCTTACATCCAGTCCAGGGTGTCCTTGGAGATGGAGCACGCGGTGTCCACCGGTACGCTCGCGGCCTTCCGCGAGAGGTGGGCACCGGAGGGACTGGAGTGCATCATCACGCCCGGCAACCAAATTTTAATTTGATTTTACGTTTTTAAGTTTAATTTGTTTTCATTGCCGGTGCTTTTAGTGTCCCCCTCCCCTTTTATAGGGGGCACTGGGAAAATTTGATTTCAGCGCCCCAAAAAAAAAAATAAATAAATAATTTAAAAAAAAAAAGGGGGCCTTGAAAATGTCTGCTGTGTCACCCAGGTCGGGTGGCATGGTCTTAATGTTTTATGTTTTGCAGGTAAACTCAAAAGAGTTTCATGCATAAGGACCAATTGTGGAGCAGTGGAGGCGTGTCCTGCACAGTAGGAGCTGTGAGCAGTGAGGAGAGCAGCTATCAACCTGAGCTCCTGCCTGGAGAGCCCTAAGACCAGCCCAGGAAGAGAAGGAAGGAAGGGGCTTCACCACCAACTTTCATCCAGAGGAAGAGGAGGAGAAAAGGAAACTTTTAAACATTTTTTTACCATTCTGCAAAGAGTTGGAGAGAGGGGGAAAAGACCAAAACAACATCCAGTATGGAAGGAGGGAGACTCTACAATTCTACAGGTGGGAGTGGGTGCATTTCCCAAACAGACTTTGTTGTATCGGTGGGGGGAGGAAAGAAGACCACTGAGGGCCGGAACATCGCGGGGGGTGTGTGTGTGTGTGGTAGTGTGTGTGGGGGCCTTGCTTACAACTAGGCCCCCCCCACAATTGGAACCCCCCCCACCCCCCACATTTGCCTAGCCTGGGATAGCTGGAGCTACCAGGCTGAAGATTTTTTCATCACCCAATTAACATCGTTAGGAGTGTGTGCCTGGTGGCTCTAGCTGCCCCAGGTGAAGACGTCTTCTCCCCCCACCTGAAGACCAATCCAAAGACTGTGTTTTTTATGTTTTGCCATCTGGGGAGTGCACCCACCCACAGCTGCGAGGGGAGACCTGCCCTCGCAGTTCCCCCCCCCCCTTCCCACCCCCCCTCTCTCTTTCCCTGTTACTCTGTTTCTCCCCTCTCTCTCTGAGGCCCCTTTCTCCTAATTTAAAAAAAAAGGGAACAATTAAGACAACTGAGCAGAAGGAGCAAGGCCCCTCCCCAATTGCCAACTAGGGGAGAGGTGTGCCTCATTAAGGGCTCCTCTGCTCAGTTAATATACAAGGCCAATTAAGATCATTAAGGCCTGTGACTTTGGGGTGGGTGTGGCCCTTAAAGGGACCCCGTGATGGCGACCCCATCCACGCCGGTGGCGGGGCCAGCAAGGACATATGCGCAGGCGGCATCCACATCCACGGTGCCTCCTGCGCCACCTGCTGCCCTGCCACCATTCAAACTAATAACCAAAAAACACGGGGTCAAGAGCTACACTCACTCCACAATGAGCATCGAGGAGTGCGTGCGGGCGATGGCTGGGGTAGTCGGCCCCTCGGCCATTGTTGCAGCCTCCAAGATGTCTGGGAAGGCTGTGTTCTTCCTGGGGTCGGAGCGGGCGGTGTCCCTGGCCCTCGAAAAGGGGCTCACGGTGGGCGGGACGTTCCTGCCGGTGGATCCTCTCGAGGCCACTGCGCAGAGGGTCATCATATCAAACGTCCCGCCCTTTGTTCCCGCTGAGCTCCTCCTCCCTCACCTACACCAACTGGGGGAGGTAAGGTCAGGGATCAACCCCATACCGCTCGGCCTAAGGGAGAACAGCCTGTGCCACGTGTTCTCCTTCCGCCGCCAGCTCTTTGTCCGGCTGGCGCGGGAGGAGACGACAGAGGGGTATTTTAATGTGGTGCACGAGGGGACTGCCTACCGCGTCTTCTGGACGTCGGACAGCGTGCGGTGCCATGCCTGCAGGGAGGTGGGGCATGTTCGTAAGAACTGCCCCGCCTCCAAGGCCGCCAAACCACCGAAGGCGGCCAGGGCTGGCGCCGCCGCCACCCTAGTTGCGTCCGCGTGCCGGGAGCCATAGGTGCGCGGGCATCGTCGGAGGCCTTTGTTTTCAGGGCCTCCGGCGGGGGGGAGGGAGAGCGTCCGAACGGAAAGAAGGCGCGGAACAAGGAGAAACATCTAGAGGCGGGTCCCCTCGGTGCGCCAGACAATTTGTTTACCGCGCTCGGCCCAACCCAGTCACCGGCGAGCGCGGGATGCCCCGAGCCCGTGCCCGAGCCCTTGAACAACACCGCAGAGGGGCCCGGGCGCGGGCAAGAAAAGAAAAAGGGGGGGGCGGAGCGGGAGGCCTCGGCAGACATGGAGGTCTCCCTGCCTCAGCGCACCTCCAGCAACAAAAGGAGGCGCCGCTCCGTTGAGGCGGAGGGGGAACAACATCCCTCCGCGGAGGAGTCGGTGCCCGCCGCGTGTCCCGCGTCCCCCACCAGCGCCCCCAAGCAGCGCCGTAGGCGGGAGGAGTCTGTCCCCGGGGAGGGTGAGACAGTCGAGGCTGCCCAGCCTCTGCCTCCCGGGGATGGCGTGGGGGATCTGCCTGTCGGGGGGGGCGTGGGGACCGCGGAGGAATGCATTGCCGCCGGGCCGGGCGCCCCGGGGACTGAGGTGGGCGGGGCCGAAAAGGCCGAACCTGAGCCCGCCCAGCCAATACCCAACTTCCCCCGGGAGTCGCTCGACCCGGCAGAAACCGAAACAAATGTTAATTATGACACTGTAGATGCTGGGCCGGGGGGTGGCAGCGGGGAGGGGGAGGAACACCCACCCTCGCCTCTTGCTGTGGAGCTGGAGCACTTGGAGAGCCTGGGGATTTCCTATGGCCGGGTCTCTCCTTGTTCCCCGGTTCCTGGGGCAGAGGGGGAACCCCTTCCGCTGTCATTTCCCGACCCAGCACCATTTTTAAAAGAGCCCAGTGAGGACTCCTCTGCCGACGATCCTGGGGGTGGGATCGGGGCAGAGCCAGGGCCGGTTGGAGCGGCCGGTTCATTTGCCGTACCTTGTGCGGTCGATGGGCCGGCTGCTGGCGGCCACCTCCCGGAGGAGGACGGGGACTCGGTGGGGGACGCGGGTGAAGACCTAGAGACCACCGCCAGCGAGGCGGTGGATCTGCTCGCGGCCGCCGCCGAGACCATCCTCATTCCTGCAAAGGAACTCCAGGACTTTTTGGCCCAGAGCCGGGGTCGCTGCGACCAAGCCCGACTGGCCCTGGAAAAATGGTCCGAGCCAGAGCTGATCAAGGGGTCCGTCCGCGCCGCCGTCAAAACCTTGGCCGCGGGCGGGCCCTTGACAAAGGCGCAACACCTTGAGCTGCGCGAGCTCGAGGGACTCCTCGCTGGGCTGCGGAGGGAGCGGAGTTCAACAAAAGACTCCGCTCCCTCCCCCACAATAGGTTAAGGTAGAGGTTGCACTATGCTTTTGCCATGAAGATAACCATAGCCAGCCTCAACATCAACGGCAGCAGAGGGGCACGCCGTAGATTTGACAATTTTTGGCTCCTGCGGGAGGGGAAATATGCGGTGTGCTTCCTGCAAGAAACCCACACCGTTCCGGGAGACGAAGCCACGTGGCTCCTGGAATGGCAAGGAGAGGTCCGCATGAGCCACCTCACCGCCATTTCTAGTGGGGTGGCCATCTTGCTGGGCCCGCATTTTCAGCCAGAGATCTTGGGGGTCGAGGAGCCCGTGCCAGGCTGCTTGCTGCACGTAACGGTTCGCCTGGGGGACGTGCCGCTCCATCTCGTGAACATGTACGCCCCTCAGCCCGGCCCGCAGCAAACGCGGTTCTTTGAAGAGGTGTCCGCTCTTCTTGGCTCCGTCGACGTCGGCGACTGCATTGTCCTCGGGGGGAATTTTAACTGCACTCTCGGGGCGAGGGACCGCTCCGGTGCCCTGCAGTGCATGGCGGCGATGGAGAAGTTGAGGGACCCTGGTCGGGTCCTTCGACTTGGTGGACGTCTGGCGAAATCTCCACCCCGACTCCAGCGCCTTTACTTGGGTGAGGCCTGGAGTTGGATGGTCTAGAGTCGACCACCTTTACGTGTCTCGGGCGTACGTTTCCTGCGTCCTGGCGGCCTCCATGCGGCCGGTGCCGTGTTCGGAACACCACCTGGTGTGGGCGGAGCTCGCTTCGCTCCGCGCGAGGACGGGGCCCGCGTACTGGCACTTTAACAACCGGCTGCTGGAGGACGTGCGGTTCCAGGACTCGTTCCGTCGATTCTGGTCCGACTGGAGAAGGAAGCAGGGGGGCTTCCCCTCCTTGAGGCGATGGTGGGACGTGGGCAAGGCTCACGTCCGCGTCTTCTGTCAAGAGTACGCGAGGGGGTCGACCAAGAGGCGGGCGGCCAGAGTCGGGCGCCTAGAAAAAGAGGTGCTCGACCTGGAAGCCCGTCTCGGTCAAGTCGTCCAGGACCCGGCCCTGCGGATGGTGTACGAAGCGAAGAGGGCCGCGCTGAAGGACCTGCAGCTCGTCGGGTCCCGAGGCGCGTTCGTGAGGTCGCGGATCCGGTTCCTGCGGGATCTGGACCGCGGCTCCCCCTTCTTCTACTCGCTGGAAAAAAGGCAGAGTGTCCGTAAGCAGCTCTTGACGCTGCTGGCCGACGACGGCTCTCTCGTCTCGGATCCGGAGGGCGTCAACAACAGGGCCCGTGAATATTACGGGGCTCTGTTCTCTCCGGATCCGTCCAGCGAGGAAGCGCGTAGAGTTTTGTGGGAGGACCTGCCGAAGGTCAGCCCGGAGGGCGCCGAAAATCTGGAAGCTCCGCTAAGCCTGGCGGAGCTGACCGGTGCCCTCGACCGGCTCTCGAGGGGAAAATCCCCGGGGCTGGACGGGCTGACCGTGGAGTTCCACAGGGCGTTCTGGGACGTCCTGGGGAGCGACTACGCGCGGGTCCTGGGGGAAAGTCTGGCGACCGGGGAGATGCCCCTCTCTTGGCGCAGGGCAGTCATCGTCCTGCTGCCTAAGAAGGGCGATCTCCGCCTCCTTAAGAACTGGCGCCCGGACTCCCTCCTCAGCACGGACTACAAAATCTTCGCCAGGGCGATGTCTGCTCGCCTTGGTGCCGTGCAGGACCACATGATCCACCCCGACCAGTCCTACACGGTCCCGGGCCGGACAATCCACGATAACATCCATCTGGTCCGGGACCTCATCCATTGTTCCCAGGAGGCTGGTCTGTCGGTCGCCTTCCTATCCCTCGACCAAGAGAAGGCGTTCGACAGGGTGGATCACGACTATCTGCTCGGAACTCTGCGCGCTTTCGGGTTCGGGACGCATTTCGTCGCCCGGATCCGACTTTTGTACGCCGCCGCGGAGTGTCTGATTAAGGTTAACGGGTCCTTGACGGCGCCCCTTCGCTTTAGGAGAGGGGTGCGCCAGGGATGCCCCATGTCCGGCCAGTTATACGCCGTTTGCGTGGAGCCTTTCCTGCGCCTCCTGCGGACGAGGTTGACGGGACTGGCTCTGCAAGGGCCGGGCGTGGAGGTCGTCCTCTCGGCTTACGCCGATGACGTGCTCCTCGCGGTAGAGGATCCCGCTGACCTGCGGAGGATGCGTGAGTGCCAGGAGATTTACTCGGCCGCGTCCTCCGCCAGGATCAACTGGGAGAAATGTTCCGGACTCCTGGTGGGTCAGTGGCGGGTGGACTCCCTGCCGGAGGAGCTCAGGCCTTTTGCCTGGAGCACGACCCATCTCCTCTATCTGGGAGTCTACCTTAGCCCCGACGAGGGAGCCTGGCCGGCGAACTGGCAGGAGCTGGAGGCCTAGGTCGCCGCTCGCCTAGGGCGCTGGACAGGACTGCTCCGAGTGCTGTCCTACAGGGGTCGAGCGCTAGTCATAAACCAGCTGGTGGCCGCAATGCTGTGGTACCGGCTGGGCACTTTGACCTCTCCCCCTGCGTTTGTCGCCAAGATACAGAAGAAGCTGGTGGACTTCTTCTGGAACAACAGGAAGCACTGGGTCTCTGCCGCGGTCTTGAGTCTCCCGCTTGAGGAGGGCGGTCAGTCGTTGGTGTGCGTCAGCGCCCAGCTCGCGACTTTCCGTCTTCAGACCCTGCAGAGATACCTTTACGTCGAGCCCCCTCCTAGGTGGTGTGCTCTGGCAAGGTATTTCTTCCGCCAGCAGCGCGACCTCAATTATGACACGCAGCTCCTGTTTGTGAACTTGGGGGGTGCCAGGACCGCCCTCCGGGAGCTGCCTGTCTTTTACAGGGAACTCATCAGGGTCTGGAACAAAGTCTCCACCAAGCGCAGCTCTCCGCCGGCTGGAGTGGTGGCCGTCCTGCAGGAGCCGCTGCTCGGGAATCCGTACCTCCACGGCCGAGGTTTTATGTGGCGGTCGGAAGAGAGGGCTGTGGCTGGTGAGGTGACCAGGGTCAGGGACCTGCTCGATGGCGGAGGAGCGGGCTGGATGGCGCCAGACACGCTGGCGCGGCGCCTAAATTCTGCCAACGTCCGCCACGCGGCCGATGCCATCGAGTCGCTAAAAACAGCTCTGGGCCCTGACTCCGTTAGGTGCATCGAGGAGGCTCAAGCACGTGGGGAGATCCCGTCCGAACTGACCCCCGTCCGGACGGAATTCCTCATCGGCGCCAAACCCCGGAACCTCCCTCGGGGGCCGGCGCCTCTCAACTTGAGCCGCCTCGGGGAAATCCCCTCCGTGCCTTTCAGTTCCGCGCGGAGGGGTTTCCTGTACGGGCTGCTCCTGCACACCCTCAACTTTGCCATCCTCGCCGGCCGTCCGGACACGCCATGGCGTACTATCTTGCCGTCCGGAGGAGGCGGGGGTCCCCGATGGAGGGCACTCTACGTGGGAGTCCTCCCAGTATTCATCGGGGACTTGGCCTGGAGGGTGGTGCACGGAGCAGTGCCGTGCAACAAATTTTTAAGCCGGTTCACGGACTCCCAGGCCGCCTGCAATTTCTGCGGTCTGGAAGAGTCCGTGTTCCATGTTTTTATGGAATGCACGAGGTTGCAGCCCCTGTTTTATTATTTGAAGGGGCTGCTCCTGAAATTCTGGCTGCACTTCAGTCCCACTCTCCTGATCTTTGGGCACCCTGTGCGGAGGGGAGCGGGTAGGTCCGAAGGCCTCCTCGTAGGACTGCTCCTGGGCACGGCCAAGGGTGCCATCAGCCGGTCCAGGCAGCGGGCGGTCGAGGGGGTCGTTCAACCTGACTGCCTGCCTCTCTTCCGCTCTTACATCCGGTCCAGGGTGTCCTTGGAGATGGAGCACGCGGTGTCCACCAGTACGCTCGCGCCCTTCCGCGAGAGGTGGGCACCGGAGGGACTGGAGTGCATCATCACGCCCGGCAACCAAATTTTAATTTGATTTTACGTTTTTAAGTTTAATTTGTTTTAATTGCAGGTGCTTTTAGTGTCCCCCTTCCCTTTTATAGGGGGCACTGGGGAAAATTGTGATTTTAGTGCCCAAAAAAAAAAAGAAAAACACAAAAAAAAACAAAAAACGGGGGGGAAAAAAAGGGCCTTGTAAATGTCTGGAATGTCACCCAGGTCGGGTGGCACCGTTTAATGTTTTATGTTTTTGCAGGTGAACTCCAAAAAGAGTTTCATGCATAAGGACCAATTGTGGAGCAGTGGAGGCGTGTGCTGCACAGTAGGAGCTGTGAGCAGTGAGGAGAGCAGCTATCAACCTGAGCTCCTGCCTGGACAGCCCTGAGACCAGCCCAGGAAGAGAAGGAAGGAAGGGGCTTCACCACCAACTTTTACCCAGAGGGAGAGGAAGAGAAAAGGAAACTTTTAAACATTTTTTACCATTCTGCAAAGAGTTGGAGAGAGGGGGAAAGACCAACAACAAACATCCAGTGTGGAAGGAGGGAGACTCTACAATTCTACAGGTGGGTGTGGGTGCATTTCCCAAACAGACTTTGTTGTATCGGTGGGGGGAGTAAAGAAGACCACTGAGGGCCGGAACATCGCGGGGGGTGTGTGTGTGTGTGGTAGTGTGTGTGGGGGCCTTGCTTACAACTAGGCCCCCCCCACAATTGGAACCCCCCCCCACCTCCCACATTTGCCTAGCCTGGGATAGCTGGAGCTACCAGGCTGAAGATTTTTTAATCACCCAATTAACATCGTTAGGAGTGTGTGCCTGGTGGCTCTAGCTGCCCCAGGTGAAGACGTCTTCTCTCCCCACCTGAAGACCAATCCAAAGACTGTGTTTTTTATGTTTTGCCATCTGGGGAGTGCACCCACCCACAGCTGCGAGGGGAGACCTGCCCTCGCAGTTCACCCCCCCCCCTTCCCACCCCCCTCTCTCCTTCTCTGTTACTCTGTTTCTCCCCTCTCTCTCTGAGACCCCTTTCTTCTAATTTTAAAAAAAAAGAGATAAAACAATTAAGACAACTGAGCAGAGGGAGCAAGGCCCCTCCCCAATTGCCAACTAGGGGAGTGGTGTGCCTCATTAAGGGCTCCTCTGCTCAGTTAATATACGAGGCCAATAAAGACCATTAAGGCCTGTGACTTTGGGGTGGGTGTAGCCCTTAGAGGGACCCCGTGATGGCGACCCCATCCACGCCGGTGGCAGGGCCAGCGAGGACATATGCGCAGGTGGCAACCGCTTCCACGGCACCTCCTGCGCCACCCGCTGCGCTGCCACCTTTCAGATTAATCACCAAAAAACACGGGGTCAAGAGCTACACTCACCCCACAATGACCATCGAGGAGTGCGTGCGGGCGATGGCTGGGGTAGTCGGCCCCTCGGCCATTGTCGCAGCCTCCAAGATGTCTGGGAAGGCCATGTTCTTCCTGGGGTCGGAGCGAGCGGTGTCCCTGGCCCTCGAAAAGGGGCTCACGGTGGGCGGGACGTTCCTGCCGGTGGACCCTCTCGAGGCCACCGCGCAGAGGGTCATCGTGTCAAACGTCCCGCCCTTTGTTTCCGCTGAGCTCCTCCTCCCTCACCTACACCAACTGGGGGAGGTAAGGTCGGGGATCAACCCCATACCGCTCGGCCTCAGGGAGAACAGCCTGTGCCACGTGTTCTCCTTCCGCCGCCAGCTCTTTGTCCGGCTGGCGCGGGAGGACATGACGGAAGGGCACTTTAATGTGGTGCACGAGGGGACTGCCTACCGCGTCTTCTGGACGTCGGACGGCGTGCGGTGCCATGCCTGCATAGAGGTGGGGCACATTCGCAAGAACTGCCCCACCTCCAAGGCCGCCAAACCACCGAAGGCGGCCAAGGCTGGCGCCGCCGCCACCCCTCCCCCTAGTTGCGTCCGCGTGCCGGGAGCCATAGGTGCGCGGGCATCGTCGGAGGCCTTTGTTTTCAGGGCCTCCGGCGGGGGGGAGGGAGAGCGTCCGAGCGGAAAGAAGGCGCGGAACAAGGAGAAACATCTGGAGGCGGGTCCCCTCGGTGCGCCAGACAATTTGTTTACCGCGCTCGGCCCAACCCAGTCACCGGCGAGCGCGGGGTGCCCCGAGCCCGTGCCCGAGCCCTTGAACAACACCACAGAGGGGCCCGGGCGCGGGCAAGAAAAGGAAAAGGGGGGGGCGGAGCGGGAGGCCTCGGCAGACATGGAGGTCTCCCTGCCTCCGTGCACCCCCAGGAACAAAAGGAGGCACGGCTCCGATGAGGCGGAGGGGTAACAACATCCCTCCGCGGAGGAGTCGGTGCCCGCCGCGTGTCCCGTGTCCCCCACCAGCGCCCCCAAGCTGCGCCGTAGGCGAGAGGAGTCTGTCCCCGGGGAGGGTGAAACAGTTGAGGCTGCCCAGCCTCAGCCTCCCGGGGATGGCGTGGAGGATCTGCCCGTCGTGGGGGGCATGGGGACCGCGGAGGAAAGCATTGCCGCCGGGCCGGGCGTCCCGGGGACTGAGGCGGGCGGGGCCGAAAAGGCCGAACCTGAGCCCGCCCAGCCAATACCCAACTTCCCCCGGGATTTGCTCGACCCGGCAGAGAATGAAACAACTGATTTTAATGATACTGTACATGCTGGGCCGGGGGGTGGCAGCGGGGAGGGGGAGGAACACCCACCCTCGCCCCTTACTTTGGAGCTGGAGCACTTGGGGAGCCTGGGGATTTCCTATGGCCGGGTCTCTCCTTGTTCCCCGGTTCCTGGGGCGGAGGGGGAACCCCTTCCGCTGTCGTTTCCGGACCCAGCACCATTTTTAAAAGAGCACAGTGGGGACTCCTCTGCCGACGATCCTGGGGGTGGGATCGGGGCAGAGCCAGGGCCGGTTGGAGCGGCCGGTTCATTTGCCGTGCCTTGTGCGGTCGATGGGCCGGCTGCTGGCGGCCACCTCCCGGAGGAGGACGGGGACTCGGTGGGGGACGCGGGAGAAGAACTAGAGACCACCGCCAGCGAGGCGGTGGATCTGCTCGCGGCCGCCGCCGAGACCATCCTCATTCCTGCAAAGGAACTCCGGGACTTTTTGGCCCAGAGCCGGGGTCGCTGCGACCAAGCCCGACTGGCCCTGGAAAAATGGTCCGAGCCAGAGCTGATCAAGGGGTCCGTCCGCGCCGCCGTCAAAACCTTGGCCGCGGGCGGGCCCTTGACAAAGGAGCAGCACCTTGAGCTGCGCGAGCTCGAGGGACTCCTCGCTGGGCTGCGGAGGGAGCGGAGCTCAACAAAAGACTCCGCTCCCTCCCCACAATAGGTTAAGGTAGAGGTTGCACTATGCTTTTGCCATGAAGATAACCATAGCCAGCCTCAACATCAACGGCGGCAGAGGGGCACGCCGTAGATTTGACAATTTTTCGCTCCAGCCGTAGGGGAAATATGCGGTTTGCTTCCTGCAAGAAACCCACACCGTTCCGGGAGACGAAGCCACGTGGCTCCTGGAATGGCAAGGAGAGGTCCGCATGAGCCACCTCACCGCCATTTCTAGTGGGGTGGCCATCTTGCTGGGCCCGCATTTTCAGCCGGAGATCTTGGGGGTCGAGGAGCCAGTGCCAGGCCGCTTGCTGCACGTAACGGTTCGCCTGGGGGACGTGCCGCTCCATCTCGTGAACGTGTACGCCCCTCAGCCCGGCCCGCAGCAAACGCGCTTCTTTGAAGAGGTGTCCGCTCTTCTTGGCTCCGTCGACGTCGGCGACTGCATTGTCCTCGGGGGGGATTTTAACTGCACCCTCGAGGCGAGGGACCGCTCCGGTGCCCCGCAGTGCATGACGGCGATGGAGAAGTTGAGGGACCTGGTCGGGTCCTTCGACTTGGTGGACGTCTGGCGAAATCTCCACCCCGACTCCAGCGCCTTTACTTGGGTGAGGCCTGGAGTAGGATGATCTAGAGTCGACCGCCTTTACGTGTCTCGGGCGTACGTTTCCTGCGTCCCGGCGGCCTCCATGCGGCCGGTGCCGTGTTCGGACCACCACCTTGTGTGGGCGGAGCTCGCTTCGCTCCTTGCGAGGACGGGGTCCGCGTACTGGCACTTTAACAACCGGCTGCTGGAGGACGTGCGGTTCCAGGACTCGTTCCGTCGATTCTGGTCCGACTGGAGAAGGAAGCAGGGGGGCTTCCCCTCCTTGAGGCTATGGTGGGACGTGGGCAAGGCTCACGTCTGCGTCTTCTGTCAAGAGTACGCGAGGGGGTCGACCAAGAGGCGGGCGGCCAGGGTCGGGCGCCTAGAAAAAGAGGTGCTCGACCTGGAATCCCGTCTCGGTCAAGTCGTCCAGGACCCGGCCCTGCGGACGGTGTACGAAGCGAAGAAGGCCGCGCTGAAGGACCTGCAGCTCGTCGGGTCCCGAGGCGCGTTCGTGAGGTCGCGGATCCAGTTCCTGCGGGATCTGGACCGCGGCTCCCCCTTCTTCTACTCGCTGGAAAAAAGGCAGAGTGTCCGTAAGCAGCTCTTGACGCTGCTGGCCGACGACGGCTCTCTCGTCTCGGATCCGGAGGGCGTCAACAACAGGGCCCGAGAATATTACGGGGCTCTGTTCTCTCCGGATCCGTCCAGCGAGGAAGCGCGTAGAGTTTTGTGGGAGGACCTGCCGAAGGTCAGCCCGGAGGGCGCCGAAAATCTGGAAGCTCCACTAAGCCTGGCGGAGCTGACCGGTGCCCTCGCCCGGCTCTCGAGGGGAAAATCCCCGGGGCTGGACGGGCTGACCGTGGAGTTCCACAGGGCGTTCTGGGACGTCCTGGGGGGCGACTACGCGCGGGTCCTGGGGGAAAGTCTGGCGACCGGGGAGATGCCCCTCTCTTGGCGCAGGGCAGTCATCGTCCTGCTGCCTAAGAAGGGCGATCTCCGCCTCCTTAAGAACTGGCGCCCGGTCTCCCTCCTCAGCACGGACTACAAAATCTTCGCCAGGGCGATGTCTGCTCGCCTTGGTGCCGTGCTGGACCACATGATCCACCCCGACCAGTCCTACACGGTCCCGGGCCGGACAATCCACGATAACATCCATCTGGTCCGGGACCTCATCCATTATTCCCAGGAGGCTGGTCTGTCGGTCGCCTTCCTATCCCTCGACCAAGAGAAGGCGTTCGACAGGGTGGATCACGAGTATCTGCTCGGAACTCTGCGCGCTTTCGGGTTCGGGACGCATTTCGTCGCCCGGATCCGACTTTTGTACGCCGCCGCGTAGTGTCTGATTAAGGTTAACGGGTCCTTGACGGCGCCCCTTCGCTTTAGGAGAGGGGTGCGCCAGGGATGCCCCATGTCCGGCCAGTTATACGCCGTTTGCGTGGAGCCTTTCCTGCGCCTCTTGCGGACGAGGTTGACGGGACTGGCTCTGCAAGGGCCGGGCGTGGAGGTCGTCCTCTCGGCTTACGCCGATGACGTGCTCCTCGCGGTAGAGGATCCCGCTGACCTGCGGAGGATGCGTGAGTGCCAGGAGATTTACTCGGCCGCGTCCTCCGCCAGGATCAACTGGGAGAAATGTTCCAGACTCCTGGTGGGTCAGTGGCGGGTGGACTCCCTGCCGGAGGAGCTCAGGCCTTTTGCCTGGAGCACGACCCATCTCCTCTATCTGGGAGTCTACCTTAGCCCCGACGAGGGAGCCTGGCCGGCGAACTGGCAGGAGCTGGAGGCCAAGGTCGCCGCTCGCCTAGGGCGCTGGACAGGACTGCTCCGAGTGCTGTCCTACAGGGGTCGAGCGCTAGTCATAAACCAGCTGGTGGCCGCAATGCTGTGGTACCGGCTGGTCACTTTGACCCCTCCCCCTGCGTTTGTCGCCAAGATACAGAAGAAGCTGGTGGACTTCTTCTGGAACAACAGGAAGCACTGGGTCTCTGCCGCGGTCTTGAGTCTCCCGCTTGAGGAGGGCGGTCAGTCGTTGGTGTGCGTCAGCGCCCAGCTCGCGACTTTCCGTCTTCAGACCCTGCAGAGATACCTTTACGTCGAGCCCCCTCCTAGGTGGTGTGCTCTGGCGAGGTATTTCTTCCGCCAGCAGCGTGACCTCAATTATGACACGCAGCTCCTGTTTGTGAACTTGGGGGGTGCCAGGACCGCCCTCCGGGAGCTGCCTGTCTTTTACAGGGAACTCATAAGGGTCTGGAACAAAGTCTCCACCAAGCGCAGCTCTCCGCCGGCTGGAGTGGCGGCCGTCCTGCAGGAACCGCTGCTCGGGAATCCGTACCTCCACGGCCGAGGTTTTATGTGGCGGTCGGATGAGAGGGCTGTGGCTGGTGAGGTGACCAGGGTCAGGGACCTGCTCGATGGCGGAGGAGCGGGCTGGATGGCGCCAGACACGCTGGCGCGGCGCCTAAATTCTGCCAACGTCCGCCACGCGGCCGATGCCATCGAGTCGCTAAAAACAGCTCTGGGCCCTGACTCCGTTAGGTGCATCGAGGAGGCTCAAGCACGTGGGGAGATCCCGTCCGAACTGACCCCCGTCCGGACGGAATTCCTCATCGGCGCCAAACCCCGGAACCTCCCTCGGGGGCCGGCGCCTCACAACTTGAGCCGCCTCGGGGAAATCCCCTCCGTGCCTTTCAGTTCCGCGCGGAGGGGTTTCCTGTACGGGCTGCTCCTGCACACCCTCAACTTTGCCATCCTCGCCGGCCGTCCGGACACGCCATGGCGTACTATCTTGCCGTCCGGAGGAGGCGGGGGTCCCCGATGGAGGGCACTCTACGCAGGGGTCCTCCCACTATTCATCGGGGACTTGGCCTGGAGGGTGGTGCACGGAGCAGTGTCGTGCAACAAATTTTTAAGCCGGTTCACGGACTCCCAGGCCGCCTGCAATTTCTGCGGTCTGGAAGAGTCCGTGTTCCATGTTTTTATGGAATGCACAAGGTTGCAGCCCCTGTTTTATTATTTGAAGGGGCTGCTCCTGAAATTCTGGCTGCACTTCAGTCCCACTCTCCTGATCTTTGGGCACCCTGTGCGGAGGGGAGCGAGTAGGTCCGAAGGCCTCCTCGTAGGACTGCTCCTGGGCACGGCCAAGGGTGCCATCAGCCGGTCCAGGCAGCGGGCGGTCGAGGGGGTCGTTCAACCTGACTGCCTGCCTCTCTTCCGCTCTTACATCTGGTCCAGGGTGTCCTTGGAGATGGAGCACGCGGTGTCCACCGGTACGCTCGCGGCCTTCCGCGAGAGGTGGGCACCGGAGGGACTGGAGTGCATCATCACGCCCGGCAACCAAATTTTAATTTGATTTTACGTTTTTAAGTTTAATTTGTTTTAATTGCCGGTGCTTTTAGTGTCCCCCTTCCCTTTTATAGCGGGCACTGGGGAAAATTGTGATTTTAGTGCCCAAAAAAAAACCAAAAAAAAGAAAAACACAAAAAAAAACAAAAAAAGGGGGGGAAAAAAAAAAAGGGCCTTGTAAATGTCTGGAGTGTCACCCAGGTCGGGTGGCACCATTTAATGTTTTATGTTTTGCAGGTGAACTCCAAAAAGAGTTTCATGCATAAGGACCCCCAGGTCCCTCTGCACCGCAGCATGTTGTAATTTCTCCCCATTCAAATAATATTCCCTTTCACTGTGTTTTTTTCCAAGGTGGATGACCTCACATTTTCCGACATTGCATTCCATCTGCCAAACCTTAGCCCATTCGCTTAACCTATCTAAATTTCTTTGCAGCATCTCTGTGTCCTCTACACAACCCGCTTTCCCACTAGTCTTAAGTGTCATCTGCAAATTTTGTTACACTACACTATGTCCCCTCTTCCAGGTCATCTATGTATATTGTAAACAGATGTGGTCCCAGCACCGATCCCTGTGGCACACCATAACCACCGATTTCCAACTCGAAAAGGACCCATTTATCCCGACTCTCTGCTTTCTGTTAGCCAGCCAATTCTCGATCCATGCTAATACATTTCCTCTGACTCCGCGTACCTTTATCTTCTGCAGCTTATCAAATGCCTTTTGGAAATCTAAATACACCACATCCATCGGTACACCTCTATCCACCATGCTCGATATATCCTCAAAGAATTCCAGTAAATTAGTTAAACATGATTTCCCCTTCATGAATCCATGTTGCGTCTGCTTGATTGCACTATTCCTATCTAGATGTCCTGCTATTTCTTCCTTAATGATAGCTTCAAGCATTTTCCCCACTACAGATGTTAAACTAACTGGCCTATCGTTACCTGCCTTTTGTCTGCCCCCTTTTTTAAACAGAGGCGTTACATTAGCTGCTTTCCAATCCGCTGGTACCTCTCCAGAGTCCAGAGAATTTTGGTAGATTATAACGAATGCATCTGCTATAACTTCCGCCATCTCTTTTAATACCCTGGGATGCATTTCATCAGGACCAGGGGACTTGTCTACCTTGAGTCCCATTAGCCTGTCCAGCACTACCCCCCCTAGTGATAGTGATTATCTCAAGGTCCTCCCTTCCCACATTCCTGTGACCAGCAATTTTTAGCATGGTTTTTGTGTCTTCCACTGTGAAGACCGAAGCAAAATAATTGTTTAAGGTCTCAGCCATTTCCACATTTCCCATTATTAAATCCCCCTTCTCATCTTCTAAGGGACCAACATTTACTTTAGTCACTCTTCCGTTTTATATATCGATAAAAGCTTTTACTATCTGTTTTTATGTTTTGCGCAAGTTTCCTTTCGTAATCTATCTTTCCTTTCTGTAGTGCCAATTACATCATACTAGACACCCTTTGTATGCAGACATCCTTTCGGTGTGCAGATACTATGGGCTGGAAATTGAGTTGTTTAGCGCCTCTGTTAGCGCCCCGGAGAGGCGGTAGTTCGTCTCGAAATGCTTACCACCCAGGCGCACAGCTTTCAGCGCCCGGCCGGGACATTTGGTGCCGGTTTTGCCGCAGCGCCAAATGCTAGCGCCTCGCTCTGTAATTGCATTCAGCTCTGTCGACACACTGATCTCGATTTCCTCCTCATCTTCCCCGTCATGTGAAGAAGACAGCTGGAGGGCAGGCTGCTGCTTGTCTGGCTCATCATCTGTAAGCACAAAGCAACAGGAGTGTGGGTAGCAGCTTGGGAGGAGGCAGAAAGTTAAGAAGGAGGGGACATAATTATTTTTGAACTACATGTTGTAAGACACTGTAGGGGAGGACGAAAACCCCCTCATTTTACCCAGAAGGAAAAGGGCTGTGGGATCAGTCTGTGCTGTGAATTGAAACCGATGGAAGGAAAACTTTGGGACACAAATGGAGACCCCCCCCCCCGTGTTTGGACTCATAGGAAAGGGAATTTAATTTGGAACTATCTACCAGAAAGTTTGAAATCCTAAAGTGCACATGGAAGAAACTATGAACTTTAATCGAATTTGGGATTTTTTTTAAGGTCTGCAAGAAAAGGGGTGGAGTCAATATCAAAAGGGCCAGTTTGGACATTGGAACTAATCAAATTGTCTGGGAACTGTATACCCTCGAAACTTGCCCCTTGAAAACATTAGCATTTAAACAATGCCACATACATATTCCAACACCTTTTTCATCAGGCATAGAAATATCTGGCTCAGGCCAGACTAGCACAATGGCTACAGGAGGCCAATGCAATCAACACCCACTCAAACCTTGAGTAGGTTAAGATCAGTGGGGAAAAAAACCTAAAAACCTCAAACTGTTGCATTTTTCAAAATCAAAAGTCCACCAATGAGAAGAATCGACTTCAGCAGGAGAGGCGGACTGGATAATCTGGCTATAAAAAAAGGGGTTTCTGACGTAGTGAGAGAGAGGAGTGATGATTTTCCCTGCCCTGGTGATTCAACAACCACAACCACAGGCCTCTCGACACTGAAGGAAAACCAGCGTCCGAAGACACCAAAGATAGAAGAAACAAACCACCAGACTGCGGAAGGCACAGTAGTGAGTATAACCTCTGGTCCCCAGAACTCCCAACTCAGTTAGGCCAGGAAAGGTGGGAGGTTGGGCATTGTACTGCTAAACTGGTGTAAAGATTTTCGTTGTGTCCGTTTAGTGGGATTTAGGGGGATTGTTTTGTTGGTGTATTGCTGTTTGTTGAGTTACACCTTGCCAAATAAATTGGAAGCCTAAAGTTCCTCTTGGAATCACCTTGTCTCAGTTCTATTGTATTACATCTCCTGATCGTGAGTCTTATGTCAGAACCGTGTAAGGGAAGCTAGGAGCGCCTCGAAAACACTCAACTGTGTGTCACAGGCTAGGGAAGAAGGGGTTAGGAGTGTTTGACACTCACAGGTGCCTCACAGGCTAGGCATAAGCTGTGGGGACGCACGAGTCTCAAAACCCCCTTCATAAGCTGTGGACACAGTCTCTCCAGGGGTGCTCTTGCAGCACTCAGGGTACCTCACAGGCCAGGCATAAGCTGTGAGGGCAGAAGCCCAGAGAGAGACACCCAAGACACAACAACAACCCTGTGAAAACCCCTTACAGACACCCATCTCATTCACAAACCATCACTCTGCCTCGCCGGCCACTACCGCCATGACTGGTGCGCCGATGAGGGCGGGCACTCGTTCCTCCATCTTGGTGAGGTCCTGGAGGTCAGGCTTACCTGCGTCTGTCCGCTCCTGCTCTCTGGGCGAGTTTGGTCTACAATGACTGAAACAGGAAGTTGTCAGTGGGTCTGCAGCTACTCATGTGCCACATGTATCTGCAGTAAGTGACTCGCTACTAATGTCCCGAGGTGTGCACCTCTGCATCTCAGCCTGCGTAACAGTGGATGTATTATCGGTGGGATTAGGGGATAAAGAGCTTTGAGTAAGTATGATCCTTAAGCAGCATACTAAGCTTAAATAAAGGAGACTATGAAGGTATGAGGATGGAGTTGGGTATTCCATTCTCCCAGTTTCTTTGTTTCTGTTGCACCTTTTCTGACGATGCCACCTTTCACACCAGTGCTTCCGATATAGCTTCCTTTTTTCTCAACTGAGGATTCCCCTCAATCATGGTTGACAAGACCCTCAACTGTGTCTATCCCATTTCCCATTCATCTGCCCTCACCCCTTCTCCTCCCTCCCAGAACCACAATAGGGTACCCCTTGGCCTCACCTTCAATCCCACCAGCCTCCACATTCAGCAGATCATCCTCCATCATCTCCACCACCTCCAGCTTGATGCCACCACCAAACACATGTTCCCCTCCCATTCACTTTCAGCATTCCGAAGGTACCGTTCCCTCCATGACACCCTAATCCACTTTTCAATCACCCTCAACACCTCTTTTCCTTGCAAGCACAGGAGATGCAACACCTGCCCTTTCACCTGCTCCCTTTCCATCGTCCAGTTCAAACACTCCTTCCAGGTGATACCGTGATTTACTTGTATACCATATTTGCTGCTCACAATGCAGTCTCCTGTACTTTGGGGAGTAGAAACGTAGATTGGGTGACCACTTTGCTGAACACTTTGTTCAGTTTGGAAGCATGATCCTAAGCTTCTGGTCGCTTGCCATTTTTATTTTCTGTCCCACTCCCACTCTGACCTCTCTGTCCTTGGCCTCCTACATCATTCCAATGAAGCTCGAGGAACAGCACCTCATCTTTCGATTAGGCACATGACAAACTTCTGGACTTAACATCAAGTTCAACAATTGCAGATCAGAAGCACTGCTCCCATTTTTTCAGCTAGTTACAGCTCCTCTAGACCCATCTTTTATTTCTTTGCTTGTCCCATTACCATCCCCTTTGGCCTTGCTCCATCATTCCTTTTGTCATTTAATCACTCCTGCTCTCCACCCTATCACAGGCCTTCCCTTTTGGTTTTTCTTCCTCACCCACCTCACTTCCCTGCCTCTGTACTTGCTTAAAAACTGATCCCTCTAATTTCTTTTTGTTCTGGCGAAAGATCATCGACCTGAAAAGCAGAGAAGTCCTGCTATAACTGTACAGGGTATTGGTGAGGACACATCTGGAGTACTGCGACAGTTTTGGTCTCTGTATTTAAGGAAGGAAAAACTTGCATTAGAGGCTGTTCAGAGAATGTTCACTAGGTTGATTCTGGAGATTAGGGGGTTGACTTATGAGGATAGGTTGAGTAGGTTGGACCTATACACATTGGAGTTCAGATGAATGAGAGGTGATCTGATTGAAACTTATAAGATAATGAGGGGGCTCGACAAGGTAGATGCATAGAGGATATTTCCATTCATAGGGGAAACTAAAACTAGGGGACATAGGGCTAGAATTTCTCTAGCCTGTTTTTCTGGCGCCCTCACTCGAGGTGGGCCACTTTTGTCTGGCTCCCAAGCGCGCCGAAAAAAGACCTCCATATTCTGGCCGCTCCCCAGCCTCTCCTCGGTCGTGGCGCAGCGTGGCCCAATGGATTGGGGGTGGAACCAGGTCCCAGCGCTGAAAACAGTGCCAGGACCTCAGCTAGAGTCTGCGCGCATGTGCAGTAGCTCCTGGCAGGCCGTTTCTGCAAACGCGTGCTGCAAGCTGTGTGGGAGGGGCCCGAAGCACGCCGTCCATAGCCCTGGCTGAATGGGCTCCCTCATCGGTGGCCAGAGTGTGCTCTGCAGGCTGTGTCATCTGATTTTTTTCTTCCCTTCATGTTAAAAGATGATTTGATTCCTTTCAGCCTTGGATCAGGGGATTTATAGATTAGAAACACTAAGAAAATCAAGATGGAACTTTGGCCTGGGAGGGGCCTGTGATGATGGTTCTTGAATCCACCAGTGGCGACGCCTCTGACCTGATTGTAAAACTCCTGAAGAGTTTCTGGTGGTCTGGGTTTGTAACTCTTGACCAGATGAATCGGGGATTCATGCGGGTGTTTGATGCCATGCTGGACATCAGTCTAGACATACTTCGAGGACTCTGAAGGGGCTTGTAGACCATTGTCATCAGTAAGAGGTTATCACCAAAGCCCTCCAAGATCAGTGCCCCAAACATGAAGCCAGGCCCTCTGTGAGCGAGGACGGGAGTAACTGCGTCGTGCAGGTGGCCCAGTAAGCGGCTCCGACAGCAGGAACAGATGCGCCTGAGCAGAGGGAACGTCCACCGCATCTCGGGAGAACAAGATCCTCAGGATACTTAAGTCCAAGGGGCTGGCTCCAGACCTTCCAGAGCATTTGATCAAGAGGGTACTTCCACCTCCCCCCTCCTCTACCCTCTCCTCCCTCCCCCCTCCTCCTCCTCCCTCCCCCCCTCCTAGCCCTGGCCGAATGGGCTCCTTCATCGGCGGCCCACTGCGTTCCCTAAGGTAGGACTTCTATTTTTTATTTGTTATTTACTGATTGATTTTGGTGCTTTAGGTGCAGGGTTCCTTCTATTTTATTTGTTAATTAATTACTTATTACTTTTTGTGCTTTGCTTGGTGCTTGGTGGTGCTTTAAATGTAGTTACTTGCGCTGATTCCTTAACTGTAAGTAAGGTCTTTCTGTGTGGAC
The DNA here is from genome assembly GCF_044704955.1 of Pristiophorus japonicus. Taxonomy (NCBI): domain Eukaryota; kingdom Metazoa; phylum Chordata; class Chondrichthyes; family Pristiophoridae; genus Pristiophorus; species Pristiophorus japonicus. The sequence continues at coordinate 67,085,587 of NC_091981.1, forward strand.
AAAGGTGGACACATATGCTGCCATAAGTTAGTTTAGTACAACTTTTTCTGGCCAAATTGGCATAAATAGTGTTAGTGGCTGGGAACGCCCCCTTTTGAAAAAAAAAACTGACCTAACAAAAAAGCTAACTAACTCACTTATACTGGCGCAAATTAAATGGCTATATTTGCAACTAAAAAGATACACCAAAAAAATCAAGTTACACCAAAAAAAACGGTGCAACTCATGGGGAAATTTGGGCCCAAAGTCTTAGAATAAGGGCCGCCCATTTAAAACTGAAAGGAGGAGAAATTTCTTCTCTCAGAAGGTTGTAAATCTATGGAATTCTCTGCCCCAGAGAGCTGTGGAGGCTGGGTCATTGAATATATTTAAGGCGGAGATAGACAGATTTTTGAGCAATAAGGGAGTAAAGGGTTATGGGGAGTGGGCAGGGAAGTGGAGTTGAGTCCATGATCAGATTGGCCATGATCTTATTGAATGGCGGAGCAGGCTCAAAGGGCCAAATGGCCTACACCTGCTCCTATTTCTTATGTTCTTATGAAATGTTAACTCTCCACAGATGCTGTCTGACCTGCTGAGTATTTCCAGCATTTTCTGTTTTTCTATTATATATAAAATATTTCTCCCTGCATTCTCACCATACAAAATGAGTTTCACTGCTTCAAACAACAAACATCTTTCAGAGCTCACACATTTACCATCCTTCTCACGATACAAGAATGAACATATTTAATTAACTCTCTCCCCTTCCCAAAAATACATTGACCCTGATGATTTATGTATGTCTATCTATCCTGTGGCCTTCAAGCCAATTGCTGATTCAGCTGCCAAATAAATTATTTCTCTCTCCAACTTCACCAGCTCAAATCAAAACAGGCAGAAGCCAAACTCCCAATTATTAGCTCTTATAGTCAATTACAAACAGCAATTATTTATACTTTTCCAAATTATTATTATAGAGGTCCTTCTCTGTCATTTTAAACAAGTGCTTTCACACTGCAAGTCCAACACCTCAAAGCAAAAAATTCAAACACCTCTTTAGAATGACTGACCACTGTAGACGATTACATTTACAATTGATTCTCTGGTCACTTCCTATGGCATTTTAATTATTGTTACACGTTAAATTTATTTAATTCAATTTATTTACTCGATCACCTCAATCTCAGGTTAACATCCAACATAGAAAACTTCCATCCGCCTTTGGGACTATAAGGGAATCAGCCATCAAATTGTCAGCATATTTTTAAATGCTCTTGCACCTTCACATTAATGCATAACACTCTTCTTAGGCAGTCCCTCGGAGTTGAGGATGACTTGCTTCCACTCTAAAATGATTCTCATGTGACTGATGAGTCCGATGCGGGAACTACAGTCTCTGTCACAGGTGAGGCAGACGGTGGTTGAAGGAGCTGGTGGGTGGGTCGCTTGGGTTGCCGTGTGCTCCTTTCGCAGTTTACGTTTGGCTTCGGCTTGCTCTCGACGTAGACACTCGAGGTGTTCAGTGCTTTCCCAGATGCTTTTCCTCCACTTTGGGCAGTCTTGGGCCGGGGATTCCCAGGTGTCGGTGGGGATGTTGCACTTTTTCAAGGAGGCTTTGAGGGTGTCCTTGAAGCATTTCCTCTGCCCACCTAGTGCTCGCTTGCCGTGTCGGAGCTCCGAGTAGAGTGCTTGTTTTCGGAATCTCGTATCAGGCTTGTGGATGTCGTGGCCCGCCCAGCGGAGCTGATCGAGCATGGTCAGTGCTTCGATGCTGGGGATTTTGACCTGAGCGAGAACGCTGGCATTGGTGTGCCTATCCTGCCAATGGATTTGCAGAATCTTGCGGAGGCAGCTTTGGTGGTACTTCTCCAGTGCTTTGAGGTGGCTGCTGTACATAGTCCATGTCTCTGAAGTATTTAGCAGGGCTGGTATCACTACTGCTCTGTAGACCATGAGCTTGGTGCCGGTTTTGAGGTCCTGGTCTTCAAACACTCTCTTCCTCAGGCGACTGAAGACTGCACTGGCACACTGAAGGCAGTGTTGGACTTCGTCATCGACATCTGCCCTTGTTGACAGTAGGCTCCCGAGGTATGGTAAATGGTCCACGTTATCCAAGGCCTCATCATGGATTTTGGGGAGCAGTGCTGCATGGCAGGGGCAGATTGGTAGAAGACCTTTGACTTACGGATGTTTAGTGTAAGGCCCATACTCTCGTACGCTTCAGTGAAGTTGTTGATGATGGCTCGGAGTTCGGCCTCCGAGTGCGGACAGACACAGGCGTTGTCTGCATACTGTAATTCAATGACAGAGAGGCAGTCAGTGCATTCTGGAAGAAGCACTTCGAAGACCTCCTCAACCGAGACTCTGTCTTCGACGTGAGTGCCCTCGATATCACCCACCACCACCTCAGCACAACCCCAGCCCGGCATGAGGTAGAAAAGACCATCCAACAACTGAGGAACAACAAGGCTTCAGGAGCAGATAGAATCCCCGCTGAAGCAGTAAAACATGGCGGAGAAGCATTATTGGCCCGAATACACAATCTCATTTCTCTCATTTGGAAGGAGGAGAGCATGCCAGGGAATCTCAGAGACGCGGTAATCGTGACCATCTTCAAGAAAGGCGACAAGACCGATTGCGGTATCTACAGAGGAGTTTCCCTGCTGTCTGCCACAGGGAAAGTCATCCCAAGAATCCTCCTCAATTGCCTTCTCCCTGTGGCTGAAGAGCTCCTCCCAGAGTCGCAATGCGGATTCCGCCCACTAAGGGCCACAATGGACATGATCTTCACCACGCGGCAAATCCAAGAGAAATGCAGGGAACAGCACTAACCCCTGTACATGGCCTTCTTTGACCTCACAAAGGCCTTCGGCACTGTCAACCGTGAGGGATTATGGAGTGTCCTCCTCAAATTCGACTGCCCTCAAAAGTTTGTCGCCATCCTTCACCTGCTTCACGACGACATGTGGCTCGGTGTCAAAAGTATTTTTATTGTTAACGCTCTTGTTAAGCACCTTGGAACATTTTAGTACATTAAAGGTGCTATATAAATGTGAGTTGTCATTGCTGAAGTTATATGTAGGCAAGAATTAGTAAGGGTGGCATGTCCCCTTCCCTGCAGGACACAAGTGCTCGTGTACAGGTATCAAATTTACCAAATTCAATTACACAGTTTGCCATAAGTTGTTACTCAAGTACCATAATCACTAATCCTAACCATAGCCAAGTGTTTTATTCAATCAGATCTTATGCAAGTATGCAGCCTTAGTAATGATAATTTTATTACACCCCTCACTCTATCTCTGAATATCTACTTTGCCTCAGCATAATGTCCTGTTCCCTTGTTCCTACTGAACTAAAGAGTTCATTCAATTATGTCAGGTATGTTAAGCAGCTTCACTAAACTTAACTCCCTTTTCAGAAAACTCTGGTCCTATACTTTTATTTTTTTCCTTTCCCATGAAGTTTTGGCTGATGAAAGGTAATTGACCTGAAACATTAACTCTGTTTCTCTCTCCACAGATGCTGCCTGACCTGCTGAGTATCTCCAGCATTTTCTGTTTTTATTTCAGATTACCAGCATCTACAGTATTTTGCTTTTGTATTATTGTTGTACTTGTTGATTTTCAAATGCTTTGGGGCCATGCACGCCAGTGTTGCACCCTGGGAGCAGGAATTTTGCCTGCCAACTGCCTGCAATGCTGAACCCACCATAAATCTTGAGTTCAGCTCATTTAAATTTGCTCGGCATTTCTTTGGTGCTCCAAGGAAGTAATGAGCTGAATGGTTTGGGAACTGCTGGAACAGAAGAAGAAATGACTGATGATTGCTGCAGGAGGCTGGAGGAACAGTATGTAAATAGTGAACCTTATGCAAGACTGAGCAGATTGTCAGGTAGTTGTTACAGATGGTTTACATGAGATCTTGAAGTACGCCTTCTACTGAAGGAACAGGAAAAGGCATCCACAGAAGGGAGCAGTTCAATGGAAGGTGATAGAAAGAAATAGCCCAGACTACAGACACGCCTGACTGAACAGAAGAACAGAAGCACTGCTGGAAGGAATCTCAGAAAAATGTCTCACATGCCATGTGGCGAGAGGAGTATAGAACATAATCAAGAGGTGCACAATTACTTTGTAGATTTTGAAAATGCCTTTAACAGAATGAACTGGGTCAACCTAAAAGAGGTACTAAACAATATTGGTGTGAATGGGAGCAATAGGCGCCTAATAAAGGCTTTGTATATGGGATAAATTACAAATGTTAATGTAGCAGATGGAGAGTCAGAACCAGGAGTAATTGAAAGAGGAGTGGGACAAGGATGCTGTTTGTCATCTGTGTTGTTCAAGCTGTACACAGAAGCAATTACAGTAGAAACGCTTCATCAGATTTGCTGATGACAAAGCCTTGGTAGCAAGGTCTGTGAATGGACTACAGTTGTTGGCAGGTAGCCAGAAAGCTACAGTAATGGATTATGGAATGAAGATCAATGTAGGTAAGACCAAAGTTATGAAAGTTTCTGGGAATGCAGGTGAAAGAGTGAGCATTTTAATAAATGAGAGACAGTTGGATCTGATGAGACTCAAGTGCAGCTTAACCTGCTAAAGGAAATCTACCCCACCCCGCACCATGCCTATTGGCTTGCCCACCCATCAAAGCTCCGCCTCCTCTCATTGGTGCATTGGCACTGCCCATCAACTTTACTTTCCTAATTTCTCCTGAGCTGCTCACAGCAGTGCCTGGGCAATTAAGCTGTCATTCCGGAAGACTCCTGGACAATCTGGGAGTAATCCAAATTTAGTGAACCCCAGCGGGTTTAGCTGGGTAGCCTGGCCACCTTCTCAGAAGAGCAGGTTAAAGTAGAAGACAGCAGGAACAGTGTGGGAAATTGGCAGTAAGTTTCACAGCCAATTATAACTGTCCCCTCATCTATGAATTGTGTAACAAACAGGCTGGACTTATTTTTTTATTCCTCATGCACCAGTTAGCAAGAAACCAAATTAATTATCGAACAGACAAAAATACTCAAATTTTGTCACAGAGAAAGATAGGAGGCGATTTTCGCCAAATATATGAACCGCGAAATTCGTCAGTTAAAGCCAGTTTCAGAAAAAAAATGCCGGCTGCCTCGCTTCCGCCCACTTCAGGCATGGCCCACTCTGGTTGCCACCTTGACATGTGTGTGTGCACCAGCAGTATGCAGAGTAGGCAGATAGTGACGGCAATTAGTTTGTAATGCTGACTTGACCACGACCTGCCATTTTGGACGTTGCCGTTCCAAACAACACCCCCTCCTAAAAACACACCAGTGCTGTTTAAAGGGATGTGTCCAACTTGCAGGTAAGTTAATTATTTCTCTTGTACTGGCTCTTGCAGATACTAATATTGGCTTGCAAGATGTTCTTAAAATGTGCAGGGAGTGCTGCTGGACTTTGGGAAGGTATTGGCTGCAACTGGAAGGCCTCTGACTACACCACTTGCTCGCAGTCATGGAGGCTGTAATTGCAGTACCCCTTGCCCTGCAGCATGACAGAGAGATGGAACAGAGGCAGCAAAGACAAGCTGCTTGCAGAAGGAGGAGGAGGAGGAGGGGATGGTCACAGAACTCTGCCATCTCTTCAAACCAGACCTGCAGTCTCAGAGCAGGGCAACAATGGCTCTGCCAATAGCCCTCAAGGTGACTGTGGCCCTGGAGTTTTTCACCAACGGATCCTTCCAGGCTGGAACAGCCAACATAGCTAATATCTCGCAGTTCGCCATCCATCACTGCATCTGGGAAGTCACAGAGTCTCTGTGCTCTCGGAGAAAGGACTTCATTGTCTTCTCTCTAAACAGAGAGAGGCAGGAGAAGCGGCATGTGGTTTCCATTGTGCAGGGTGCCATCGACTGCACACACATGGCTTTGTGGACACCGCATTTCAATGCTGAGATGTACTGTAACTGCAAAGGCTACTACTCACTTAATGTGCAATTGCTGTGTGACCATGTCCAGCACATCATGATGGTGAATGTCTGGTATCCTCGCAGCAGTCAGGATTCCTTCAACATGCACCAGTCCACTGTGTCAGCAATCTTCCAGCCACTAAGTAAAACCTGCTCGGAACCTGCTGCTGTACACCTGGCTGATAACTCCCCTCCGCAACCCCATCACTTGTGGCCAGCAATCATATAATGACAGCCATGCTGCCACAAGGAGTCTCCGAGCTGACCATCAGGGTGCTCAAGCAACAGTTCCGCTGTCTTGACCGCTCGGGAGGAGCTCTCCAGTACTCACCGGAGCAGATGTCCCAATTCGTGGTGGTCTGCTGCATCCTCTGCAACTTGACCATCATGAGGGCGCAGCTCTTGCCAACCACAGTTCTGCAACCACCTCAGGAAGAGGATGCAGAGGAAGAGGAAACGGAAGAGCATGAGGAGGAGGAGGAGGAGGAAGGGGGGGAGGCAGCCTGCAAATCTCCATTCCCGATGGGCTGTCTGTGAGTGCATCATTAGACTCCGGTTCCCCTGAATGAAACCTCAGATCCCCATTGCTCAACATGGAACATCACAGCGTCCTCTTGGCCACAATTCTAAAATGAAAGTCACCACAAAAATAAAATTCCAAACATAATTTATAAATGATTTAATCCAGTACTACATAACAAAGTTAGCTAATCACCCTTGTGCATTCCCTTAGTGTCTGTCTTTTGTGTAACTTCGCCTATTTTAGTTCTCCTACAAAGTGCTACCCCAGTGACTGCAGCATGGCTGGTGGAAGGCTGCTGACTTTCCATGGGGAACATTGCAAATGGCCTTGCAGGATGAATTTGAGAAGCTCTGGGCCTAGAAGGCATGTCTGTAGACTGCACTACGGTATCGGCAGCAGCAGTCTGGTCTGGCTGGCTAGCAGACAACAGCAAGGGCACTAGTGGAAGTACGAATGCTTTCATGCTGAGAGAGGACAGCAGGTTCTTGCTCCACGGAGCCACTGACTCTCCCTTGGGGTGGCACATCAGCATTCCTAGCCATTTGTTGGAGGACAGATTGTTAGACTGCTATGAGACCCTGCAAGCCCCTTTCCACACTCATAAATCCAATCATGATGGCAGCAGTTTGATCTTGCATGGCAGCAGGCTGAGACTGCATGGCAGCAGTTTGATCTTGCATGGCAGCAGGCTGAGACTGCATGGCAGCAGTTTGATCTTGCATGGCAGCAGGCTGAGACTGCATGACAGAAGTTTGAGCTTCCACTGCAGCAATCAGACGTTGGGTCGCTTCCACTTCTGTAATGGAAGCTGCAACATCGCCCATCACGCCCATCAACAAGTGTTCTAACGGAGTTGCCCATCACTTCCATCCTGGAAATCATGGGCTGATAGATTCACGGAAAGCCTGTGCAATGTTGGAGCCAGACTCCTCCATGCTCCTTGACTTTGACAAGAGGTTGTCTGAGGCCTGCCATGGCATCAAGCATTTCTATGTGTATGCCCATCACCCTTCTTCTGAAGTTTGCCTCATCGAAGTCCTCATCTGAGACCTGTGCAGCGAACCTCTTGTGAGACTTCACTCTCTGGGGAGCTACCACCTGCGCTACCCTTTTCCTCTGGCTTGGATGAAGCCCACTTGTGCCCGGTGACGCACCCCATGCGGATCCCACCTCTATACTACACTCCAAAGTTTGCGCAGTGCCATTTTCTGAGTTGGTGCCTGGGAGTGTCAGATCGAATGAGGGTTTCTCTTCTTGTCATTCACTCTCCTACTCTACTTCTTCCTGCACAGGCTGGGCTGGTGACAGTTCTTAGGATTTTGAAAGGAGAAAGGCACAAGGGTCGGGTTGTGGTGAGGGCAGGGGCACCAAGATGTGCATCATCAGCACCTTGTAAGTGAGAAGAGATTGTGGGATGAGGAGGAAGCGTGATGTGAGAAGAAGGATTGGGTATGAACATACGGTCATCATCAATGCTTTCAGCCTCGCTAATCGCCACGGCCTCAGTGATGGCCCTTCCAATTATCTCCAGAACAGTCTCTTCCAGCTGAGTCAGATTCTGCAGACGTGCTTGCTCCATACATGTCTGCTGCTGCTCACGCCGGTTGTGAGCCACCTTGGCCTGCAAGAAAAAGGGAAGTGTGTCAGTGAGTGTAGTGCAATGTATTTGGGTGATGTGCCTGTCATAGAAACATAGAAACATAGAAAATAGGTGCAGGAGTAGGCCATTCGGCCCTTCGAGCCTGCACCACCGTTCAATAAGATCATGGCTGATCATTCACCTCAGTACCCCTTTCCTGCTTTCTCTCCATACCCCTCGATCCTTTAGCCGCAAGGGCCATATCTAACTCCCTCTTGAATATATCTAATGAACTGGCATCAACAACTCTCTGCACCAGGGAATTCCACAGGTTAACAACGCTCTGAGTGAAGAAGTTTCTCCTCATCTCAGTCCTAAATGGCCTACCCCTTATCCTAAGACTGTGTCCCCTGGTTCTAGACTTCCCCAACATCGGGAACATTCTTCCTGCATCTAACCTATCCTGTCCCATCAGAATTTTATACGTTTCTATGAGATCCCCTCTCATCCTTCTAAACTCCAGTGTATAAAGGTCCAGTTGATCCAGTCTCTCCCCATACGTCAGTGCAGCCATCCTTGGAATCAGTCTGGTGAACCTTCGCTGCACTCCCTCAATAGCAATAACGTCCTTCCTCAGATTAGGAGACCAAAACTAATACAATATTCCAGGTGAGGACTCACCAAGGCCCTGTACAATTGCAGTTAGACCTCCCTGCTCTTATACTCAAATCCCTGAGCTATGAAGGCCAACATGCCATTTGCCTTCTTCACTGCCTGCTGTACCTGAAAGTCAACTTTCAATGACTGATGAACCATGATACCCAGGTCACGTTGCACCTCCCCTTTTCCTAATCTGCCGCCATTCAGACAATATTCTGCCTTTGTGTTATTGCTTCCAAAGTGGATAACCTCACATTTATCCACATTATACTGCATCTGCTATGCATTTGCCCAATCACCTAACCTGTCAAAATCACCCTACAGCCTCTGAACATCCTCCTCACAGCTCACACCATCACCCAGTTTAGTGTCATCTGCAAACTTGGAGATATTACATTCAATTCCTTCATCCAAATCATTAATGTATATTGTAAAGAGCTGGGGTCCCAGCACTGAGCCCTGCGGCACCCCACTAGTCACTGCCTCCCATTCCAAAAAGGACCCGTTTATCCCGACTCTGTGCTTCCTGTCTGCCAACCAATTCTCTATCCACGCCAGTACATGACCCCCAATACAATGTGCTTTGATTTTGCACACCAATCTCTTATGTGGGACCTTGTCAAAGGCCTTTTGAAAGTCCAAATACGCCACATCCACTGGTTCTCCCTTATCCACTCTACTAGTTACATCCTCAAAAAATTCCAGAAGATTTGTCAAGCATGATTTCCCCTTCATAAATCCATGCTGACTTGGACCGATCCTGTCACTGCTTTCTAAATGCGCTGCTATTTCATCTTTAATAATTGATTCCAACATTTTCCCCACTATTGATGTCAGGCTAACCGGTCTATAATTACCCGTTTTCTCTCTCCCTCCTTTTTTAAAAAGTGGTGTTACATTAGCTACCCTCCAGTCCATAGGAACTGATCCCGAGTTGATAGACTGTTGGAAAATGATCACCAATGCATCCACTATTTCTAGGGCCACTTCCCTAAGTACTCTGGGATGCAAATAATCAGGCCCCGGGGATTTATCGGTCTTCAATCCCATCAATTTCCCCCCAATAAGGATATCCTTCAGTTCTTTCTTCTCTCTAGACCCCTAGTACATCCGGAAGGTTATTTGTGTTTTTCTTCTTGAAGACAGAACCAAAGTATTTGTTCAATTGGGCTGCCATTTTTTTGTTCCCCATTATAAATTCACCTGAGTCCGACTGCAAGGGACCTACATTTGTCTTCACTAATCTTTTTCTTTTCACATATCTATAGAAGCTTTTGCAGTCAGTTTTTATGTTTCCGGCAAGCTTCCTCTCGTACTCTATTTCCCCCCTCCTAATCAAACCCTTTGTCCTCCTCTGCTGAATTCTAAATTTCTCCCAGTCCTCGGGTTTGCTGCTTTTTGGCCTCTTCCTTGGATCTAACACTATCCTTAATTTTCCTTGTTAGCCACGGTTGAGCCACCTTCCCTTTATTTTTACTCCAGACAGGGATGTACAATTATTGAAGTTCATCCATGTGATCTATAAATCTTTGCCATTGCCTATCCACCGTCAACCCTTTAAGTATCATTTGCCTGTCTATTCTAGCCAATTCATGCCTCATGCCGTCGAAGTTAGCTTTCCTTAAGTTCAGGACCCTAGTTTCTTAATAAAGAATTCTACCATATTAAGGTCACTCTTCCCCAAGGGGCCTCGCACAACAAGATTGCTAATTAATCCCTTCTCATTACACGTCACCCAATACACGTTGGCCAGCTCTCTAGTTGGTTCCTCGACATATTGGTCAAGAAAATCATCCCTAATACACTCCAGGAAATCCTCCTCCATCGCATTGCTACCAGTTTGGTTAGCCCAATCTATATGTAAATTAAATCGCCCATGATAACTGCTGTACCTTTATTGCACACATCCCTTATTTCTTGTTTAATGCTGTCCCCAAACTCACTACTGCTGTTTGGTGGTCTGTACACAACTCCCACCAGCGTTTTCTGCCCTTTGGTATTCCGTAGCTCCACCCATACCGATTCCACATCATCCAAGCCAATGTCCTTCCTTACTATTGCATTAATTTCCTCTTTAACCAGTAACGCCATCCCGCCTCCTTTTCCTCTCTGTCTATCCTTCCTAAATGTTGAATACCCCTGGATGTTGAGTTCCCAGCCTTGGTCACCCTGGAGCCATATCTCTGTGATGCCAATTATATCATATCCATTAACTGCTATCTGTGCAGTTAATTCGTCCACCTTATTCTGAATACTGCTCGCATTGAGGCACAGAACATTCAGGCTTGTCTTTTTAACACACTTTGCCCCTTTAGAATTTTGCCGTAATGTGGCCCTTTTTATTTTTTGCCTTGGGTTTCTCTGCCCTCCACTTTTACTATTCTCCTTTCTATCTTTTGCTTCTGCCTCCATTTTATTTCCATCTCCCTCCCTGCATAGGTTCCCATCCTCCTGCCATATTAGTTTAACTCCTCCCCAACAGCACAAGCAAACACTCCCCCGAAGACATTGGTTCCGGTCCTGCCCAGGTGCAGACCGTCTGGTTTGCACTGGTCCCACCTCCCCCAAAACCGGTTCCAATGTCCCAGGAATTTGAATCCCTCCCTTCTGCACTATTCCTCAAGCCACGCATTCATCTGAGCTATTCAGCGATTCCTACTCTGACTAGCACGTGGCACTGGTAGCAATCCTGAGATTACTACTTTTGAGGTCCTACTTTTTAATTTGCCTCCAAGCTCCCTAAATTCTTCTCGTAGGACCTCATCCCGTTTTTTACCGATATCGTTGGTACCTATGTGCACCATGACAACTGGCTGTTCACCCTCCCTTTTCAGAATGTCCTGCATCCACTCCAAGACATCCTTGACCCTTGCACCAGGGAGGCAACATGCCATCGTGGAGTCTCGGTTGCGGCCGCCAAAATGCCTATCTATTCCCTTTACAATTGAATCCCCTATCATGATAGCTCTCCCACTCTTTTTCCTGCCCTTCTGTGCAGCAGAGCCACCCACGGTGCCATGAACTTGGCCGCTGCTGTCTTCCCCTGAAGCGTCATCCCCCCGAACAGTACCCAAAGCAGTGTATCTGTTTTGCAGGGTGATGACCACAGGGGACCCCTACACTACCTTCCTTGCACTGCTCTTCCTGTTGGTCACCCATTTACTATCTGGCTGTGTACCATTTACCTGCGGTGAGACCAACTCGCTAAACGTGCTATTCACGTCATTCTCAGCATCGTGCATGCTCCAGAGTGAATCCACCCGCAGCTCCAGTGCCGCAATGTGGTCTGTCAGGATCTGCAGGCAGATGCACTTCCCGCACACGTAGTCGTCAGGGACACCCGAAGCACCCATAGTACAGGAGGAGCATAACACGTGTCCGAGCTCTCCTGCTTTGACATAACCCTTGGATTAACTTAATTGGGCAACAATACTGTTAAAAGGTTCCTTACTGATAAAGAAAGAAATCAAAAAACTACTTACCAATCACCAGCCAATCACTTACCCCCTTGGCTGTGACATAACCTTTCAATTTCTTTCTACTTCTTTTTTGCCTTCTGCCCCTGCTGCAGCTGCACAAGCCCCGCCTCTCCGACTCACCAACTGCTGCTGGGCATATTTATAGGCCTCCCCACGCTGCCTCTCCGACTCACCAACTGCCACTGGGCTTATTTATAGGCCTCCCCACACTGCCTCTCCGACTCACCGACTGCCATTGGGCCTATTTATAGGCCTCCCCACACTGCCTCTCCGACTCACCAACTGCCACTGGGCTTATTTATAGGCCTCCCCACACTGCCTCTCCGACTCACCAACTGTCGCTGTGCCTATTTATAGGCCTCCCCACACTGCCTCTCCGACTCACCAACTGTCGCTGTGCCTATTTATAGGCCTCCCCACACTGCCTCTCCGACTCACCAATTGCTGCTGCCTCACCAACTGTCGCTGGGCCTATTTATAGGCCTCCCCACACTGCCTCTCCGACTCACCAACTGCTGCTGGGCCTATTTATAGGCCTCCCCACACTGCCTCTCCAACTCACCAACTGCCACTGGGCCTATTTATAGGCCTCCCCACACTGCTTCTCCAACTCACCAACTGTCATGGTTGAATAGCTGAAACCCATGGTATCTCTGACTTTCCTGGGCCGAAGAAGAGTATTCATCACAGAGGAATCCCCTGAATAACTCATTCAGTCACTTCACAAAGTTCAGTAACTGTCTTCATGGAAAATGTTAAACTCCTTTCATATTCCTTCTCCATCAGTTCAGGTAAGATAATAATGGTCTGCAATTCACCTCTTGAGATATAGATCCGGATTTTGTGGAAACTGTCAGTGTTCGCCCATGAAACTGACAGTAACTTCTGACTTCTGCACATGTCCAGTTAAACGTGGAAATCGAGAAGTTGCAGTCAGTGATTCCCTGCTCCTCCACAGGATGCACTGTTGAAGACCCTGCAGACAGCAATCTTTGAGAAATCACTGAACCGATGAGACGTTCCCTTTTTATGCTCTAAGATCACTGTTAAAACCCCTCAAAAAAGTTAATCCTTGCTCATTGAAGTGTAACTGGGTTTTTAATAGCGTACTAACACATTATTATCACTGATCAACATCTCTGGCCTTGAAAAACTAATTTTATATTTGTGGAATGTCAGATTTTTCCATTATGATAAAAATTCAATATTTTTTTATATTATAAAAATGAATGATTTTATTTTTAAAGTTTGCTTTTGATCTTTCAGATTCTACCTTGATCCCATGTATAAGTCCCAATCTCTATTTTGCTCCCTGTAAAATTTATAAAAAATTAACGAAAATCAGTGTATTTTACTTCTTGGTATGCTGTCTGTGAGAATTCTTCAACATGATTGGCTGCTTAGCCTGCTTGATGACATCGCTGTTGCTGGATGCTGTAGATTCCATAGACTTGACGCCAGAATCAAATTAACATCGGGAAAAATGAAATTGATGCCCCAGAGATCGCTAGATCATTGTGGGCAGCTTTCTTTGAGGTTAGTGGTGAGCACTGTCACCTCGCTGCTGACTAAAAATCTTCATCTGAAATTTCTGCACCTGTGGGCCCTGTTATACTATTCATCCTACTCCTTGCTTGATAGATCATGGCAAGTGCTATTTGTGCAACATTGGTGGCTGTGCGCTTGCCAACTTGAAACTCACTCCCTACAAAGAGAGAGATGGAAAGGAATTCCAGGGAGAACAGAGAGATAGAGAGAGGGATTATGGAAGTTTAGAGAGAAATATTTCTGTATCAGAAATAGTACAGCCCAAAATATCCAAGACTTTCATAGTAACAGGAAGATATTAATCTTTACATTTTAACTGATGCTAGTGATAATTACATCACTGATTCATGTTATAATAAAATTGGATGATATCAGCAGCAGTGATCAATGCTGATTCTTGATTGCAGAAATCTATCTACAAGATATCATTGTGATGTCTTAATTGAACTTAGTCAGCAGCATTCTACAACAATAATTTGTATTTATATAGTAAACATAGTAAAATGTCCCAAGGCGCTTCACAGGAGTGTTTTAAGAGAAAAATTTGACACCGAGTCATATAAGAAGAAATTACGGTAGATGACCAAAAGCTTGGTCAAAGAGGTAGGTTTTATGAAGTGTCTTAAAGGAGGAAGGCAAGGTAGAGAGGCGGAGAGAAATAGGGAGGGAGTTCGAGAGCTTAGGGATGCTCAAGAGGGCAGAATTTGAGGAGTGCAGGGGGGTTGTGGGGCTGAAGGAGATTACAGAGATAGGGAGGGACGAGGCCATGGAGGGATTTGTAAACAAGGATGAGAATTTTGAAATCGAGGTGCTGCTTAACTGAGAGCCAATGTAAGTAAGCGAGCACAGGAGTGATGGGTGAACTGGACTTGTTGCAAGTTAGGACACGAGCAGCCGGGTTTTGGATGACCTCAAGTTTACGTAGGGTAGAACGTGGGAGGTCTAGAGGTAACAAAGGCATGGATGAGGGTTTCAGAAGTAGATGAGCTGAGGCAGTGGCGGAGATGGGCAATGTTACGGAGGTGGAAATAGGCAGTTTTAGTTATGACGCGGATATGTGGTCGGAAGCTCATTTCAAGGTCAAATAAGTTGCGAAAAGTCTTTGTTCAGCCTCAGACGGATGATAGGGAGAGGGATAGAGTTGGTGGCTAGGGAACGCAGTTTGTGGTGGAGTCCAAAGACGATGGCTTCGGTCTTCCCAATATTTAATTGGAGAAAATTTCAGCTCATCCAGTACTGGATGTTGGACAAGCAGTCTGACAATTTAGAGACTGTGGAGGGGTCGAAGTAGTGGTGGTGATGTAGAGCTGGGTGTCATTAGCATACATGTGGAAACTGACGCTGTGTTTTCGGATGATGTCGCCAAGGGGCAGCATACAGCTGAGAAATAGGAGGGGGTCAAGGATAGATCCTTGGGGGACACCAGAGGTAATGATGTGGGAGTGGGAAGATCGAGATGATTTTCTGGCTAAGATTAGATCGATTAGAATGGTACCAAACTTATTTCAATTTAGTATACTGTATTCGGGAGGCCAGGAGTCCGAGAGTTCGGGAGGCCAGAGAGGTCGGTGAGTTCGGGAGGCCAGAGAGGTCGGTGAGTTGGTAAGTGTCATGCATTTAACTGTCATTGTAACCTGACCTAAGTTATACACCGTAAGAACACTGACCACGAGGTGGTGAACTTGTGGGAGACATTCCTAACCTGGACTTTCAGGTATAAAAGGGGAAGCTCTACCCACCTTCATCACTTCAGTGCTGGCAAATAAAGGTTACTGGTCACAGAGTGACCTTCTCTCAAGTATGGGCCTTGTGTGCATTTGTACTGTACAGTAAGGACAAAGACGATGGCTTTGTTCTTCCCAATATTTAATTGGAAAAAATTTCAGCTCGTCCAGTACTGGATGTTGGACAAGCAGTCTGACAATTTAGAGACTATGGAGGGGTCGAAGTAGTGGTGGTGATGTAGAGCTGGGTGTCATTAGTGTACATGTGGAAACTGACGCTGTGTTTTCGGATGATGTCGCCAAGGGGCAGCATACAGATGAGAAATAGGAGGGGGTCAAGGATAGATCCTTGGGGGACACCAGAGATAACGATGCAGGAGTGGGAAGATGCAGATGATTTTCTGGCTAAGATTAGATAGATAATTTAGTATACTGTATTCGGGAGGCCAGGAGCCCAAGAGTTCGGGAGGCCAGAGAGGTCGATGAGTTCGGGAGGCCAGAGAGGTCGGTGAGCTCGTAAGTATCTCTCTTTTCTCTTTTTCTTTTTAATTAGATTTTAAACTAGATCAGTCTAACTAGAAGGATAGCAGTGCAGCTCAGTCCTGTGGAGTACACATCCTGCAGCATGTGGGAAGTCCTGGACTCTTCTCACGACCTAGACAACCACATGTGCAGGAGGTGTCTCCAGCTTCAACTACTCGAGCTCCGCGTTTCGGAACTTGAGCAGTGGCTGGAGTCAATATAGTACATCCGCGAGGCTGAGAGCTACGTGGATAGCAGGTTTCAGGAGGTGGTCACCCCGCAGCTTAAAAGCGTGCAGGCAGAGGGGAAGTGGGTGACCACCAGACGAAGTAAGAATGCTAGGCAGGTAGTGCAGGAGTACCCCCGTGAGTCCATCTCGCTTTCAAACTGATATTCACTTCTGAGTATCGGTGAGGATGATGGTGCCTCTGGGGAGTGCAGCCAGATCTAATTCCAAGGCACCACGGGTGGCTCAACTGCACAGGTGAGAGGGATGAAGAATAAAATAGCTCTAGTGATAGGGGATTCTATAGTTAGGGTAACAGACAGGCGTTTCTGTGTCCGTAGACGTGACTCCAGAATGGTATGGTGCCTCCCTGGTGCCAGGGTCAAGGATGTCACAGAGCAGACGCAGGGCATTCTAGTGGGAGAGGGTAAAGAGCTAGAGGTAGTGGTCCATATCGGGACCAACGACATAGGTTAAAAGCGGGATGAGGTCCTACGGGCAGAATTCAGGGAGCTAAGAAGAAAATTAACCGGTAGGACCTCAAAGGTAGTAATCTCCGGGTTACTACCGGTGCCACGTGCTCATGAGTATAAGAACAGAAGGATAGAGAGGACGAACATGTGGCTGGAGAGTTAGTGTAGGAGGGAGGGCTTTAAATTCTTGAGGCATTGGGACCGCTTCTGGGGGAGATGGGACCTGTACAAACCGGACAGGTTGCACCTCAACAGCGCCGGGACCAATATCCTTGCAGGGAGATTTGTTAGTGCTGTTGGGGAGAGTTTAAATTAGCTTGGCAAGGGGATGGGAACCTGAGAACAAAGTCAATAGGGAAGGAAGTAAAGCAGAAAGTGGATAGTAAGAATTTAGAAAACGAATCTGTAAGACAGAGGAAACAAGGGTTAGTAAGTAGTAATCAAGGAGGTCTTCCTGTGCTAATTGGTATATACTTTAATGCAAGGAGTATAGCGAATAAGGTGGATGAGCTAAGAGCACAGGTAGATACTTGGGAGTATGACATTATAGCCATTACAGAAACATGGCTGAAAGAGGGGCAGGTTTGGCAGATCAATATTCCTGGTTACAGGATTTTAGCCAAGACAGAGAGGGGGTAAAAAAGGGGATGGGTAGTCGTGGCACTGATTAAAGAAACATAGCTGTGAGGAGGGATGATATGTAAGAGGGATCATCAAATGAGGCCAGATGGGTCGAATTGAAAAATAAAAAAGGGGTGATTACACTGCTGGGTGTGTATTATAGATCCCCAAACAGTGGGAGGGAGCTCGAGGAGCAAATATGGAGGCAAATTGCTGTGAAGTCCAAAAACCATAGGGTGGTAATAGTAGGGGATTTTAACTATCCAAATACTGATTGGGACAAATATAGTGTGAAGGGTATAGAGGGTGCAAAATTCTTGAAATGCATTCAAGAGAACTTTCTTAGTTAGTATGTTGCAAGCCCAACACAAGAGGGGGCGGTTTTGGATTTAGTTTTGGGGAATGAAGCTGGGCAGGTTGAAGGGGTATTAGTGGGAGAGCACTTGGGTGCCAGTGACCATAATTTAGTCAGATTCAAGTTAGTTATGGATAAGGATAAGGATAGGCCTGGAATAAAAGTGCCAAATTGGGGTAAAACTATTTTTGCTAAGTTAAGGAGTGATTTGGCCATGGTGGACTGGAAACAGCTACTTGTGGGTAAATCAGTGTCGGAGCAGTGGGAGGCATTCAAGGAGGAGATCCTGAAGACTCAGACCAAACATGTGTCCTTAAAGAAAAGGGTGGGAATTACAATTCCAGAGCCCACTGGATATCTAGCGACTTACAAGTGAGGATAAAGAAAAAAAAGGAAACTTATGTCATATACCAACGGCTAAATACTGTAGAATCTTTAGAGGAATATAGAAAGTTAAGAGGCAAAATTAAAAAGGATATTAGGAATGGTAGAAAGCATGAAAAATTCTTGGCTAGTAAAATTAAGGAAAACCCAAAGATGTTCTATAAATATATTAAGAGTAAGAGGGTAACTAAAGAAAGGGTAGGGCCTATTAGAGACCATGAGGGTAACCTTTGTGTGGAGGCGGAAGATGTTGGTAAGGTTCTTAATGAGTACTTTGCATCTGTTTTCACAAAGGAAAGGGGAAATGCAGATACTGCTATCGAGGAAGAGTATGATATTCTGGATCAAATAAACACAGCGAGAGAGGAAGTATTAAGGGGTTTAGCAGTTTGAAAATAGATACGTTCCCAGGCCCAGATGAAATGCATCCCAGGCTGTTGAG